>NC_080687.1:21842591-22174876 GCF_030445035.2 Dasypus novemcinctus | reverse complement strand
TTTGACTTGCATCTCTGTGAAATTAGGAGCCTTCTGTGGGGATATATGATGCCTGTGGAGTCTCCATGCTACTTGCTTTGCCTTTGTTCTCATCTGCACAGAGCTCCTGAGAATGATTTCATCCATCCACCCACCTACCCACCCACCCATCCATCCATCCATCCATCCATCCATCCATCCATTCAACAGTACTTTTTGAGCACCTACCTAAGACAGGCCCAGGCTGAGATCTGGAGATAAAGAGTTAAGCATGACCGGCACAGTTCCTGATTTCAGGGAGATTCTACAGTTTTGTAGTAAGAGAGGCATTGAACAAGTAACTACGGGTGTTATGAAGGACAGACTGCAAGTATATAACAGGGTACTCACCTGAAGGATGGGTAGGTGGGGTCTGGGGTTCTAGTGGAAGAACCCCTCAGGCATTTTCTGGGTCTTCTGGCCTCCCTTTCGAAGCATTTCCCAAGGCTGTCTTGCATACAGGCAAACACATACGCCATAGATTCTAATTTGAGGTTTGTTCTGTTCTCAAAGGCATACATCCAATCTCCTCATGTCCATCACTGTTTTCTCTCTCTGGAAGTCCATCCATGGACCTGGAGTGGATAATACAAATCATTCTTGGGTGTCTAACAGAGGCCTGTAAAATTAATGAACCAAACCTTAATCATTGATTGAACACCTACTATGAGCAAGGAATAGTGCTAGACACTAAGAATAACAAAATAGATATCACAGACAGCACATCGTTAATTGCAAAGTGGTTATACAAACACTGAAATAGGAGTTTCGAAGAGAAGCAGCATTTGGGGTTGGGGAGATGAAGCCTGGTTTAGTGGGAGACCTGGCCTGGGAAGGACATGGAATGGTGGTGCCACCTGGGTTTTAAGCCAGAGCCTGTCTGGTTTGGTAACAGGTGGTGTGCTGTGGTGTTCTGGGCACAGAGTTTAGAATAGACTTTCTGGTTTAGAATCCTAACTTTTCAGGTTCTCTTACATGCCCTTGAGTAAGTTTCCCTAGATAACCTCATTGTGCCTCATTGGTAAAATGGGGATAATAATATCTATTTCCCAGTTTTGTGAGGGTCAGCTGAGTTATCCTATGTAACGTGCTTTGCAAAGTGCCTAGCACACAGTAAACAGTGTTGGCTATTATTATTTGTGAAATGGGAGCAGTGAATGAACTGCCTTCTAATTTTCCCTTCTCGTGCTACCATGCCATGACTCTGAGGAAGCTTAAGAGAGTATGCAACTTGAGCTGGGCTCTTCAGGATAGGTCAGATTTGGAAAGTAGAGTGAAGTAAGGAGGGCATACTAGATGACTAGAAGGCTAGGAGAGGCAGGGGCATTTAAAAATGTTGCCCAACAAGCCTGCCTTTTGCGATGGAATGTGCTCAGGTGACGTGGAAGGATGTCTCAGAAGAGCTTTCTCAGCAGTTTCTGTGTGAAGTAGAGGTGGAACAGGATGAGTTCTAGTGTTTGGGATGCTTTGGGGGTTTGAAGGAGGGAGTTTCTTTTGTGTCCTTTCCTGCTCTCTCTTTGTAGCCTGTGTAACTCTACCCTAGAAGGGAGCTTAGCTTGTGACTTCTGGTTATAAATGAGGAAGGAGGGAATTTCCACTCTTGCCTGGATCTCTCTAGAGAATGAGATTGTGCCTGAGATATCCTCAGAGGTGCCAGAGCAGGTCCCTTCCAGCATAGCATTTGTACAGGTGGGAACTCACCTTCCTTCCCTGCTAATTTTCCAAATCAATGCGTCATTTAGAGGCAAATAGGTACTGAGATTCTGTCAGGTTAAAAACTTGATTTTGGAGAAATTGCTTTCTGATTTTGCATGTGTCGTGAGCCAACTACATCGCATAGGTGAGGAAGCTGAGGCCCAAAGAGGTGAACTGACATCAGTCTTGGTTGAGCAGCTAGTTAGCATTGCAGTTTTATCTTTTGATTGCTGGACCGAGATCTTTCTGTCAAAGTCACTTCAGAAAACTTTTTATTTTTATTTTTCAAAGTGTTTCCTTTCTAGCCACTCCCTGTTATCAACGAGCTATCTCTGTGGACTTTTGCTTTAAAAGGCTCATCTCCTTTTACAAGCACTGAGTTTTCTGTTTGCCGATCTTCCCCAACTGTGCCAGGGTGGAACACTTAGTGACATTGCACCTATTTCAGTCAGAGTAGGCACGGATACAAATTCATTACTCTTGAGCTCCCCGCTCTTAACTCCGTTAGTCATTTATCTTCCTGCACCCACTCAGCTCCATACACCCACTTCTCCAAACCCCTTTATAGTAAGATGTTCTTTCTTTTATTTCCACTTCAATTAATTTCTAAGAGTTCAAGATTTTAGAAGTGCAGGTGTATGGTTTTTTCCAGAAAATGTTAAAATTCAAAAATTATCATCATTCATTAATTTGCTTTTTAATAGTATGTGTACTTGCACCAGAGTACTCAATGCAGCTTGTAATGCAGGTAGATCAAAGTACTAACACAGATTTCCATCAGAATGCTTACTCTGTGGAGACCCTTGAACTTACTTCCTCTGTGCAATTGTAAGCTTGCTGAAGGCCAGGTTTACCACATGAACCTCAAAAGCAGTAAGAGAAAATGGGTGAACACGGTACAGCCTTCTTTCATCTCCTAGATAAGTGTCATTCTTCCAAGATTGGAGATTGTGCATGAAATCCATTTATGATGCTGCTGCATTTTTTGGGTTCCTCTTCTAGAATTGCCTCTGTCTGGGGCTTGTAAACTATAGGCAATGCAATCTCCTTATTCCGTAGGGTCCCAAAAAGCAGGGTTTGGCCTCATCACTTCCCTTATCCCCAGTTTTGATTCTAAGTGAAAATGCTTAAAAGGTTTATATTAGAATTTAAGAGGATGAAAAACCTTTTTGATTGGAAAGCTAAATTTAAACCAAGCAACTAATTATAAATAACTTATTAATACATATTAGGCAAATCCCATGTGAAATTGCTGATATTTGACCTTTTTGAGCTGCAAAAATGGGCGTTTCATCAATTTAGTATATATAATTCTGTAGATGCTATAGATGTCTCTCTCTCCCTCTCCTTCTCCTGCTCTTTCTAGTTAGAGTGAAACTATTTTCTAGAACATTATTCTTCTCACAAAGATATGGCAAAACCTCCAGCCAGAAGTAGTCAGGGTAATGGCTGTGCCAGCTCCTGTCTCTTTTGTTGGGTCCACTGTCCTGATGCTCTCTCTCGAGGTCTCAGGCTTCCCAAACTCCATCTAATCACACCCTTGTCTGGGAGCTACTTGCAAAGAGCCCTCTGACTTCGTTCTGCACAGGTCTTCCCAGGCTAGCCCCTCTGGGCGCAAAGCCCAACTCCTCCTCTTGCTGGCCGAGGGATGGTGAATGAGCCCCGTACCCTCCAAGCCTCCATTTCCCCACCTATAGAAGGGGATGAATTGTACTGCTTACCTCAGAGGGCTGCTGTGAGCAGCAAGCAAAGCTACAGTGTGGAAAACATTTGACATGGTACCTGACACTAGTAAGAACTCGTCCTTATTAGCTGCTGTTGTTATTATGTAAGATCAGTCATTGAAAGTAATAAAAAGTAGGTTTTATTGCCTGCTCAGGGAGAGTGAAGAGAGTTCCTATAATGCATACCTACTATGTGTCAGGCTTTGTGCCAAGTATTTTCAGGCTTGTTGTTATATTTGCTCCTGGCAAGGAGGCTGTGCTAAAGAAATTGAGGCTCAGAGAAGTTGATGTTAAGAGTAACTAAAAACGATGATAGCAGAAATACCTAGGTGTCACTCTCCATGAGCCAGGCACCATTCTAAGGACTTCACATGCTTTAAGTCACTTATTCTTCCAATAATCCTATGAGACATTCACTACCATCAACTCCATTTTTCATATGTGGAAACAAGGCATGTAGAGATTATGGAACTTGTTCAAAGTCATACAGATAACAAAGTGTAAAGGGAGGCTTTAGACCTGGAATGATACGGCTCTAAAACCAATACTGTTATTTGGCTCATATCTATAACCACCATCATCTTCTCTTTAGGCTAGGTATGTTCTACTTGTTAGTCATCAAATCTGGGAGATCTTGGACTTGGCGGCTCTTTGATCCTCTATGGGGCTGTATTTGTTCCTGCTAGAGAACAAAATCCACATGGAAGCCCTATGCATGCCTTCTGTGTTTGAAGCAGTAGTTAGGGGATAGTGTCATGCTTCTCCTTTTCTGTTGCTGAGGAAAGAATAATTTGAGACTTTGCACCCTCCGACAGACATTGTCAGCCCTGCATTACTTAGAAAGCTTTCACTCAGTGCCTCTTTCCGTCCTTGTCTCCCTCTCCTGCATACTGTCAGGATATAAAACAGTTAGATCACGGTCTCTCGTAAGTGTTCGTTTTTAATGCATATCAACAGGGACTATAGCATCTATGGCTAACTACAAGAATGCATTCCCAGCCTATGGGCATTCAAATTCAAAAATTACTTCAATATTGCAGAGGCCAATCACACACACAAAAACAAATATACGGCCCCCCTCCATGCACTTGAAATCTCTGATTTTAGGTGGAGCTCACATTCCGTTTTCCTCCTGTCTTTGTATCTTGAGTCCTGGATATCTGCAAGGCATCTATTTCCTGGAGTTTTAAATCACCACTGCTCCCTAAAAGCATATGCAGCTGTTACTAACTAGAGTATTCACTTGGTCTCCATCTATATGGGGCATGAATCTGTCTCTCCAGTTAATGCTGTCTCTTCAAGGCAGGGCACAGAGCCCAGCACATAGTAATCCCTCCATGTATATTTTTAATATATTTTGAACCTTCCAGAAGTCCCCCTTTCCCTTCTACAATTCCTTCCTCTCTGCCCGGCTGCCTTTGCCTGCATTCAGGGTATCTCTGTCTCCGACAGCCCTCTAACCACCCAGGCTCCCTGTTTTTCATCTTACCCCTTCACTCCATCCTCTTTCAGTAATGAGAGATAAATTTTTAAAACAAAGCAAACATGACTATGTTGTTCCTCATCCCACCCATTGCCTCTAAAAACTAGGTCAATGAGAACAAACTGAAACTGCTCTTCGGCATGCCACGCAAAGCCCTTCACCTGGCCTTCTCTCACCTTTCCAGCTTTCCGCCCTTCCCACCCGGTCTCCCACTGTTCCACCTGCCCTCCGTGCTTTTGCAAGTGCTGCTCTCTCTTTCATTCTGGTTCACCCACCTTGTGACCTGATGGGACCCTCTCTTTGCCCTTCTGAGCCTCACCTCTAATGGTTCCCCTACTGGAGGTCTCCCCTAACACCCCAAGCTGAGCATGCGCCCTTTGTCTAAGTTTCCATCTCATTCCGTACCTCTACAGCAACACCTTGTACTTTTCACACCATTGTAACTGTCGCTTTGCTTGTTCAGCTTTACTGCTCCACTGTGAGCCACTTAAAGACAAAGATTAGGTATGAACCTTTTGTGACCCCAATAGATAAACCTGTGTTGATTGAATTAATGAAAAGAGAAGCAGATACAATGGACAACTTAGTGTCCTAACCTTTAGTTTCAACCATTCCCTCAAATCTCAATATCCATCCCTCTTTTCCCTTCTGAGCCCCAGCATTTGTTATGCCTTTGTTCAGAAGGAACTATATGGGCTCCTCATCTCCCTGAACAGAGCTACTTTCTGGAGTTGTTAAAAACATTAAAACCCAGATACAAAACCGAGGGCACGGGCTCCACAGAGTGATTCATTTGCCCTGGAACTATGACAAGTTATCTTTGTTTGAAGAAATTCTAAGCTTTTATTTTTGTACAATAAAATGTGAAACCAGTCACAAGGGGAGAAAATATGGCAAAATAAATAATGGAAACCACTTTTCATTGACTTCTTAGGCCATTTGACCTGACCTTAAATCTCAGTGGTCAGCCCTTTGCTTAACTACTGATTGTATAATGAGATTAGTTTAGCAGTTACAGGCTGATTTCCTTATTCTTCAATTTCCTTATTTTTATGTCCCTGAGTTTGCCCTGGACCCACAACAAAAGCTTGGTCCATCAGGTGAAGGGCACATATTTGTCACTAGCCAAAGCAGATACCCAGGAGAGAAGCAGCCACAGATCAGCATCTTTTGCGATAGCACCCTATCCAGCTAGCCTAACCGAAGCATTTATTGGACAAGTACTCTGGCCAGTGGCCCCAACTATCTGCAGTTTTTACAATCACATGCAAAAAAACCCCATGAAGCTGGAAGGTTGTTTGAAATCCACCTTTGATGGCTGTCATCTCCCACCCTCCAGTCCCACCCCTCCATCCCTATTTTTAAACCACTGAAAGCAAATGGAGTGAACTATACTTTTCCTTCAGTGCCTGCCGGTGGTAGCTAAGGTTACATATTAAATGACCTCCTTGGGTACCAGTTTTGTAATAAACCATTTAGCAAGTAGAAAGTATGTATGTTTGTGCTGGGTAGTTATTTGTTTCACTGAGATTAAAGAACTCTGAACTTTCAGTGTGTGCTATTTATTGTATTGAGCTGTGTTTAAAGGAAAGTCTCTGCTTTTTCATTGATGGTACTTTCTAGCTAACAGCACTTTAAATAACTGGAAAATGCTCAGTTATCACCCAATGTGAACAGGATCAATAATAGTTTAGTAGTGTCTGATAATTGGAGTAGCTGTTATACACAAGAGCTTGCATCTCCTTGAGTGACTCTTATCAATCTATTGTCCATCATCATCTGATAATCAGACTGAAAATATGGTGGCGAATTTTCCCTTTTTAAATCAAGCATGTGAAAAACATTTGAAGTAATGATGAAAAAAAATCTCATTGTTCAAATCAGCAGGGAGCTGGGTGACTTTACTGCTAGAAAGACGAAAACTAATAGGTATGTACTGCTTTGAGAGTGTTAGAGCACAAGATGTCAGGAAAATATTTTATAATAAATATTTAGAGTACATTTAAGAAATTCAGTGGTTAGAGGTTGAAATAGTTGCTATTCTCAGACTGCATCTTTCTGCATCTTTCACTCCTATGCATCCAGAGCTGAGGGTTATAGAACATGAAGTATAGTAAGGGGCCTGGCAACGGATGCTCCAGACGTTCTAACCTTGATGATGGGATTTCCAGTGAATCTTCTGTTGTGGGTCTGAGAAAGGATTCAAGAATGTTTCTGACTTAGTCAAAGGGATTCTAATTCCATTTAAAACCATCCCCTAGCACCTAGTTTGTTGTTAAAAGGAGACATTGTATGGACACCTCAGAATTCTTTTCTTGGTTGGTCCATTTATGCATTCAGTGAGTTATTAAGCCCCTACTATGTGCCAGACACTGTTTGGGGGGCTAGATTTTCAGCTGTGATCTGCCACATATCTGAGGAAACTTGGCACCTGGTGACAGAATGCCTTTTGCTATAGAAAAAGTAAGGAAGGAGCCATAAATGCCCTCCTTTTCTGAGTGTTTTTTTTCTTTCCTAGAGAAGTTGTGGGTTTACAAAACAATCATGCATAAAACACAGGATTCCTATATACCACCACACTACCAACCCTTGCATTGGTGTGGAATATTTGTTAAAATGGATGATAGCACATTTTTATAATTGTACTATTAATTTTTTTACAAGTGATAGCACATTTTTATAATTGTATTATTAATTTGTTTAACTTAGTTTACTGTTTAGGTAGTGTAGTTCCATGGATTTTTAAAAAAATTTTATTTTGTTATCATATATACAATCTAACATTTCCACTTTTAATCTTATTCAGATATAAATATTCAGATATAAATATATATATATATATTTCAGTACTCTCAATTGCATTCACAATGTTGTGTTACCATCACCACCATCCATTACCTAAACATTTTCATCATTCCAAATAGGAATCCTGTATATTTTAAGACTTTAACTTCTCTTTCCCTATCACCACCTTATCCCCTGGTAACTTATATTTTAGATTCTGACTCTATGAATTTGCTTATTCTAATTGTTTCAATTTAATGAGACCATACAATATTTGTCCTTTTGTGTTTGGCTTATTTTACTCAGCTTGATGTCCTCAAAGTTCATCCCTATTGTTGCTTGTATCAGGATTTCATTCCTTTTTACAGCAGAATAATATTCCACTGTATGTATATATCATGGTTCATTATCCATTCATTGGTAGATGGACACTTGGGTTGCTTCAATCTTTTTGGCAATTGTGAATAATGCTGCTATGAACATAAGTGTGCAAATATCTGTTCCAGACTCTACTTTCAATTCTTTCATGTATTCCTAGTGGGACTGCTGGGTCATATGGTAGTTCTATACTTAGCTTTCTAAAGAATTGCCAAGCTGTCTTCCATAACTACTGCACCATTTCACATTACCACCAGCAGTGAATGAGTGTTCCTATTCTCTGCAAACTCTCCAACACTTATTATTTTCCGTTTTTAATAGCAGCCATTCTAATGGGTATGAAATGGTATCTCAATGTGATTTGTATTTGTATTTTCCTGATGACTAATGATGTTGAGCATCTTTTCATGTGATTTCTGACCATTTATATAACTCCTTTGGAGAGATGTCTGTTCAAATTTTTTGTACATTTTAGAATTTGATTGTTAAGTTGAAGGATTTCCTTTTGTTGTTAAGTTGAAGGATTTCTTAATTACACTGGAATCTAATCTTTTATCAGATATGTGGTTTCCAAATATTTTCTCCCATTGTGTAGGTTGTCTTTTTACTTTCATGATAATGCCCTTTGAGAAACAAAAGTGGTTTTTGTGGGTTTTTTTTTTGATGAGGTCCCATTTATCTGTTTTTTCTTTTGTTGCTTATACTTTTGGTGTAAATTCTAAGAAAGCATTGCCTAGCACAAGGTCCTGAAGATGCTTCCCTATGTTTTCTTCTTCTAGGAGTTTGATAGCTCTACCTCTTATATTTAGGTCTTTGATCCATTTTGAGTTGATTTTTGTAGATGGTGTGAGGTAGGGGTCCTTCTTCTCTCTTTTTTTTTTTTGCAAATGGAGATCCAGTTTTCTCAGCACCATTTGTTGAAGAGAATATTCCTTCCCAATTGAGTAGTCTTTGCCACATTGTCAAAAATCAGTTGTCCGTAAATTTAAGGGTTGACTTCTGAACTTTGCACTATATTTCATGGGTCTATATGTCTTTCCTTGAGCCGGTATCATGCTGTTTTGATTACTGTGGCTTTGTAATGAGTTTGTTTTTTTTTAAAGGAGGTACTGGGGATTGAACCTGGGACCTCACACACACAAAGCAGAAGTCAACCGTAGAACTACACCTGCTCCTAAGATCAGGAAGTGTGAGTCCTCCAACTTCACTCTCTTTTCAAGATAGCTTTAGCTATTCAGGGCCCTTACCGTTCTATATAAATTTGATGATTGGCTTTTCCATTTTAGCAAAGAATGTTATTGAGATTTTGATTAGGATTACACTGAATCTATAAATTGCTTTGAGTAGTATTGACATCTTAATGATATTTAGTCTTTCAATCCATGAACACAGAATATCCTTCCATTTATTTAGATCTTCTTTAATTTCTTTTAGCAATTTTTAAATTGTTTTCTGTGTACAAATCCTTTACATCTTTGGTTAGATTAATTCCTAGATATTTGATTCTTTTAGTTTCTAGCATAATGGAATTTTTTTTTCTGGATTTCTTCTTCTGATTGTTCATTGCCTGCGTATAGAAACACCATTGAGTTTTGATGTATTGATCTTGTACCCCACACCTTTGCTGAATTCATTAACTCCAGGAGCTTTGTTATGGATTTTTCAGGATTTTCTGTATATAGGATCCCATCATCTGCAAATAGGGAAAGTTTTACTTCTTCCTTTCCCATTTGGATTCCTTTTATTTCTTTCTCTTGCCTAATTGCTCTGGTAGGAATGAATAACAGTGGTGATAATGGGCTTGTTCCTGATCTTAAAGGGAAAGTTTTAGTTTTTCACCATTAAGTAGGTATGTGTGGGCTTTTCATATACGACCTTTATCTTATGAGGAAGTTTCCTTCTATTCCTAGTGTTCTAAGTGTTCTCATCAAGAATGGGTGCTGTACTTTCTCAATGTCTTTTCTGCATCTGTTGAGATCATCATGTGGTTTTTTACTCCTTCATCCTGTTAATGTGGTGTATTACATTAATTAATTTTCTTATGTTGAATCACCCTTAGATTCCAGGAATAAATCGCACTTGATCATGGTGTAAATTCTTTTAGTATGCTGATGGATTCTATCTATTCTTGGTCAACTGAATTTGAACTTGATTATGTGACTTGCTTTAGCCAATGAAATGTTGGCAGATATACTGTAATAGATGATTGAAATGTGCTTGTATGATTTGGCTTGGACTCATGCATTTTTCCCATTAGCCATGATGAGAAGACTATGCCTCAGGTAACTCTGGGCACAGAAGGAGGAGACATATTGAGGCAACCTGGACCCAATATGCAGGCAAGCCCAGCCAAGCTGAGGAAAAAATAGATGCCCTTAAGCCCCTTGATTAGGAAATAAATTCTTGTTGCTTTAAGCCACTGAGCTTGAAGTTGTTAGTTATAGAGCATTAGTGCAAAACAATAAAAAATAAAAAACCCTGAGAAACACACATATCTCCTGAACTGCATGCAAAATTGTGTGGGTCTATGCATCTTCTTGGGAGTCACAGCTTTCATCGCATCATTAAAATTGTTTATATATACACCTAAAATAAGTTAAACCACTTCTGTAAAGTGGTAACAGGTAATATCATTGTCTGAATTTATTTCATAGGGTTGTCATAACAAAGTATCACAAAGCTGGGTGGCTTCAAAAACAGAAATTCATTATCTCCCGGTTCTGCAGACTAGCAGTCTGAAATCACGGGTTGCTAATACCTAGGGAAGAATCTGTTCCAGGCTTCTGTCTTTGCTTCTGGAAGTGGGCAGCAATCCTTGACATTCCTTGGTTTATTGCAGAATAGTTCCAATCTCTGCCTCCATCTTCACGTGGCCGTTTTCTTTCTCTGTCAATTTCCCTAATTATAAGGACATCAGTTTTATTGGATTAAGGACCTGACTCCAGTAAGATCTTATTTTAACTTACCTATTTACATCTGCAATAACTTTATTTCCAAATAAAGTCACATTCTTACGTACCAGGAATTAGGACTTCAACATATCCTTTTTTGGGGAGGCGGAGGTGGGGCACAGTTCAAACCATAACCCTCTCTTTTCTTCAGATAGAATTGGCTAGAATACAGAAAAATGTGTGTGTGCTTCTGAAGATAATCTCATTCCTTATCCCTGGTTTTAGTAAATTGATTCAGGAAACGGTTTCTCTACAGAGTCTTACCTCTCAGTTTTGTCTCATTCTGCCACTCCTTGTCCTACTCCCTTACTCAGAAAGATTAGCCCGACTCTTTCCGATGGCATGCTCTCACCCTCCAGGCATGTACGGAGACACACGCGCGCACACTGATTCACACACACTCACCCACAGGTACGTGCGCTCCCCCACCCTCCCGAGCACACCCCCACTGGAAGCCTCTTCTTTCATCTGCCCTCTACAGCACCTGGGAAGCTTGACAGCGTACGACCCGCCCTTCTTCACAACCATCCTCAGCCTTCCGAAGGAGACTCCTCCTGCCTCTAGCTGAAATCCACCTGCCGTGCGGTTGAGCTGCCCCAGCTTCTCACCCGGCACGCCAGGGCTGTCCTCCGGGCTCCCTCAGCCCCTGACAGGGCACAGCTGTCCTGCCTTTGCGTGAAGAGTCTTCTTTCTTTGTGGCCCACTTTGCTCAGCCGTGCTCCCCATTCCCATCACTGTCATCTACTGCCACCCCAGTCTCTTTCCTTCATCTTTGACTGGCTTAGCGACATGGCTCCAATGCTTTGTCTTCTCCCCCAGCTCCTACTGGAACCTTAGCAGATGTCAGAATCCAAATAGTCTTCCAATAATCCAACCTTTTAATTACTGAACTTCCCTAAGCACAAGACTGAGTGCAGGGATTTCAGAGCCAGACACATGCAGGTTAGAATCACCACAGCCTTTCTACCAGCTGTGTGACCTCGGCAAGTTTCTTAACCTCTCTGTGCCTCAGTTCCTTTATTTATAAAATGAGAATCATATAATAATAAGATATAATTATATATTATATAGTAATATAATAAATAATATTCTTCATTGGGTGTTTTTGTGGGTTAAATGCAATGATGTACATAAAGCTTATCTCATACTAAGCACTAAGCGCATGTAACTGGTGTATTGAACAATCATGATTCACGAAGTGACTTTATCTTTGTCTTCCCTTGCCTCTTTAAAATTTATTCAGTGACAGTAATATTCTGCCGACCCTGGATGAAAACTTGCGTAGATCCCATGACTCTGATGTTCAGTCTGAGATATTATGCAGCCACAATACATGGTTGCAATTCAGTAATTAAGATGTATGCAGTTGATATTAATTAAATGTTTCTATCTTCATTCAGATGTCAGCTGTCTTCACCCATCCTCCCTGCCAAGGCCAATAGTTGGGGCTTCCTACCGTCTGGTTGTTGCTTTCTCTTCCTGCTCTTGCAGACTGCTCTTCTGAAATTCCCTGAATCTAAGGATGGAGGAGGGAAGAGGGATTGAGGGATAGGGCAATTTTTACTTGGCTAGGTGCTTCTTTCTGGTGCTGGCAGATGGGAGAGCTGACATTTTGTCTCCTGCGGCATTTCCATGGGTCCTTCAGAATCCTTTCATTGCAGATCCCACTCCTGCAGTTCTCTTAATCTGGAAAAATGTATTTCTCTTCTGCAGGTGACTCATTTTGCAGTTCTAGCAAATAGTGTTCACTCCAGCCTTTTGCTGGAAGCATCTGTCTGCTCTCCAGGAAGCATACTGGGCATGGCCTGAGATGACCCCATGGCTCTCCCTCTTGTGCAGTCCTCATTTATTGTCTAGACATGACCTCATGCTCCCCTCCCACCCCCCCGACTCTGGGCATGCAGGCCCATCACACACCAGCCACCTCTACCCTGTTGCTGTGCGCTACTTCTTCTTTCTCAGGCTTGAGTCAAGCACCATCTTCTGTGTCTCCCAAGTGTAGGTGTGGCAGTTAGGCCTTACTTATGAATTCCAGAAATCGATATTGGTTTATGTTTGTAAGTTGGTCTGCTCCTCTGGGCATATTAGATTATATTGGATTCAGAGGTTTCACCTTTAATTGATTAAATAATAATTGGGGCTTGATTGGGTCACATCAGTAGGACATTGAGTCCCTGCACATCAAGGGGGCTGGGACTCACAGAGAAACTGCACAGCAGAGAAGGGAGGTTGGAGTTTTGAGCTGGAGCCCAGGAAGTAAACACATGGGAGAGAGCAGAGCAGCAGAGCCTGGAGAGAAACGAGCCTCAGGAAGAGAGGAAGCCTGAACCCTGGCAGACGTCGGCAGCCATCTTTCTCCAACATGTGGCAACAGACTTTGGTGAGGGAAGTAACTTATGCTTTCTGGCCTGGTAACTGTAAGCCTCTACCCCAAATAAATACCCTTTATAAAAGCCAACCGATTTCTGGTCTTTTTCGTCAGTACCCCTTTGGCTGGCTGATACAGTAGGGAATACATTTCGGGCACTCTGGGTGGTCTCATGGAACCCCCTCACCACCGCAACCCCAAACCAGGTTTGAGGTGAAGAAGATGACTCCACTCCCCCCACTCTTGGAGGCAGAGTGAGGACTTAGAGCAAAGAACAGCTCTGTCGTAGACATCTCTTCATAAATCCTTTCTGAGTGAAGGGCTTCAATTGTAAATATTTCTTTTGCAAATTCTGGCTTTGGGATTTCAATTTTATTTTTGGGTCCTAGGAAAATTTTTACTTTTAGCAGCTCATTACATGCTCAATAATAGCTATAAATGGGAGCTATTATTTCTATGATTACTCTCTAGTCATCTAACTCTCAGGATGTACCCTGGATCTTATTATCATTGGCAATTGCTCTAGGTTCCTACTTCCTGGCCTCAGTTTCTCCTGCTGACATCTTCGCTCCTTCCTCATTCATCTGGTGTTTAATCTTAGTGTTGTAAAATCTTTGGTCTCAAACTCTAATGTGCATCCATTAAAAATGTAGATCTGATTCAGTGGGTCAGGGGTGGGCCCTGCAATCCCAGGTGATGTCACCTGCTGATGAGCAGATGACACTATTGACTTCTTCCCCAAGACTTAGCAGCTCAAGGCTCCTAGAGAAAGTCCCTTTACTGTACACATAGGAACCATCACAAATCCATCCTTCAGATTGATCCAGATGGTCAGTCCTTTTCCTAGCCCTTGGTCCACTGCCTCTCCCATCTCCTGCAACAGCAAGCCCAAGCCTTCATCAGGTCCTCTGACCTGCCTGCCGAACTCCACCTCTCTCACCTTTAGCAGACGGCCATCAGGATTCATCACCCTGAAGTTCCCACCCTGCTTCTTCCAGCATCTCATTCCTTGGAACATTCTTCCCTCCCCCTCAGAATGTGTACTCTTGCTTACTCTGAAGTCCTCAGTTTCTGTCACTCCCCCGGGAGTTCCAGGTCAAATTTCATGGTGCCACACACTCCCATGTATCACTCCAGTAGTAGTTATAATTTGCTGCTGATAGGTGTGATTTTTAGCTTTATGCCCGCAAGCTCTGTTTGTTTTACTCACTATGAGTGGTTGGCCCACATTCAGTCTTAGCCCATTAGAACCCATGTTAGACTTACGGCCTCCAGAACTGTAAGATAATCAATTTGTGTTGTCTTAATTCACTAAATTTGTGAATTAATTATGGCAGTGAAGAAAACAGTGATAGATATGCGGCAGTAAAATATATAGAGATAGACATAATACCCCATAAATCCTCAACACAGTGGCAGTGCCTGGCATCGGGGACATTCTCAGTAAATACTTGCTGAATGAGGGGGATAAAATGGGAGCTGACGGTACCTTCCTCCTTTTCTCTTCCAAACTTATTCAGAGTGGTTTACAAATGCTACCTCTACTTCCTCACCTTCCATTTATTGAGCACCCTGCAATCTGATCATGACCAATTACAAAACATTACCAAACCTTGTGGCTTCATTTGAAGTAGTTTGAGCACTCCCTTTCCATGAATCTTCTCTTCCCAACGCAACTGCCTTCACCTGGCTCCCCTCACACTGTTCTCTGTCTTCTGTTGAACTTCTTGTCTTCTTTCTTTTTCCTTGGGCCTCCCCAGCTTCTCCCTGACCATTTCATTCACTCTCACAGCTTCAGCCACTACCTAGGACTTACTGGTTCTAATTTCCTTTATTCTGAGGCCCACATATGCAGTCCGTGGTTCTCTGGTCATACCACACTGGTTGCGAGAGGAGGCACAGACAAGCAAGCCGTATAAAATATGATCCAGCTGTGTTTCTGTCAAGACTCCAGGACGCCTGTGACCATTTCAGAGTTCCTCCTTTTCAGGGCAAAATGCTAAGCATCCCCCCAGGGCTCTAGAGTGGGGCCCAGAAAGGCCTGTGTTGCCTGCATCTCCCACTAGTCCTGAGGATGACCAGGGCGCTGAGCTCTGTATCTCCCAGACCTCGTACAGCACATGGTACATTGGAGTTGCTCAATGAATATTTAATGAGTGACTTGACTTGGTGAATTCTGTGGCATAGAACTGTTTTCTGGAATCAATATTTATTTTTTTAAAGATTTATTTATTTGTTAGATCATTATTTACTGAGAATTTTATTCAAGGAGATTCTAATAAGTTAACCCTACCTGTAAAGAAACTGTAAAACCTGCAATCCATAGCATGTTTACCAGGGAATAAGGTTTCCCTCTACTTTTTAGTTGGCAGTTTAAGAGGTGTACATTTATGTCTCCTTTGAATTATTATTTTGTATTTTTGAGGACAGAAAGCCATCCCATATAGTAATAGACATCCATGCTTTTTTTCACACTTCTGCTGGAATGCCTTTCTCTACACCATCGTTTGCTCTCTGAGCCTGAATTAATTGTGCCCTCCTTATGCCCAGTTTTGATCACTTCTTTATACTCTTTAACACAAAATGCCTTGTATTTATCACCTGTGTTTGAGCCTGTCTTTCTCACAAGATTTTTAACTCTTCTGGGTACTTGCAATACTAAGAGTAATGTTTTATAAATCTAGGTGCTCCATAAATATTGCTCATTTGAAATAATTAGTGAAAATTCCTCATTTGGTACATTGCCTTTCACATTGAGAGTTTTACTTTTGGCTCCTTTTGGTTTCCTGTCCTCTCCCATGGTGAGTAGGAGAGCGCCGATGATAATACCCAGCTGCCAAGGGATTTATGTGCCAGGGAGGGAAACTTTGGAATGGTAGGGGGAGAAAACCTCGGTCCCACTAGTGAATACATGTTCTTCATTCTATCTGTAGGGGGCGCTGCAGAACAAGGATTTTTCTCTTCCTCTCTGGAGTTTGAAGCCATGGGTTCCTCTCAGACCTCAGATAAGACAGACTTGGAGCTTGGAGTTGTCCTTTAAAAGCCTTTTCTAACTGGCCCTTGTCTGGTGTGTAATAGTGAGATGTTCACCAGATTCAGCACTCTGCCTCTAAAGTGGAGAGCGTGGTTTCATTTGACACCCTTAAAAAGCTGGGTAGATAAACAGTTCCTTGATCAACAATTTAGTGATGATATAGGCCTAAAACCTGGCCGAGCCCCAGAACCTGTGCTCTTTTCACGTTAATATCCACTTTTCAGTGAATTTTGAGAGGAAGTCGTTCATAGTGAATGGGGAAAATGCAAAAATGCTTCCTAAACCTGGGACTAGATAATGGCTTGATTCCACTAAGGGGATAATATGAAGAGTCTAATGGTCTCAAGTATTATAGTTCAATTTCTAGTGTTAACAGCTGAGTTGAAACTCACAAAGGCAGAGAATGGCAGTTTTCAGACATTTATTACTAAAAGAAAGGATATTTTCCAATCTCTGCCTTCTCTCTTGTGTGCACTTGCTCTTGCTCTCTCTTTTCTGCTTAAAAGAAAATCTGTTTTCTCCCACCCATATGAGGAAGAGCCAGGTATGTTGTTCTTTTTACTGATAGCTTTCAATAATAGGTCAATTTTGTTTGTTTCTTTTATTTCAGATTTTCTTGGAGGAAATATATATATAAGTATATATCTATATTTAAACAACAAAATAATATACCACCAATGATACTTAGTATTCAGTAGCTTTGTATTCGATAGAATCATTCTTTTGTGACAATACTTTAAGGTATTAATTTTCATTACTTTTACAAGATTTTATATATTTTCTTTCAATTATTACTTGCCATATGCCCTGTCAAGCATGTTCCTTCATAACATTTGAAGAAAATCCCATGGCTTTTAAGTTGCTTTGCATTCTTAAAAGTTCAGTCCAGCCTAGTCAGGTGTAAACTTCAATATTATATTAATTTACAGCTCCTGTCCCCCAACTCGGCGCAGGCCTGAGATAGTATGGGAGGGAGTGTGGTTCTAGTTCCTTCTGTATCAGAACAGGGAGGAAGAGTAGCAAAAACTTGTATTTAACATGGTGTTTGATCTCAATCTGTTGTAGAGTGTTGAGTTTTCCCAGGCTAATATTGACTGGCTCTCTTTGAGTTGTCTTATCCTCTCTTGCTTCAGGGGCTTCCTCTCCAGTTGGCTGTCCTTCGGGGGTGGGAGGGGGGAACCAGCAAGACAGCTGGTGCTTTTTTACCTCCGTGGATGTTCACTGCATCCAGAGGACAGTCATGCATCCTGTCCATGATGACTGGTAGGGACAGGGTTACCTTTGCCCTCACATCCTCTCCTGTTCCCTGCCATTTCTCTCCTTTTCCACTTGAAAGTCTCTTGGAAGTCTCCTCATTTGGCCATTTCTCTCCTTTTCCACTTGAAGAAGGTACCTTGGAAGTCTCCTCATTTGACACGGAGGCAGTGGAGTTGGGGAGGTAAGCATTGTCCACCCCACTCCACCCCCTGTGGAGGGAATAGCCCCAGCCTTCCCCACTAAGACACTCACAATGCTGACAAGTCTCATTCAAAACCCCATTACTCTGATAATTACTTTATCATGTGTATGTAGAAGAAATAAAATAATAGCTAAAAGCAAGGGCTCTGACCTCAAATTACTGGGGTATGAATTTTAGCTTTTCTCTTTACCTGCAGGGTAATCATTGGTAAGTTATTTAACTTCTCCACTCTCTGTGTCCTCATTTGCAAAATGGGAATTCTGATAATCCCAGAATCCCAGGGTTACCATGAGAATAAAATGCAGGACCCAATATATGGTTATTATTCATAAATATTACTATCTTCATTCTGTGTATAATTTTACATAATGGATGTCATACTGAATCTATTCTTTTACAACCATTTTTCTATTCAACTTAGGTTACTTGCATGATCAGTAATTTGTTTGGTGGGTTAAAACTCTTCACCAAATGTCCTTGCCTGACCCTCTCTTTCCCTTTGTTACCTGAAGTAGAGTGAACAAAGCTAGACTACAATCTCCTTACTAAGATAGCCTCTGTTGGAGGTATTCAGCGGTCCTATGAGTCTGGTGATGGAGTAGGAGGTTGTGATAGCAGTGTACACATATATATGTATAGCTCATACCTCTCCCCTCAGCTTCAGACTTATTGGCCCAATTGGCTGCTTACTTTCCCACCTTAATGTCCCACGGTCTCCTCCAACCAAACATGTTCAAAATAGAGCTCATCTTATTTCCTTCTCATCCTTCAAACTTAAAAAAAAAAAAATTGCTACAATAAAATACATATTTTTGTTATTCTATGAGATTTAAGAAATGTATATGGTTGTGTAAAATCCACCATGATCAATATGCCGGATAGTTCTATCAGCTCCCCCAAATTCCCTTGTGCTAACTCTTTGTAGTCAACAACTTCCCTCACTCCTAACCACTAGCATCCACTGACTTGTTCATTGTCTCTGTTTCCAACTTTGGCTATCGTGAATAACGCTGCTATGGACATTGGTGTGCAGATGTCTCTTAGCGTCACTGCTCTCAGTTCTTCTGGGTATACACCAGCAATGGTATCGCTGGGTCCCGTGGCAAGTCTCTATTCAACTTCCCTAGGACCTGCCAAACAGTCCTCCACAGTGTCTGTAACATTCTGCATTCTCACCAACAGTGAATAAGCATTCCTGCCTCTCCACAGCCTCTCCAACATTTACAGTTTTTTGGCTTTTTAGTAGCAGCCAGTTTAATAGGTGTGAAATGATATCTCATTGAAGTTTTGATTTGCATTTCCCTAATTGATAGCGATTTGAACATTTTTTCATGTGCTTCTTCACCATTTGTATTTCTTCTTTGGACAGTTGCCTTTTCAAGTCTTTCACCCATTTTTTAATAGGCTACTTTGTCTTTTTATTGTTGAGTTGTATAACCTACCTATATGTCATGGATATTACATCCTGCTGTGGTCCATACTGCATGTTCGTTCCTGTCATGATACTGACCATATAGTTGGCAGGAAGGAATGAATTAAAGTGTGTGGAAGCCAACTGGCCACTCAGGGGCAAAACAGCCAGACTTCAGAGCCTTTCTCCCGTACAAAACGTTCCCCAGTTCTTTCTTGGCATCACCAAACAGATGTCTACCATGTCAATAACAGTAATTGAATGGTATTTGCCTGCTTTTCTTTCCTTCCTTCCTACCACTTAACCACATCAACTGCCTGCAAAGCTTAGTAGCAAGCAAGGCCTCCCCGAGTCTGTTATCCATGAGGAAAACACCAGTGTCCATGGTCCTGGGTCTCTGCCAGACCTTCTAATCCTTTGGGTTACAAAAAGATTCTGGGTCTGCTCACATGTGTCATCACTGTGGTCCCCAGGGCAGCTTCTCCTGGGCCCACAGAATCCCTCCTGAATAATTTCCCTCAGCTTCTTCCTCCTGACTTTGGTGAAGGGGTTGAGGGTTGGCTCCAGACTGGATTTCGTGAACAGACAATGAATGATGAGGAAGTACGAGAGAAAGAAAAGTATAGACAACACTTTCAGAAGCGTGGCAGGGATGGAGGTCGAGGTTGTGTTTTCTCCAACTCAGGGAGGTAGTTAGCGTGTGCGGGCTGCAGCACTGCCCTAACTTGGCTCCTCAGATGTGCTTGCTGCAGCCCTGTTCACTGAGGTGGCACCCCCCACAGCTGCAGAGCCCCTCTCTGTGAGCCTGACTGATTTAATGTGGAATCGTCACCCTCAGCTTTGAAAATGCAGGATTGGATGGCTAATGCTGTTAATGTAAGTCCACTTAAGAAATTTTTCTTGTGTTTAATTGACTTGGGCTCTTTGTAAAAGTAGTGCCAGCTGTAGGGGAAGCAGTAGTTCAGTGTAGCTAATACAATAGAAATGAATGCAGCCCAGTTTGGTCTCTTTGGGAAATACAGGAACAACTGGCAAAGCAGTTTCTTAAAATGCACATCACAAACCGAGAGCCTCCTTCAGAGCCATTCTGGATGCAGAGATAGATGGATAATTAGGTGGCTTAAAGACAGTTGGGTAAAGCAGACTCCAGAGGCTGGTGCAAAGTGCCTGGGTAAATAATACTGTGTGTAATTAGGGAGATAAAAAAAGATATTAAATTATAAATTGGGATTCAGTGGAGTTAGTATAATAATTTTTAAAAGGCAGTTTAAGGAAGATTGATTTGCACATTACAACCTCATGTACATAATCCCACATTTTGCCTCCTTGTTATCCATTATAAATCATTGGCAAAATTAATTGCTCATTCACACTGTCCAATTCTTAGCTGACAATATTTAAGCTTTTGGTATGGCACACATGATTTAAGGAATGTATGGACTATTACATTTTGTATTTGTACTTGAAACTTGTATTAAGGCATTTCAAGAGAGAGGAAGTTTGCAGGGAAGTATCACGCTTGGGAACTGCAGCTTTTGTTTTAATGGAGGGGGGATTTCACTCTATGGTGAGTATCTCATTTGCTCTTCCTTAGTTCCCAAAAGCTTTCAACTGTTCATTATGTGGAATCAATTTGTAAACCTGGCAGATTCAGAGGGTGTAGATCTAGAAAGGGGCTCAGGAATCTACTATTTAAAATAAATCAACCTGGGAAGCAGACATGGCTCAACTGATAGAGTGTCCATCTACCATATGGAGGGTCCAGGGTTCAAACCCCAGGGCCTCCTGACCCATGTGGAGCTGGCCCATGTGCAGTGCTGATGAGCACAAGGAGTGCCCTGCCACACAGGGGTGCCCCCGTGTAGGGGAGCCCCACGCACAGGGAGTGCACCCCGTAAGGAGAGCTGCCCTGCATGAAAAAAGTGTAGCCCACCCAGGAGTGGCGCTACACACACGGAGAGCTGATGCAGCCAGATGATGCAACAAAAAGAGGCCCAGATTCCCAGTGCCACTGAGAATGCAAGTGAACACAGAAGAACACATGGTGAATAGACACAGAGAACTGACTATGGGGTGGGGGGGGGGGGAGGAGTGGAAGAGGAGAGAAATAAAAAAAATAAATAAATCTTAAAAAAAAATTAAAATAAAATAAATGAACCAGGGAGTTCGAATCTGATGGTCTCTGGACCACATTTTGAGAATCCCACCCCTAAATTATACTGAGAGTCAAGGATTTTGGCTTTAGTCAGTCAACTTTGTAACTTCCAGACTGTCAAGATTTGTTCGCAAGATGCCTAGCCTTCCATCTCCCATCACTAAAACAGAGGAGATGTGAGGATGTAGCAGTGCATTCCAGCCTTGCTTCTGAACATTTGCTAGCAGACAGCCAGGGGCGCTCACAGGCCACGCCCACTCACAACCATCAGAAGCTTTTATTAGCTATGTGGGAGGTTCTTTACCTGACTTTTAATTTTGTTTAAGCTCATGCAGCCATCCTTTGAGGACACTCAAATCCTAAATTACAAACGAGGTTTCTGCGGCTCAGAGGGAACCCATTTGGGAAACGAGTCTCCTGGATTCAGAGATGGGTCTCTCTCAGGACCTCGGATCCTACCCTGTGTGGCCTTTCTCACTTGTCTCTGTGTCCTCAGAGCCACTTCAGGGCTAGTTAAACTGGGTTTGGGAGCTCCAGAAGGAACTTTTACTGTCAATATACTAAATATAGTAAAATGGAGATTACAAAGACATAGGATACCATCTTTGTTTGCGAGGATCTTATAATCTTATTAGAAATGCAAGCTTCCTACTTAGTGGAACGATGTATCTTTATACGATTTATTTTATTTTGGGGGTAAACGGGTGCTTCTGCACATAAAAAGATGTGCAGAGGTGTGAGTGTGGCAGGAGTTATGGCAGAAGTGAACCCTGACAGATTTGGGGTGGCAGCATGGTCTATTAGGGGCAGAACACGGTGAATGCAGTGACACATCCTTTTTCCAACACATCATTTTTAAGGGTCTACAGTGTTTCAGATCCCTGTGTTTGGGGCTGGGCACAAAAGGCAGGCCTGGCGTGGCTCCAGAAAATGCCTTTAAAGTGGATTGGAACAAGTCACCATTTTCCCTGTGTGGCCCTCACTCTATTTGTGCCACAGCAGGTGGCCTGGCAGGCAGAGCACAGGCTGGATTGCAGCCCCCATTGTCCGTGGAGCATACTGGTGCAGTGTGAACAACACTCGTGACCACACGCAGGGCTCTGCATGGTGGGAAAAAAGTCCAAGATGTCCTTGTCATATAACATATACTGTGGATATATGTGTGTAGATGAGGGTGGACGCTAAAGAAATACTCAAACACGGCATAGTAACGGTGGATTAGCCTGAGGGTTATGGAGGCAAAGAACTGGGAGCTGAGCAAGAATCACAGGAAGGCTTCCTAAGATTAGCTGGTCAGAGAGGTGGCCCAGAGGAAGTGATCTTTAAACCGAGGCCTGAGGAAGAGAAGGACAGGGTCAGCGGAGAGCAGTGGAAGTGTGCCAGGCAGCACAGCACTTTGATGGGCCCCAAGAGGAAGAAATCTCAGTGTCTGAGAAATGGAAGGAAGGCTGGTGTTAAAACTTTGACTGGAAATTTCTAAATTGAAAAGGTTTTGTGGTTCTGTCTGATTTGGTACCATGTATAAGAACGAATTGGGAAAATAAGCTTGGGCCTTCTGAAATGTTTGGGAAGTTTAGCGTTCTTCCACGTAGAGAGGTGAAGGGCAAGTCCACAGGTTTTGTGTTGAGAAGTGAGAGAGAGCATCTAGAGCTGACTGCTGAATAAATGCTATTAAGCAGTGACTGTGGGCTAGAATTTGAAATCGGCAAGGGAGAACACACACTTGAGCTGATTAGGACAACTTTAGTTAGAAATGACTTCTCCTTGACTGTGAAGTCAAACTTTTTCAGGAAGTAACATCATCTGGGCCTAAACTGTAGGTTAATGCGATAGGATCAATTGTACCCTCTTGGATTATATTCTTCAAGAAACTTGTCTCGGAGTAATTAAGTAAAAAAATATGTTTTAAAAATAATATAGTACCATCTCCTATTTGGTGATTGCCTCAATAACACTACGTAACAAATGACACCAAATTTGGTGGCTTAAACAGCACGCATTTCTTTTCCCGTGTCTGCATGTTAGCTGGGGCCAGGCTGGTCGGGGCTGGTTGGCTGAGCAGCTCTCCTCCTCGCTGCAGGTCTGCGGGTTGCCTGGGCCACATCTCTTATTCTCCTTAGACTGATGGGTTAGCTGAAGCATGTTCTTTTCATGGCAGTGGCAATGGCAAAAAAAGACCAAGTAGAAACATGAGATCTCCTTAGGCCTGGGCTTGGAACTGGCACCCTGTTACCTTCAGCCAGTTTCATTAATCAAAGCAAGGTAACAGGACCAGCATAACATCAAGGGAAGGGCGCAAAGTCCTTTGCCCATGATGAGGCCAGGGGAAGATGCAGATGCTGAGAAGAGTACAGAATTGGATAATTCAATCTAACACACCTTCTTTATCTGAGACTACTTGCCCAACAGCCTCCACTCTCTAGAACATGGGTCCCGAGCAATATAAGCAGAAAGAGTTCCAGGTGAAATAATGAAATACATATACTAAAATTCAGGTCCTTTGCATTTGGGGGAACTCTCCTACCTTGTACATGGCTCGAATGAGGTTATTTAGCTGATTTCTCAGCCCTTAGGAGATTAGAATTCTCTCAGAAAAAAGGAGGGGTTGATGTCTGTGAGGGGCAGGTATGTTGCCAGCAGCAAGATGTTACAACAGATAAGTTAACATTAAAGAAGAAAAAGAAAAGCTAAACAACGAAATAAAAGGGAGGCATGGTCAGAAAGGCGTTTTCCCTTTGATTCTCACAACAATCTCCTGAGGTGGTGTTCCTAGGATTTCTCTTTCATGAGCCAGGAGGCCCAGCCAATAGGTGGCAGAATTTGAGCTTAAATTCAGGTTTTCTTGAGAAAGTGAGTAGGAAAAAATGTTTTAAAAGCATTCAGAGAATTATGAAAAGAGGCATTACGTAAAGTAGTCCTTACTAACTCAAGGAGGCACCCCTTTCTCTGGGTGATTTTGTTACGCAGTATAGAGATGGTTGCTAGATATTACTTTGACTGTCATTCTAAAGAGATTTGTCTAACAGTTTAGTATAAAAATATGATCCTCTTAAAAACCCATAAGCCCTGTTGAAAATCAACAGCTGGCATATTTATAACTGAAAATGCAGTTTTATGTTATCTAAATAGCGTATTGCCATAAATAATTAAAACTAAGTTACACTTGCTCAAATAAAGGAAATAAGCAATCTTTCATGTAGTGCCCTTGAACGGTATTCTGACAGTTTGCCTGCAGTACTTGTTAATTTACAAAATGTGTACTTCACAACAGGGCTCCCTGTCATTAGCGCTAATTACCCAGGTCCTACTGTACTACAGAGTTCTAGAATAGCACATAGGCAAAATTTAGCTAGCCTTTAAATAATATTCTTAAATAAAAGGCAGAATCTCTTTTGGATGTGAGATTATTTTCCCCTTGGGTGCAACTATCTAGTTATTTATTCACTTACATGTGCATGTCTAGGGTGGGTATTTAGGCACATTTGGGAGAAAAATACTGTCAAATGCCTACCACATTCCTAAACATTTTACTAGGCACAGAAAACCAGAAAGAAAACGTGCATAGGTGAATGAAGTAAGTGATTGTCCTTCTTTATAGGATCAAGATGGAGAGACATATTATATATGAGTTGAGTGGATATATTTTAGAAACATTGTACAATGATGTAAAAAATTACTATTTTGTAGGAAACTATTAGAAAATTAGTTCATCAGAGAAGGTCTTGGACAAGGGTTGATCTGAGGGGAGGACAGAATATAGAGTGATTATCCATCCACCTGTACAGGATCTTTGGAGGCAACCTCTCTCTTGCCCTCTGTTCCAACTACCTTCTGTCACTTTTACCTCCTAAATATGTTCATCACATCCCAGTACCCCATCAAGTCCATGTTCACAGCATTTCTCCTCTGGACTCCTGAAATTACTGCTGTCTGTTTTATTAACCAGTAGGTCTTCAGCCTTTGACACAATGCCTGCCACATATAGGTACTCAGAAAATACCTGTGCCAGAATGTATAAAGAACTCTTGCAATTTAACAACAGAAAAGACAACCCAATTAAAAAGTGGGCCAAGGGCTTGAATAAACATTTCTACAAAGAAGATATTCAAATAGCCGTTGAGTACATGAAAAGATGCTCAACATCATTAACCATTAGGGAAATGCAAATCAAAATCACAATGAGATACCACTTCACACCCACTAGGCTGGCTATTAAGAATGGAAAATAACAAGTGTTCACAAGGATGCAGAGAAATAGGAATCCTGCATATTGTTGGCAGGAATTTAAAATGGTACATCCACTGTGGAAAGCAGTTTGACAGTTCCTCAGCAAGTTAAGTACAGAATTACTATTTGACTCGGCAATCCCACTTCTAGGTATATACTCCAAAGAACTGAAAGCAGTTCATAGTAGCCTTATTCACAATAGCCAAAAAGTGGAAGCAACCCAAGTATCCATCAACAGATTAATGGATAAACCAAATGTTGGAATAATATTCAGCCATAAGAAGAATGAAATTCTGATAAGTGCAACAACGTGTATAAATATTGAAGCATCGTGTCTAATGAAATAAGTCAGACACAAAAGGGCAGATATTGCATGATCTCACTCATGTGAAATAACTAGAATATGTAAATTACTAGAGGCAAAAAGCAGATTACAGTTACTAGGGGTGAACGTGGGGCATCAGTGCTTAATGCGTGTAGAGTTTCATTTGGAGTGATGGAAAAGTTTTGGTAACAAATGGTGGTGATGGTGGCTCAATATTGGGAATGCTATTAATTCTGCTGAATTGTATACTTGAAAGTGGTTAAAATGGGAAATGTTATGTTGTATGTATGTTACCACTATACAATTTTTCAAAAAGAAGAAGAAATACCTGTACTGGTGTGGTCGCAGATGGCTTTCTTGGCATCTACGGACCTGTCAGTCTATTCCCCATCATGTAGATCTGATTATCTTATCATCTTCTCTTCCCCAAAATCCTACCCGTCTTGCCAGGCCTGTGGAATCTGCTTCTTGCCCACCTCTCCAGCTTCATCTTTTACTACTCTCACTTTCACTGACCAGCCTATACAGGATTCCTTTCACTTCTCAATTGCACCGTCTTCCCTTTCTCCCTCTTGCCACTTTAGCAGTTAATTCCGTTTTTCTATCCCATTTCAGTCCCCAGTTACTACCTCTGAGTAGCCTTCTTAGACCTGAACAACCCTCACTTTATGCTCTTACTTTACTCCAGAACTCTCCCTCATAGTGAACATCCCAGCTGCAATTTTGCATTATTGGTGTGAATCTGATTATTTTTTATCCCTCCCACTGCACAACAAACTTCATGAAGATGAGGTTTTCCATGTCTGTTTTGCTCACTACTATATGCCAGCCCTGAGGTCAGGGCTTGGTGCTGAGTTGCTGTTCAAGAAATACTTAGGGATGGAGGGATGGACAGACGATTGAAAATGAATGAAGAGGACACAGCATTCCATGGAGGCTTTCTTAATATTTCACTTAACATAATTCTCTCCTCCTGGAATTTAAGCATAAGTGACTCTCACAGGTCCCAAATAAGATTTGATCAAGCTGTTGCATTTTAAAATGCATCATCTTATCCAATTTTCAAAAGAAATCTATAAATTATATAGTCTGTCTATTTTACAGATGAGGAAACTGGGGCAGAGAGTGACTGAACAAGTCACCTCAGGTCTTCTGACTTTATGCGCTTCACACCTCAGGTGCACGTGCTTTCACAGAGCCTGACCCGAGCAAAGGTGCCCAGTCCAGGTGGTACAGAGTGGCGTGTGGATACAGCTGCATTGCCTGACCTCCCTGCTGAGTAGGAACTGAAACGTCCGTGCCCCTGCTTGATGCTAGGGGATGCGGGGGGAGCTTTTGGTTGTCTTGTTGACTCTTCTCCCTTCTTCCTGGGAAAATTTGGGTTTGCCTCCTCAGCTTCCTCTCTAAAGCGTATCACTGTAAGTGGGATGGGAGTGACCATTTTCTCTCTCACTATTCTAGAATCTGCTCCAAGGATTTAGTGTGTGCTGAGATGTTCTGTGGTTGGTTGCCTGTTCTGTGTCCAGAAAATATAGAGTGAGTTTATGTGCTGTGCCTCTAATTACCCACTTAGACTTTGCAAGCCACTGTGGGAACCGATTTTACACAGACACCTACATGTATTTCTGTGCAATTTGGTGGCATTTTTCCAGAAATGAGCAGACATTTTTTTCTTCAGTTTTTTTATTAGAAAAGTTGTGAGCTCACAAAACAATCATGCATAATGTACAGATTTCTCATCTACCAACATCTTACATTGTTGTGGAACATTTGTTACAGATTATGAAAGAACATGATCAGACTATTATTATTATCTATGGCCCATAGCATAAATTAAATTTGGTATATTTTTCCATAGACACCCTATTATTAACACTATTTATTAGTATTGTATTAGTATTGTACACGTGTACATGACAGAACACTCTCATATTTATACTGTTAACCACAGTCCATCTTCTGTCACAGAGTTCACTGTGTTATACAGTCCCTTGCCTTGAACATTCTATCCAAAGTGTACACTCAGTGGCTTTCACTTTCACCACAGAGTTCGCAGTCATTGCCCCAGTAAACCTTTGAATCTTCTCCTTAGTCAAAAATAAGAAATCCCATATCCCCCTATTTTTGACCCTTAGTGTTGATATAATACCTTCTTTGAAACTGATGCAAGAATATTACAATATTTCTGTTAAGTATAGTCTGTAAGTTGCATTGTTTGTTTCCTATGCATCACTATGTTCTTATCACCTTGTAATAGTGATGGACATTTGTTCCAGTTCATAGAAGACATTCTTGTAATTGTATTATTAACCACAATCCTCATCCACCTCTGGGTTCACTGTGCTATTCAGTCCCTATATTATTCTCTAGCTTTCTTGCAATTGACATTAACATCCCTGGATTATCCCTTTCAGGCACAATTCCATTTATAAACCAGCTGTGTTAGTTATACTCACTATTATGTGTTACCATCAACTCTATCCATGTCCACAATTTTATAATCAGGCTAATTGAAAATCTTCCATACATTAAGCATCAGTACCTCTTTTCAGTCCTCATCTTATCTTCCAGTAACCTATAGTCTATGTTTTAACCCATGTGTTTATTCTTTGTATTTAGTTCATATTAGTGAGACCATACAATATTTGTACTTTTGTGGTTGGCTTATTTCGCTCAGCATACTGTCCTCAAGGTTCATCCCTGATATCATGTGTTCCATTTTCATTTCTTCTTACTGCAGCATAGTATTCCATTATATGTATATACCACATTTATTTATCCATTCATTGGTTGATGGACACTTGAGTTGTTTCATCTTTTGGCAATTGTGAATAATGCTGCTATAAACATCTGTGTGCAAATGTTGGTTCATGTCCCTGTTTTCAGTTCTTCTGGATATATTCCTAGCAGAGGGATTGTCAGATCATACAGGAGTTCTATATTTAGCTTCCTGAGAAACTGCCAAACAGTCTTCTGCAGAGGCTGCACCATTCTACATTCCCACCAACAGTGAAGGAATATTCCTATTTCTTCACATCTTTTCCAACACTTTCTGTTTTCTGTTTGTTTTTCTAAATAATGGCCATTCTATGTAGTTTTGATTTGCATTTCCATAAGAACTAATGATATTGAACATTTTTTTCATGTGCTTTTTTTTTTTTCCATTTCTATTTCCTCTTCGGAGAAATATCTATGTAAGCCTTTTACCCATTTTTAAAATTGGATTGCTTACTCTTTTATTGTTGAGTTGTATGATCTCTTTATATAGCATGGAAATGCTTTTTGGATATGTGGTTTCCAAATATTTTCTCCCATTGACGGGGTTGTTTTTTCACAATCTTTACAAATTTCTTTGAAGCACAAAAGTATTTTAATTTGTTGAGGTCCCATTTTTCCATTTTTTTCTTTCATTGCTTGTGCTATTAATGTAAGGTGTAAGAAACCCTCACCTACCACCAGATCTTGAAGAAGTTTCCCTAAATTTTCTTCTAGGAGTTTAATGGTTCTTGCTTTTATATTTAAGTCTTGATCCATTTTGAATTAATTTTTGTGTAAGGTGTGAGGTAGGGTCCTCTTTTCTTTTTTTTTTTTGGTTATGGGTATCCACTTCTCCCAACACTATTTGTTGGATAGACTGTTCTGATCCAGCTGTGAGGGTGTTTGATAGCCTTGTCAAAAATCACTTGACCATAGATGTGAGGATCTATTTTTGAATCATCACATCAGTTCCATTGGTCTATATATCTATCTTTATGCCAGTACAATACTGTTTTTACCACTGTACGTAGGTAATATGATTTAAAGTCAGGAAGTGAGAGTCCTCCAGCTTCATTCTTCCTTGTTAAGATGTTTCTGGCTATTCAGGACCCCTTACCCTTCCAAATAAATTTGATAATTGGATTTTCCATTTCTTTAAAATAGGCTGTTGGATTTTTATCGGGATTGCACTGAATGTGCATATCAATCTGGGTAGAATTGACATCTTAATGCTATGTAGTCTTCCCACCCATGAATACAGGATGCTCTTCCATTTATTTAGGTCTTCTTTGATTTCTTTTAGCAATGCATTTCTAAATACAATGTTTTTCTAAATACAATTGCTTTGTGTCTTTGGATAAGCTTATTCTTGAATATTTGATTATTTTTGTTACTATTATAAATGGAATTTTTTCTTGACTTCCTCCTCAGTTTGCTTATTACTAGTGTATAGAATTTTTGCTTAATCTTGTATCCTGTCACTCTGCTGAATTCGTTTATTAGCTCTAGTAGTTTTGTGGTAGATTTTGGGGGATTTTCTAGATACAGTATCATATCATCTGCAAATAGTGAGAGTTTTACTTCCTCCTTTCCAACTTGGATGCTTTTTATTTCTTTTTCTTGCCTAACTGCTCTAGCTAGAACCTCTAGCACTATACTGAACAGCAGTGGTGACAATGGACACCCTTGTCTTGCCCCTCATCTCAATGGGAAAGTATTCAATCTTTCACCATTGAGTACAATGTTAACTGTGGTTTTTTCCTATATGCCCTTTATCATGTTGAGAAAGTTTACTGTGATTCCTATCTTTCTGGAATGTTTTTATCAAGAAAGGATACTGGCTTTTGCCAAATGCCTTTTTGGCATAATCGAGATATTCATGTGATTTTTTATTTTTTTGATGTATTAATGTGATGTATTATGCTGATTAATTTTCTTGTGCTGAACCACCCTTGCATGCCCGGAATAAAACTCACTTGATCATGATGAATAATTCTTTCAATGTGTTGTTGGATTCAATTAGCAAGTATATTGTTAAGGATTTTTGCATCTGTATTCATTAGGGAAATGGGTCTGTTTCTCTCTCTCTTTTTTTTTTTTGTAATATGCTTATCTGGCTTCTGTAGTAGGGTAATATTGGCTTCATAAAATTAGGTTGGTAGCATTCCTTCCTTTTCAATTTTTTAGAAGAGTTTGAGGAAGATGGGTTTTAAATCTTCTTTGAATGTGTGGTAAAATTAATGACTGTTTTGATCTCTTTGCTTGTGATTTGTTTATTAAGGTCTTACATTTATTTCTTCTAGGGTCAATGTATATTGTTGTATATTCTTAGAAATATTTCCATTTTATCTTCATTGTCTAGTTTGTTGGCATTTGTTTGTTCATAGTATTCATATAAGATCTCTTTTATTTCTATGGGGTCAATAGTAATGTCCCATTTTCATTTCTGACTTTTTTGCATCTTTTCTCTCTTTTTTTCTTTGTGAGTCTAGCTAAAGATTTGTGAATTTTGTTGATCTTCTTGAAGAGCCGACTTTTATTAATTTCCCCTATTATTTTGTTCTCAATTTCATTTATTTCTGCTCTGATCTTTGTTGTTTCATGCCTTCTTCTTGCTTAGGGCATAGTTTGCTGTTCTTTTTCTAGTTCCTCCAGCTATGTAGTTAGGTCATTGATTTTAGATCTTTCTTTTTTTTTAATGTAAGCATTGGGGGCTATAAATTTCCCTCTTGGCACTGCTATCATTGTGTCCCATAGGTTCTGATACGTTGTATTCTCATTCTAATTTGTCTGAAGGTATTTATTGACTTTTCTTGCCATTTATTCTATGACACTGATTATTTAATAGTGTTGTTTAATCTCCATATATTTGTGAGTTTTCCCTTTTGCTGCCTGTTGTTGATTTTCAGCTTTTTTCCATTATGATCAGAGAAAGTGCTTTGTATAATTTCGATCTTTTAAAATTTATTGAGATCTGTTTTGTGACCCAAAATATGTTCCATCCTGGAGAAAGATCCATAAGCACTTGAGAAGAATGTATGTCTTGCTGTTTTGGAGTGAATGTTCTATATATGTCTATTAGGTTTAGTTTATTCATCATATTATTCAAACTCTCTGTTTTTTAATTGATCCTCTGCCAAGATATTCTATCCAATGAGGAGAATGGTGTTTCGAAGTCACCAACTATTATTGTAGAGACATCTATTTCTCCCTTCAGTTTTGCCAGTGTTTGCCTCATGTATTTTGGGGCACTGTGATTAGGTGCATATATATTTATGATTGATATTTCTTCCTGATGAATTTTCCCTTTTATTAATGTATAATGCCCTTCCTTGTCTCTAATAATAGATTTCCTTTTAAAATCTTTCACCTGATGTAAATACAGCTACTCTAGGTTTTTTTTTTTTTTTTTTCTGGTTACTGCTTGTGTGGAATGTATTTTTCCAGCCTTTCACTTTCAATCTATTTGTATCCTTGAGTCTAATGTGAGTTTCTTGTAGACAGCATGTAGATGGTTTATATTTTCTTATCTATTCCACCAGTCTGTTTCTTTGATTGGGAAGTTTAACCCATTAACAATCAATGTTATTACTGTAAAGGCAGTTCTTACTTTTTACTGATATAATCTTCATTTCTAGACTCTCTTCCAAACAATCTCTCTTCTGTCTATTATTTTCAGGCTGTAGCACTCCATTTAATATTTGCTGCAAAGCTGGTCTCTTGGTTACAGTTTCTCTCAGTTTCTGCTTATCTGTAAATACTCCAAACTTGCCCTAATTTTTGAAAGACAATCTTGCTGGAAATAAGACTCTTTGTTGGGAAATTTTTTTCTTGCAGTATCTTAAACAGATTATACCACTGCCGCCTTGTCTCAATGTTTTCTGATGAGAAATCAGAATTTAATCTTCTTGGTCATCGCTTGTATGTGATGAATCGCTTTTCTCTTGCTGCTCTCAGAATTCCTTCTTTGACTTTGGCATTTGACATTCTGATTAATACGTATCTCAGAGTTGATCTATTTGGATCTATTAGGATGGGAGTACATTGTACTTCCTGGACATGGACATCTATGTCCTTCAACAGGGTTGGAAAATTTTCTACCATTATTTCTTCAAATATTCATTCTGCCCCTTTTCCCTTCTCTTTGCCTTCTGGGACATTCATGGCATGTATGTTTGCAATTCTCTTGCCATCATTTAGTTCCCTGAAAACCTGTTCCATTTTTTCCATTCTTTTCTTTATCTGTTCATTTGTAAGTTCACTTTAAAGGCCCTGTCTTAATACTCACTGATCCCTTTTTCTGTCTCTTCAAATATGTTATATGTCTTCAGTATATATATATATATTTTTTTTTGAGAAAGATTTATTTACTTATGTATTTATTTATTTATTTTATTTATCCCCCCTCCCCACTTGCTCACTGTCTGCTCTCTGTGTCCATTTGCTGCACATTCTTCTGTGTCTGCTTGTCTTCCTTTGTTGTGTCATCTTGCTGTGCCAGCTTTCTGCAGGTATGGGCCATCAGCTCTCTGCAGGTGTGGGCCTTCAGCTCTCTGTGGGCGTGGGCCAGTTTGCCTTTATAAGGAGGCTCTGGGGAACAAACCCAGGGCCTCCCATATGGTAGATGGGAGCATAATCAATTGAGCCACATCCACTTCCCACTCCAGTATATTTTTAATTTCATTTATTGTGTCTTTCATTCCCATAAGATCTGCTGTTTTTATATACATGCCTTCAAATTCTTCTCTGTGTTCACCCAGTGTCTTCTTAATATCTTTAATTGCTTTAGTCATCTCATTGAATTTATTAAGGAGATTTGTTTAAACATCTATGATTATTTGTCTCAACTCCTTTAGGTCATCTAGAAGCTTAGTTTTTTCCTTTGACTGGGCCATATCTTCCTGTTTCTTAATATAGATTGTAATTTTTGTTGGTGTCTCAGCATTTGATTTACTATATGGATTTATTTTTGGCCCCTTTTCTCTCTTTAGTCTAGGGCTTTCTATTTGATTGGCTTTGTGCTACAACTCCTCTTTGATACTTGGTTCAACTTAATTTGGAATTTTATAGTGGCTCGTGTTTAGCCAATCTGAATCTTTTCAGGTCTTTTCATCTGTTTCTTTCCCTTTCTCCCTTGCTGATTGCAGAACAGGAGTGGAGGATGCTGTTGGTACTGTAAACCATGGAGGATGAAGCTGCCTGTATTGCTCCAGTAATGATGAAGCTTCTCCCACCATTCTCCCCTACCATGGGAAGAGACAGAGTCCCAGCCATGTGCAGTAATCCCATTTGTGCAGGCCAAAACCATCTGTAGTTGCCTAGAGAGATTGACAAAGCTCCACACCCTCCCTGTGGTAGGGATGGAGCTGCAGCTGCAGACAGCAAACTAAGCCATGTGAGTCAAAGGTGACTGCAGTTGCCTGGAGAAGGTGAGATAGCACTAACCCTCTCTTGCCGGGTCAGGGACAGGGATGGAGTCAGAGATGTGTCCAACATCCCACTCTGTGTGAGATGACAGTGCCTGCATTTGCCCAGAGAGGCTGGTGCAGGTTCCCCCAGCATCCTCCCTCCTGGAAATGGAGTTGCAGCCTTGGTTAGGGCTGCATTCTGATCTTGGTGGAAAGAAGCCAGTCCCTACCTTCACTGTGATATTCAATCAGCCTCACTTTCCCTCATGCCAGGGGAGCTACCAACCTCTTTCCAACTTGGACATGTTCAAGCTTTAGCTGTTTTTAAGATTGGACCTTAGCCAGCTGAATTTATTAAACAGTAGCTGAAATCAGTTCCAAGCATCTCTTCCTATCGCTTTTAGGAAATGAAGATTCCAAATCCAGCCATGGAATAGCTCCTGTGGTGGCTTGCACCACTAGTGGAGGATGGCCACTGGCCCCTGCAGTGTGGAGTGCTCTACTCATGAATCTTCAATGCAGATGGGCAGTCTTCTCTTTCTGTTCTTCCAAGGATGTTTCAAGATGCTCTTCTGGTCTCCTGGGTCCCCGAAGCAGGTGATTTAGATAGCTCTAGCTGCTTACTAACTGCCCTGCAGGATTCGATTTCTCTTGGAGTGCCTTACTCTGTCACCATCTTGCCGCCTTCTCTTTTCCATTCATGAGCAGACGTTTTTGAGTGTCTGTGTAAAATGAAACTGCCCAGATAGTTGTGAGCCAAATTAAGCCTCTAGTGTACATGCATGGTATTGGTGGTGGACATAGACAAAAGCCAACTTTTATTTAACATGTAGCCAATGATTCTAACAGCCATCTTTCTTCCAAAGACAGTTCTGGCAGTATGACTATGAGGAAGCCATGCATTTCCCAGGGATGCATGGCTTTCCTGGGATGCATGGGATAATAATACACCTCCTATTTGTTTGAAATAAACTAGGCACAAGAAGTGAGATTAATGATATGTCCAGTCCCAGTGTAATCACTAAAATTAGCAGAAGCAAGTTGCATAATGGAAGTGGTAAAAGTCCTTTTTTTCTGGTGCTCCTGAGCTGAACTGAATAGTTTGGGTAATGAATAATGCTAGGCCTGTTAATGAGAACAAGAATGCTTAAATAGGGAGGCCGCTAGATTCTTTGCTTATTATTATACACTACTTACGGATGAATGGTGTTTGGGGTTAAATGTAAGAAACTGCGCTCTCCCTCTTCCTTTCTCTTCCTCCTCCTTCTTCTCTCTGCTTCTTGACTGGGCATTTTATAAACAGTTCTCTGTGTCAGGGGACTTAAAAAACAACATAATTGTCAACAGAAATTTGGAATAGCAATGTCCCCTAGAAGAACACACCGTATGCTAAAGGCCACACATTTAAGGGGAGTGTGGTTTTGTTTTTCTTCTCTCATTATTGCCACAGACACCTGACATAGGTATGCTATTGATCTGCCTACTAGTGTTGGAACTGGCATTTTGTTCATCTGGTGCTTGTGTTCCCCTTTGGTTGCATGTCAGTTCATCAAAATCAATTCCTTTTTGATTTTTGCAACAGCTGAGATGGGTCAGCTAACAAATGACAAAGACCCCTATTCACAGCAAAGTGATTGTGGCATTAAATGTACAATTTTGCAGGAATGTACACCCCCACCCCCAAAAGAAACACCCAAGCAAGAACACAATTTTCTTGCATCATTTACTGTCTTGCATGATTCATCAACCCTCTTGAATGCTACGTAATAACGTCCTTAGACTGTCTTCAGCATAGATAGATCCTCTTCTCCAAAAAGCATCTGTGCACATGCCAGCCTGGCTTAGGTGCATTTCTTGCTGCTATTTAGAAAGGATTTCAAGTTCTACTTTCCTTTCCCTTCTTGTTTTCTTTTTCCCTCATAAACAGTAAAGGGGTCAAATTTGTGGAGTGGCCATTATTGCATGTGCTGCTATTTCTACCACCTTCCTTTCCCCATCCCTGCTCCTCCACTCACATATGGTGTAGAAGGTGCTGGGTTGTGTTATAGTCCCCAGTGTTGGCATCCCATAACCTACTGACCTCTGACCTCTCTGGAGGACCTGTGTGATCGATGCAAAGCCTAGGATGAATTTTGAAGTTTGCTTATGGAATGGAAGATTATGTTGAATGAAATTTCATCTTTGGAAAGACTTTCCAAATTTATAGACAGTGAGTTGGTAGCACATCCCACAGGCTTTTTAATTTCTCTTTTAATTCTAGTCTTAATATATCTTAGGGGGCACTTCTATTTGATTTCTAAATATTTGCTAACTACCATACTTTGTTTATTCTAAGGTACATAATTTTTCACATGTAACAGTTTTAAAATCAAATGCCATTCATAGCACCTTACAATTACAAATGGCAGCATTTTTCTTTCTCAGTAGTATATAAAATAACGATGTGTCTTTTAATTGACGAGTCATACATTTAATTTAAAATATTATTTTAAGTGTGCTGTCCCCATATTCCTGAAGAAGACAAAGTTGGTATCTCCTGTGAACTCTGAGACACCTGGCTGGGACAGAACAATAGCACTGTTATTGCTACTATCCTGATGCTAATGTTCACCGACAATTAGCACCCCCCATCCTGATTTTCTAGGATTCAGTATTATTCTCAACTGTGTATGTGTGTGTGAGCACGTGCATGTGCATGTGTTATTTTGGGGGTTGTTGGTGAGTAGGATCCTTTATTTTTCAATTCCAGATCCTTTTCAGGAAAATAAACCAGTTTTATCTTTTAATTTTATTGTCTGTCTGCTACTTTGCCTGGACTCTGGTAAGTTCTGGCTGTATGCGTAAGAAGTCTTTCTTTCTTTTGTTTGTTTTCTTTTCTTCTTTCTTAATGCTTAAAATTTCCTAAGCTCCAGATTCTTTTGTTGTGTATGATGTTTCTCTTTAGTTGTTCCTGTTTGCCTCTATCAACCATGCATTGGTTCTTCTTTAGCTTGTCATCCACAACAGGTTTCTTCTGTCCTTATTGGGTTAGCATAAAATGTGTATTCTCTTGATTTTTAACTTGGAAATATGAGGGCTAAGCTCATAGCCACTTCAATTTGAAGTTAGGGCTGCCTTTACTGATAGATTATTTTCTGAGAGGTCTTTCTGGTTAAGGTCCTTGTAAGTTATCCTGACTTCCAGACTTCTTCCTAGTCATAGACATATTCTACGCATGATTTCCTTTGTTTATTGGGCACCGGCTTCCTACTCCCACAAGTAACTTAAGTGCCAATTCTTTTGGAGGGATTTTTGGCAATCATCTTGGGCCCAGGAAAAAAATAAAAAACACCATCCCAAACCATAGGACTTCTTCTGCCCTCCCATCTCTGTATCTAAAGTCATTTCTTTCATCTGGGTTTTGAAAATGTAGGTAGAAAACAAAATCTATTACTGCTAAACCAGGAGACTATATATATGACTTTGCCTTATAGCAAATGGATTAAAGTAGGGCAGTAAATGGTTTTATGTTGAATTCTATGGGGTCTCTATTCTAAGCTTCTTCTTAGAAGTCTAGATTCCTTTCCCTTGGTTGACTTGGTAGGAAACTCTTGTGATTCCTTTTGGACCAATGGAAATCCCAATGATAGGGAACATACTTACCCAATGGTGGTATCTACTGAATAAAGTACTCAACACAGTTTGTGTCTGTCTGTCTTTGACTCTAATGGCCTTTCTTGCCAAGAGAAGAGGACTAAAGACATCCCTTCAGAAGGCACCTCCATCAAAGGGGACAAAGAAGAGGGGAGGATGATTCCTGGGCAAGGGGATGTAGGCTTCCCAAAATTAGCAGACTCTGCCCCAGCTTAGCACTAGTCTCTGATGTACTTTGTTTTCTGAATTTGTATGTGAATTTTATTATTTATTATTAATTTATGACAAATTAGTCCATTAGTATAAGTTTTCCTGTACACCAGCTATTGCATATTAACTGGTATAATCCATCTATATAAATCTGTAGAGGATGAAGGAAATCTAAGAGGTATTACTCTTCTGTTTTACTTTCAGAACTGCCATCAGCAATCTACAAATTGATGTAAAATTTAAGCCTTTTTTTTATACACCCAGTAGAATGAAATAAGCCTTCTTCTATGAAACCCAAATTTTTGTTTGACAGCTTTAGTAGAGAGTGTGGGCTTGCAATCACACAACTAATAATTGAACTTGGTGGTCTTGTGTCTCAGCAAACTTTGTACATATGTGGGAAATAGCTATGATGCTTAATCCTACTCATAGAGAAAATCATTGTTAACTATGTTGGTGACATTCTGCTCCTAGGGATGTATTTTTTTTGTATTTGTGTGTGTGTGGTTTTGTAGTTTACTTGAGTTTGACTTTGTATTTTGCAACAGAAGGAAAAAGGTTGTTACATAACAACATGGAAATTTAGAAGAATTTCAGCTTTTGTAAAGGGCTTTCTGCTTTCACTTCCCATGAGATAGAGGTTTTCTTTCTTCTTACAATACTCAAAAAAAAAAAAAGAACAAAACATTAGAGTTCTAATTTTGAACATCACTTTTCTGATTGGCATTTTTTTCTCCAGAAATGGTTTAAGGATTTCTACCATTAGTACTCTTATTGACTTAGTTTCTACAGTGCCATTTAAAAAAATTATTAAATGAAGCTTTTTTAAAATCTAAAGACAAAATACTAATATTCTTAGATATTTTATGCTTGTATAGTTTATTTGGAATAGATATTGCCTTTGTTTTTACTGGAAAAAAAATCGCTTTGAAACAGTTTAAAATAAAACCTTGGCACTAGCATTGGAAAATAGTTTACATTTAAATATATTATAGTAATGTGTCCTTCTGTTTTTGCGTTTTAGCACTATCTTTTTTTCCCCTGCCAAGCTGACCCACATTTCTTGGTCTGTCATTAGTGATATGAATCTGGAACCATTTAAGTGATTTCCCATTCTGGGTTCAGTTGCATTTCTAGCTTTTGCAAATAGATGGCACTTTTGACTTACCCTAGAACAGTGTCGATCAGATTGTCGTGTGTGAAAAATACTTACAATGGTCTCTGTATGTGTCAGAAATGTATTTGTTACTATTCACATGCAGGCAGGAGAAAGTAAAATTAAACCTATTAGAAGACAACATCATCACGTCTCTCCTAAATGTTAAAATCGTAACCACAAAACCACCCCAGGTATAAAAATGAGTGCCTTTTAGTATATGTTTTCATGTTTTTTATTTTACATTAGGGCATGACAGTGTTTGATCCTGAAGAGCAAAAAGAAAAAGGGGTATAAAGAAAGTTTTATTTGAAAATAGGATTGTGGGGGTCTGTGTCTGATCCAGTGGCTAAAATTTGCTGCAGCAGGCCCTTCTGAATATCTTGGTTTCTTCCCCTTTTTCTTCAACTCACACACATGGCATATGCAGACAAACACACACGCATGCACACAGGAGGCATATAGACCCTCACGCACACAGAGGGGAAAAAAATCAGCCTGTTGTCTTGCAAGTGTTACTTATCATATTAATTAAAATCTGGTGACACGATAACACTAGCAGCTGTGTGGGAAAGCGAGGGAAATTAACAAACGTTTGATTTGTTGTGTTGCTAATGTGACACTTATTATACAGGTCACAGTAAAACAATACCTCAGCCAAAATATGCTAATGCTGGTGGAGAACTGTTGCAGTTGTAAAAACATTGGTGTTTATTATAATGAGGCAAAATAGCGCATTACCTTTAAGAGAATGAGGTGGTCTTTGCATCTAATACTATAACTAAGATTTTAAACATTAAGCATAGAAAAAAGTTTTCCTATATAATTTCTGAAAACATAATATGAGAACCTATTTTAAATAATCTTCATTCAAATAAAACATGGTGTTTAGTTTTTTAAAAGTTTTATTATGATAAGAACTAGAGAATTCATAGACCTTTAGCACATAGGAAATGCAGTTGCGTTGTATATTTTGTCATCATCAAATAGACAAATTTATAAAGATGGAGGGGTGGTTTTACATCAGGTTTATTCTTAAGGATAAATAGCAATATTCATTTATTCCTTCTGGAGGTTATATATCTATTATGGGTAAAAGTCTAAATTGTTTTAAAAATCACTATAGATAGAAGAGTATAATATCAAAGAAACCACTATATGCCCCTTCCTTGAATCCTGCTCCACTCCCTTTAATCCTACAATTAAAAAACAACCCCACACTTACCTCAAAACACATAGCAAACTTTTTCCATTGACCTCTGAGTCAACATTTGGAATGGTGTTTCTACGTCCCGGGGAGTATGGCATGGTGGAACGCAAAATGGTTCAATTCAACCTCATTCATACCATAAATTTCTTGGAGATCATATTCAACATTTTGTGTCAGTGCTCTCATGAGAACATCTGCTTTTTATGTTTCCAAAGGATCCTTCACTTAACGCTGATTTTTCATCTTAGTAGTATATTTTTTCCAGCATAGAAAAGATTTTTTTTCTTTCTTTCTCCCCCTTCTGGTGTTTTGATCATGTTACTGAAATGGGGTGTATGAAGTCAACCATTTGTTTGACAGTCTTTGACAGCAGATTATGTAGATTTTGCCTGAGAGAACACTAGTCATTCGGAACTGAATTTTGAACGAGCAATCTAGATCAAAGGTCAGATGACTGGGTACAAATGGGGCAGCATTTCACCTTGCCATGTGGGAAGACATGCACAAAAAAGCATATGCATCAGATGGTGGTAAGCCCAGAAAAGGTTAAAATTGAGGTGATTCAATTCTACAGTATTTACAGCCCAAGATTGTGTTGAGATCCTTTTGAACCTGCTGCACCTTTTGCTAAGCCGAGAGAACTAGCTTCTTCCAAGGGCTCTGTCCTAAGGAAATATAAATAAACTCTTTAAAACTGGGCCGAAAGCCACGTGATAATGCCGTGCTTTCACCTAGGTACTCACTTGTGACTCAACAATCACCTTTTGGCCCCAACTGTGATTAAATACAATTTTCAGCTTAGATCACTATATGTTTTAGAAGAGGAAAGATTGTTTTTTATTCATCACAATATCCCGAATAATTCCATTCAAAAAAGCGAATGACTGATAATCAAGGCAAAATTACAATTTTAGAATGAAGAGGATCCTGTGGTATAGTCTGGGCTCTAAGTTCTAATTTTAGAAATGCTGCAATAGCAGTTTGCTTTCAAGCTATGTATTTGAGCTATAGAGAGAGCTACCCTTGTTTCATTGATTAATTCTATATAAATAAGCATGCCTACTTCTTATGTAAGGGCAAAAAATGCGATTAGATTCGAAATATGATACTGTATATCCATAATCTCAGTCATTAGGAGGTAATTTTCAACTCTGTTCAAATTGACAGACCTTGGAGAGGTTAGTTCGCTAATAAAACTTCCTTTTCTCTAAATCCAGTTGCATTAATTAAGCCTGTGTGACAGAATTGGCATTTCAAAATGCAAAGACATTTAACTGACAAAAAAATAGTTTATTTAGCTTTGAATGATTTTTTTTCCTGCTTTGAATGTGTTGTAAGGGAGACCTTGTTTTTTCTAAACATTAAATTATTAATGAAAGAGCGAAAGCAATAAATAAGGAACGATGATAAATGTTACAGTCATGGCTGCTAGATACACAATTTGAAGCAGAAGAAAATCTCCAGTGGTTCTTTAGGCTTTTTTTTTTTCTTCTTCAGCCCTGGGAGAGAGGTATAGATTCAGTGAGCAAGCTTTTGTATAAACTTCCCTCCTAGCAATAATATAGAAGATACCCATAATATGTTCAGTGACATTAAGGAGAAGCAAATCAATAACAGAGATATCCAGGGTATGATTTGAATCTATTAAATAAATGTCATCCAAATACCATTATATATATTAAAAAACACACTTAATGTTGATGAAAAAAATCAAGCTGTATTATTCTATTAGGGTAAAATGTTTGAACTGGAAAATACACCATTCAAGTAGCATTATTAGTTTCAAAGTCTGAGTCCTCACTAACCTCCTCCTCCAGATCCTACCCCCCCTAACTGGTGATAAAGCCAAATAAAAGAAAAACCTATTTGCAGTGGTCATTAGTGCAAGCAAGTCTTCTTCCAGAATCATGAAATAGTGTGATTTTTCAAGACTGTCTTAGAATTTATTAAGATATGTGAAAGCCAGTGGCTGATTAATATTATCTACTTAAAAAAAATCACAAATCTCCCAAATGAAGGAGCCTGAGACACTGTCTTCTTGTACATTCCTTGTATGTTCCTCTATATTCACCTCATATGTGTACTTTTCTCAAACCACCCAGCCATAGACCGTAAGGAATATTCAGTAGCAGGAAACACAGCAAAATCACGCTTGGAAAGGAATAACCACGGCACATTTTAACCAGGTCTTTTGGTATATGAAGGCCATTTTGGCTGAATGTGCCAAGCTACTAATAAAGAATTAGAACCAGTACATTTGCATCATTTGTTTTACACTTTTTCATCTTAAGATGAAAAATAAATAGTATCATGCTGCTTTATACTCTCATCTGAAAGAATTTTGCGGATTGGAGAAAGTATTTGCTTTTTTTTTGTGTCTGTGTTTTAAAAAATATTCTCCTTCCACCCTCCCCCATTTCTTTATCTACTCTTTGCTCTGGCTTTTCAAGCTCTCCCTCTTTGACTCAGTTCTATTAATTGCTGGGAAGACCACCCAGTCTTTTAAAGAGTATTGCTCTACACTCCACCTTGATTTTAATGGAGATTCTTAGAATATGTCTGTGCTCTCTAGCTACTGTACCTCCTTCTAATTACATTAATCTGCGTAATTGTATTCACATTCATTTTAATTATTCTGTGCACAAGACCTAAAACAGTTAATTCTCACGACACAGCAGATTTTGTTGTGCCTTTCAATCTGCTTCAATAATTTGGGAAACTGTTATGTGAAAATAGACAATATTCCCAAGCTTTTAACTGTGCCAGAGTACCGTTTCAGACACCACATATTTCTTGAACCACAAAGTTATTATATGCTGCAGTCCTTTACAATAGTTTAATCTTCCGTTTTCATTTTTGTTTACATTCCATTTTTAAAAATATAACGTTAAGGCTGAGGAATGCAAGCTTTCTTTTATATATAAGAGATATAAATTTAGTATAATTAATTGAGAAAGATGTTATCCAGTTATTCTCTTACCTACAAGTGAGGTAAGGAAGCATTTTTGACCATCTAAGTGTTAACTTTTGCTGATTCATCTGCCAGGGCACCTCGCTAGTGTGACCTGACCACCCTTTACTTAGATGGGGCTTAAAATCAACCTTGCTCTGGCCACAGTGCTCCTGTGCTGTGACCAAATAGCAATTATGTATTATTTATTTCCTCTAATTCTCCACAAACACTCAGGAGGGTGTGGTATAGAGGAAAGAAGTTCAAAACATAGCATTTGGATTTTAAGAACAGTTTTGAAAAAGAGCAATTTCCATATATCAACACTTCTTGGTGTGATCCATGAAACATTTTGATATGATTTGCCAAAAACAGTTTTTGCATCAGGAACATTATAGCTGCCTAATCTGCATCTGTAAAGAGTGCAAAATGGAATCACATTAGGTATAAATTCAATGCAAAAAAAGACACCCTTCGTTAATGCAACATTATGGTAGAAAATTTAAATGCACAAAAGTAAAAAAAATTCAGTGTTACAGTTCTCACAACAATTATAGCTTGGCCATATTTGCATAGTTTGGTATTATATTTGCTGTCACATTTTTTACCTTTAGAGGGAAACGGCATCTATTTTGCTCAGTCCAACAATCAGTAGGAAGGAAGGACTGGTGATGAATAAATTGTGAAATGTGAATTTTCCTAGTTTAATCACAATTTGTATTCCCAAGCTGAAACTAGGAGTAGGTGAATCTTTTCTTATTAGAAGTAATGCCAAATGTGACACAGCTTGGGAAAAAAAGTGTCCATGAAACAAACAAACAAAAAAACGGTCCTCTCTTGCCCATTAGAACATATAAGCCTCTCTTTGGGGTGTAAATTTGTAATGACAGATTTTGAGCCTTGGTTCCAACTGTATGGATGTTTTGATCCTAAGTGAAGGGCCTCTAAGGAAGGCTACTGCTTTGACAATAAATAGTTTGGAAATAGGTTTGTAAAGTCTGCCGATTTCTCATGTAATCTGCCCTTTCCAAAGCTGTCCTAGGCTGAGAATGGAAACTTAAAATGTGCTTAAATTGGGCACAACAGTACATTATTCAAACTCAGGTAACTGACACTTGGAGGCCTGAGGGACTTCTCTATCAAGCATAACAGACATTGTCCTGAAGAACCAGAACTTGAACTCAGGTTTAGGGAGTCCCTGGCACTTTGTGCTGCAATTTTCTCTCTTTTTGCCTCTTGCTGCTGCTTCTCGACTCTCATCAGCACATTCATGATGATAATAATGATGATGATGATGATGATACATTTAAAGGATGCTTTTTAAGACACTGTGAAAGGCTTTCACTAGATCGCTGTTAACTATGGTAAATAGAACGTGTTGTTATTCTCATTTTTATGTAGAGGCTGAGGGGCTGATTTATTCAAGGTCATGGCTGAACTAGTCTTGACTCTCAGTTCTGACTAAATTCCTCACTCTTTCACTCACAGCTCCCTGCTCCCTGCTTGCAAGTGGCCTGGTTAACAAACAGTAGTTCTGTTTTATGTCTCCAGACTTTGAAGAGGTGGAATCTTGAAAGCTCACAGCAAGATTTTGGTAGGGGGAGTGGGTAATTGCATTGTGGTGTTTAAACGTCTGTCCTGCATGAACTTCAGTCCAGAGTCCCAGGAAGCGACCGCATGACTATCCTGAAGAGTTTCACCTTCTTCTACAACTCCTCCAAGGTGCCTCTGGGGCAAGTCTTGAGGCCCAAGTCAGTCCTTTTAGGTCTTGCAGCCTTATCCCCCATATGGAGTGGGGGTGGGGGGACAAAAGAAGAAAGGGGCCTTCCCCAAAGCCCTGCACGTAATTGAAAGGCCTCTTCTGAGCCCGGCAACTTCTCGAAGAGTGACAGTTCTTTCTCTGAAGCCCAATCTCTAGTAATAGATGAAGGGCAGCCGTAGCACTCCTGAGGCGGAAGCAGTGCCTGTCTTCACTCTTCTGGTGAGTTGCTTTCAGCTCCTGCCTGGCCCACCTGAGGGCTGACAGGACTCCCTGCCCTTCTCTCCCCACTTTGCCCAGCGTCCTGGGCCCTCCTGGCAGCATGCCCCTAGGCCCTGACACGGAAAAGACCCGCATCCCTGCTCGATTCCGGAAGGGCCGCGGGGGTTCCTGCTGCTTGCGTAGGCGGGGCTCACTCTTTTTGATTCTGTAGAGTGCCAGATTTCACAAGGAGACCTTCTTTGGCTGATTTTGACTACTTGGCACAAAGCTTTCCATGCATTGCTATTCCAGCAGTGTCTCACCTAAACCTTTCTATTAAGGAGTGCAAGGATCAGAAAACCCCAACCTACCCCAAATTCATAGCTGAGAAGTAACAAGACACTGATGTTCTAGGGATGGAGGGAGTTTTAAGATGAGGAGGGCTCAAGGCTGCCTCCCCCTTCAGTTTCTCATCCCAGGCTTGATCTCTATCTTTGCAAAAAAAAAAAAAAAAAAGGAAGGAAGAAAAGTGTGCATAGCTCCCATAAAGAGGAAAGGGCATTGAGCTAGGATTTCAGTGGGGGTGTTTTCCAAGTAGAGGTGTGTGACCTTGAACCAGTCACTTAACCTCTCTCTGCATCTATTTTCTAATTAGTTTTTTTTTTTTTAGGAAGTATCAGAGATTGAATCCAGGACCTTGTACATGGGAAGCAGGTGCTCAACCATTGAGCTACATCGGCTCCCCAATTAAATTTTTAAAAAAGGAAGAAAGAAGGGAAAAGTGGAGATTTATACTACCTACCTCAAGGATCTTCATGAGGATCTCAGCAAAGACACAACCCAGATGTAGGATATCTGTGGAAGGCATTCAGGCTTCAGAATGGAGGGAGGTGAAATCAGTAGTTTGAAGCCATTTCCAACTCTCGGCTTCTGTTCATTCTGCAGTCTTATGTAGATCATCAGTAGGTTGGTATGAATCAAGGAGGCGTAGGGTCAATTTGTCTGGATTACATCTGAGAAGCATAACTAAGAATTAAGTGCAGCCTGGTACTTACAAAGGGCGTTTTTAATGCCTTCTTATCTATAGGGGGCATCTGTTCATTGTACTACCCCCTCTCTCAATGGTAAATCAAAAAGCCCTGCAATCTGACACTCCACTCCCTACACCTGGAAGTAATTCTCTATGTGCACTGTTTTTTTTTTAAATTATCATACAGCAAATTACTTATCTTTCCTTTTAGTGTACAGATCTATGAATTTTAATACACATAGAGATTCGTTTAACCACTACCATAATCAAAATATAGAAGGCCTTCAAAAATAGAAGTATATTTTTCAAAATATATCATGTTCAAAAACTGCCTGATTCTATCCTTTAGAGTCACACCCTCAACTATGGTGGCAACTGTCCTGGTTTGCCTGGGACTGAGGGGTTTCCTGGGATGTGGGACTTTTGGTACTAAATCCTGGAAGGTTCTGGGCAAATTGGGACGCATCACCCATATCCCTTGAAAACCATCAATCTGTTTTTCATCACCATAGTCTCTTCAAGAATGTCAAATAAATGGGATCATACTGTAAATAAACTTTTGAGACTGCTCCTCACTCAGAGGTGTCTTTGAGATTCACCTAGGGTATTGCATGTATCAGTAGTTTGCTCCTTTTTATTGCTGAGTTGTATTCCATGGTTTGGATGTACTACATTTGTTTACGCATTTGCCCACTGAAGATATCTGGGTCCTTTCCAGTTCAGCTTCTATGGACATTTGTGTACAGGTTTTTAAATGAAGTTTTATTTCCCCAGAAGTGGGATTGCTGGATCATATGGTAAGTGTTTGTTTAACTTTATGAGAAACTGCAGAACAGTTTTCCAGAGTGGTTATACAAATTGGCATTTCACCAGGTATCTATCTGTCTGTCTATCTATCTATCTATCTATCTATCTATCTATCTATCTATCTATCTATCTATCTATCTATCTATCTATCTATCTTTTGAACATTTGAGAGCATGTTGCACACATCATAATGCTTGAATGCGTAATACTTCTTGTACATTTCCTATTAACAAGGATATTCACTTAGTAATCACCTTAAGTGTAGTTTTCAAGTTTAAGAAATTTAATATTGATATAAGGCTTACATTCTGTAGTCCATTTTCTAAATGCTCCAATAATGTCATTTGAACCTTTTCTCTATTCTTAGATCCCATTCAGAATCATGTGTTTTGCATTTAGTTGTCATTAATCTTTTTATTTTAATTGTAGAAACATATGTATAACATAAATCTTCCCATCCCAACCCCTTGCAGGCATGCCATTCAGGGTGATTAATCACATCCATAATGTTGCAATATCCTCACCACTATCCCTTCACCTCAGACAGAAGTCCTACACTCATTTGCATTAACTTTTCAAATCTCCCACCCTCCCAGCAACCGTTATTTAATTTCTGTCTCTATGAGTATCCATATTCTCTACCATTTTCTCTGTGGTTATCATAGGGCTTAAAATTAACATCTATAACAATTGTTATAAATCTATAGCAATCATGTTTGCTTTTATACAAACTTAACTCCAATAACATAAAAATCTCCATTCTTATGCAGCTCCAAAATGCCACCTTTATATAGTTCTAGTTGCAAATTACATATTTATACATTATGAGCCCCAAAACATTGATTTATCATAAAAATTTTATGTGTTTGCCTTTTAGGTCATAAAAGAAGTAAAAAAATGGAATTATAAATAAAAAACATAACAGTACAGGTATTTATATTTACCCATGCCATCTTTATTGGAGATCTTTATTTCTTCCTGTGACTTCAGCCAATTGCCTAGTGTCCTTTCCTTTCAACCTGAAGAACTCTAAATTTTCCTTAAATTTGGAAAGTTTTCAGTCCATTATTTCTTTGAATATTCTCTCTACCCCTTTCTTTCTTCTCCTTCCAGGACTCCTACAATGTATATATATTGGTACATGTGATGGTGTCGCACAAATTTCTCAGTCTGTGATCATTTTGTTTGCTTTTTCCTCTTCCTCCTCCTCAGATGTACTTTTCCAATAGTCTTATTCTCAAGTTCACTGATTCTTTCTTCTGCCCACTCCAGTCTGTTGCTGAAACCCTCTAGGGAATCTTTAATTTCTGTTACTATGGTCTGCAGCTCTGTTTTGTTCCTTTTCATAATTTCCATCTCTCTATTGATAATCTCTTTGTGTTCATTTATCATTTTCCTGATTTCTGTCAGTTCTTTGTCTATATAGTTTTTCTTTAACTCTTTGAGCATATTTAGGATGATTATTTTAAAGTCTGTCTGGAATGTCCCAGGTGTGGTCCTCCTCATTGATGGTTTCTGATGCTTTAAACTTCTCCCTTGCCTGGGCGATCACTTCCTATTTATTTATATCTAAGCTTTGGTTGCAATCTGGATATTTTGCTATTTTAACTGTTATAGCCAGAATTTAGATTCTTAAGCTTGTATCCAGCTGGTGTTATGACAGAGTTTTCCTTGCCATGAGCTAACAAAAAAATAAATACATAAAAGAAGAAAAAAAAAAAAAACCCTAACACCTTTCCCAGTCTTTGCAGATTGACCTGGGCAAGAGCTCTCCTTCAGGGATTATCCATACAATGGACTGTATGAGAACAGCAACAGGCCAGAGAATAGGGGCCTCCCTGATCCTTTCTATGCAGTGCCTCTTGTATTGGGCATGCAGGTTTGGCCCTAGGAAGCCCCCAGTTTACAAGATTACAAATTACTTCTCTTCCCTAGGAAACAGTTTCCTCAAGGTCCCAAGAACTGCACTGTGCATCCTATAGCTAGCAATCCCTTGCCACAGGCAGCAGGACTTGACTGCTCTCCCACAGGGTTCTGGAAGAGCGCTCTGTGAACTGCCTTCTACGTGCAGGGCAAGTTCTGGGACAGTGAGCCTCAGATTATCACCAGATAGATTGAACCAGACATACATGCTCCCAGCATGTACACAAGGATGACTCTGCTCCCTCTGGAACCGGACCAGGGATCCCCACTGGGAGTGAGGGCCAGCTCCATGTCGAGCCAGGGTTGGGTTGGGGAGGAACATCCTACGGCTTTAAGTAGCCTTTTTCTTGGTTTGGTACTCTCCTTGTTATTACAGTCCTTTAGCTATTTTCTGGAGCCCTGAGCAAGTTGTTTCTGCCAATTCTTGCTGGTTGTTTGAAAATTCTGTGAGTCCTAAAGCATCTCACACCATCTTGATTCCTAGCTGCCATTTTTAAAGCCCTTTTAAATCAGTGTATACTGGGTGGTCTTGAAATCTAGCTCTGGCAGCCTGCCTTGTCATGCCTGGAGAAAGACCAAGTCACTGCTGGAGCTTCAATATTCAAGGTAAATATAGTTCTTTTAAAAATGACAATGAGGTGCCTTGGAGTTGCTGTTTCAGGTATTAAATAATGTAATTTTTATAATAAAAAATTCTAACTGACGAAAATGCTGTTGTATGAAACATGTGACTGGGAATAAAATTTTAGCCACTGAAGGAACTGTGACCTGGGCCTGGAGTGGGTTTCATTGGGTGGGGAGGAGGGGGCGGGCCCAGACTGCCAGCGTGGAGGTGGGAGTTGCCAGATGGAGACAGCGAGCGTGCGGGCGACATTCCATGCACAGGGGTTAAGGACAGGACAGGGTCTGAGGACACATGCAGGGGAAGAGTAGGGAATGTGCAGAGGGAAAGAGTTAAAGAAAAATCTCTTTTTTTGGTGGCTATAAAGAAAGAACAAAAGAATATAACAGGAACCAGGTAGAAAGAAAAGGGAAGGAGAATAACAAAGTCTCGTGACGTGAAGTGGTGTTAGAAACAGAAATGTAACTCTTTTAAGGCAGGGAAGCCTACAGTCTTTAATTTCTTTCTAATGTCTAAAATGGGCGAAATACTGCAAGACAAACATGTTGAAGACTCACAGACACTTTTTCCAGACAGTCCCTAGCAAAAGTCTGTGACCAGAAGAGTTATATGGCATTGTGGGAAACTTTGGGTCTTAATGTGTAGCCTTCCAGCACTGTACTCTTCTCTCTCACTGTGTCTTGACCTACCAGCCATCATCCCAGGGATGGGGAAGATGGCTACTTGATGTCTTGTTGAGAATGCAGTCTCCTCCCTAGCCAAAAAGTGAACAAAATGAGCAGAAACGCACACATTTTGGATGTCTTTATGCACTTCACTAAAATGAGATTTTCTTCCTTATGTTTTTAGTAAACATAACTATGTGGGCAGTGGAAAGAAAAACATATCTATCATTGAGAGCAAGATTTGAGGTAAAATAATTTAAAGATTATTAAACCAAAGGAATGCACAAAACTACAAGTATTTAATAAACATGCAGGATAAAGCTGACTAAATTGAAAAGGAAAAGAAAGCTATTTGGAGGAGATAAACATAGGCCAGAAATCTTTTTGAAACCCCTTTTGTTTAGGCTAAAATGTGGTCTCATGAGTATACTGTACCCAGCTGGCCAATGGCGAACAGCACATAAATACCAAGTGGGACTTTACTAACTCAGCACTCTTATTTTCACATGTAGATAACTGAAAGGGAGAAAAAAACACCTCTTGGTGCCTAATCCATTTATTTATTTATTTTCCTGAACAGTATAACTTTTAAGTAACAACATATCTATTCATTTGATTCTAATGATAACCAAAGCGATATCCAATTTAGAAGATCATATCAAAGTGATCCAAATACCTAAGTGCCCTTGTAATTAAATTTACTTTTTATCAAGTGCTGCTTAATTGAGCATTGACTTTCTCTCAACTGCCGTAGGACATATACACAGCTTCCAACCGCAGCGGTGTAGTTGCTTATCAAAGTGAAAGTGATAGCTGTGTGTTTATCTCCATCTCCCTTGCACTTCATCCACTCCTGCAGTGGTTCTCAGCCAGGATACCAGGAAATGGTGGCACCATTTTTGGTTGTCACAATGATTGGGGGTTGTTGCTGACACTTAGTGCATGGGAGGGGTCAGGGTGCTAAAAGTCCTGTGATGGCCAGGGTAGTCCTGCACAAAGAAGGATTATCTCACCCAAAATGCCAATGATGTTTTTACAAAAAAAAAAAAAAAAACAACTCGGCTTGTGAGTGCATACCTCATTCCAAACCATGGACTGTGCTCTGGTGAGCCAACCAGATATGGTCCCTGTCTTCATGGAACTTACAGTCTAGTAGAGGTGCTAGGCAGGAGATTTGGGGCAAAGTCAAAATTCTATGCCCAGGTTCTTAGCTGTAAAGAGCTTGATGTGTTTGAGATCTTGAAGGAGGCTGGGTGGTCAGACATTATATAGGAGAGGAAGGGTGGCATGAGCTAAGGTGGCAACAGGGGCCAGGGCAGACAGGCCTTTTAAGCCATGTTAAGGATTTTGTATTTCATGCTAAAAGCCTTTTCCGAATTGGGGTGAAATGGTGAAGTATGCACTTTTTAAAAAGAGATCACATTGGCCACTTTGTAGAAATCAAACTGGCAAATTGGAGGAGGCTGAAAGTGGAGACTTGTTTCTGGCTCTTGAGCAGCTCCTGGAATTTCTTTTCAAGCAAAAGCCATCCCTGGCTGGTTGAATGCTAAGTCTTTATCAGGTCATGAGTTTTGACTACTGACTCAAATAAAAGACTCCCAAAATATCTACAATGGCTAAATGAACCCCCTGGAGCAGAGCTTTTCCAACTTTAATACACATGTGAATCACCTGGGGACCTGGTCAAACTACAGATTCTGATTCAGGTGGTGGATCCTGGGATCCTGCAGCTCCAGCAGGCTCCCAGGTGATGCTGATGCTACTGGTTGGGGGACCACATGAGGAGAGATTTTTCTTGCTAAAGTACCTCTGTAGCCCCTTTTGTTTTTAGTAGAAACTGTTGACTCTACTTCAGAATCATTAGGGGAACTTAGAGAAGCTGAACCTGTGTGGGCCAGGCCATCTTCATGCTCCAAACTCCCAGGTGGTTCTAACACACAGTGTTCTGTTAGTAGATAGGTTGTTTTTTCTCTAATGTGTCAAAACCTTTGTCTCGGAATTTTATTATAAACCCCTGCACAAATGGAGCCAATTTGGAACTACATTTGACCATTGTTTCCTAATAGGCCATTTCTCCAGGTGGCAGACTATCCAGTTCACAGACATACTTACTAGACTTCTCAAGATCCCTGACAGCTGCCTGATGATTCTCAGTTTGGTTGTTGCTTCTTCTTTTCAATAACACCAAATGAAAACCACTTCCATGTAGAATTAGAACCAGTCTGTGTCACCCATCTCGGTCACTGCTGGCCTCGGTTTTGTCCTGAAGACATCTTGTGATTCTCTTGCATTAGAAAGACCCTAATGTCAGCAGATAATCCTTTGCCTCTGCTCTGCTGCTAGTAAGACATTGAGGAAGGGTCTTCTCTCTTTTCTAGTTCTCTGTTGACTAAGTGTTTTAAAGTAGCAAAACAGCATCACCTCTACAAAATGAGCAGGATTTAAATAAGAAGCCTGACAAAATTTGGAGTCTTAAGTATTCAATGTTTAAAACAAGTGAATTATGTTCTATTTCTGACATGTTAGTGGTATCTTCGGAAGGTAGATGTGGTTTGAGAGGGTGATGTATGAGTGTGCACATGCATTCATATATGAACCAAAGGCAGAATGAAGAGGGATCCATGCTGGAGTTATATTGGTATGTGAGATAATTATTTAGTGTCCTCCTTGCAAGGAACACAAATTACATTGATGATGTTGTTTCCAACCCCTTTGTATAATTGCTTGGAGATAGTTTGGTGTCAAGTGTCATCGTCATCATTTTGGCAGTTGGAGCAATCAGAGTCACAGGGAGGTTAAGTGGCCTGCGTGGGTGAGGGAGCAAGGCCAAGTCAACATGAGGACAGGCCTGCCTGCCTCCGACTCTCCCTGTAGACATCCTTCTTCTGGGCCAGCAGGGTAAATACTTCTCTGACACTTGTTTATTTGGAAGGGCGAAGTTTATGGACCTGCTTGTCAAAACCTGCAGGAAGCTAACTGCTGCCTGCCTCATCAATTAGCCACAGATAGAGCTCACTGTATAGGATGTGGTGCAATGCCATGCATGCCTGGGTACCTGATGATCTCAATTAGTACAACACACAAGCTACAAGCTCAGAGCAAAGGAGATGACAACCAGAGGCAGGGCTGCCAGGCCTGCTTCAGCCCGGAATCAAACTCTCAGAACTTCGGGGAAGGTTTCTTAGAAAATATTCATCTGGAGGAGGGCTTTAATTGAGAGAGGGATGTTAGTTGGTAAAACAGAAAGTGGCCGATCTTTAATGAAAAATAACTCCCCTTTTTTCTCAGGAATGTGAATTAGAATGACATCATCTTTGGTAAATAACATTTATAGAATTTTGCTGTGAAATATTTTAGGCAGACATACAAAAGAGAAGATACAATATTACAAATACCCATGTACCTCCCACTGACCTTAAGAAGTGAACCATGACAGATGTCGCTGAAACCCAGGAGGTATTAGTCTCACCGTCTCCACTCTCCTTCCCCAGAGGTAACTGCTATCCTAAATTGTTTTTCTGAAACCAAAAGGTAGTATTGTTTGGTAGTTGGGAAATTTTATATAAATGGTAGCCTAGTGTATGAATTCTTTTGTGCTTCTTGGGGGTTGGGGGCACTGAAATATGTTTTTAAGATTTTTTCACGTTGATGTATCACTGTAGCTCATTCATTTTTACTGTTGTATAGCATTCCATTGAATGCATGTGCCATACTTATTTAACCATTGTCTTATTGATGACCATATAGTTTCTATTTCTTTGCTATTTTAAATGGTGCTATAATGAATATATTTGTGTTTCCCTGGGCACAGCCACAAGTGAGTTTCTCTAGGATATTAACTGTAAGAAGAATTGTGAGGTCTTAGAATATGCATATCTTGAATTTTTCTAAATTTTGCCAGTTGCCCTCTAAATTATTAAGCGTACTTTAACTCTTACCCTGAGAATTTGAGAGTTGTCCCACCTCCTTGCCAGATTTTTACCTACTTTATACTTTGTCAAATGAAGTAAGTTTAGAGTCACATTTCTTTTTTTTTTTTTTTTTTAATTTTTTAATTTTTTATTGACTTTGTAATAATATTACATTAAAAATATATATGTGAGGTCCCATTCAACCCCACCCCCCCACCCCCCCTCTCCCCCCCCCCAACAACACTCGTTCCCATCATCCTGACACATCCATTGGATTTGGTAAGTACATCTTTGGGCACCTCTGCACCTCATATACATTGGTTCACATCATGGCCCATACTCTCCTCTATTCCATCAAGTGGGCCCTGTGAGGATTTACAATGTCCGGTGATTACCTCTGAAGCACCATCCAGGGCAGCTCCATGTCCCGAAGACGCCTCCACCTCTCATCTCTTCCTGCCTTTCCCCATACCCTTTGTCCATTATGTCCACTTTTCCCAATCCAATGCCACCTCTTCTATGTGGACATTGGATTGGTTGTGTCCATTGCACCTCTATGTCAAGAGGAGGGTCAGATTCCACCTGGATGCTGGATGCAATCCTCCCATTTTCAGTTGTAATCACTCTAGGCTCCATGGTGTGGTGGTTGTCCTTCTTCACCTCCATCTTAGCTGAGTGTGGTAAGTCCAATAGATCAGATTGTAGGTGCTGGAGTCTGTTGAGGCTCAGGATCTGGCTATCACATTGTCAGTCCAGAGATTCAAATCCCCTAAATATATCTTAAACCCCAACATTAACTGCACCTCCAGCACATTAGCATGAAAGTCTTATGAAGGGAGATCCCATCTGAGTCCAGATTCATCACACATAAACACCATTTCCAAAGAGGGGCCATCTGCCCTGGTAGTTAACCCCATCGGCCATGACCATAACTCCCATGGGTCTCTTTAGCCCTCAAAGGAACCAATATCTGGGGGTTGTATCTGCTTTATCAAGAGTCACATTTCTAAGAGTGAATAATTTTTCTCACCAATTATGGATACCAAGTACTGCATTCCTGATCAACACTGATAAATTGGTGGTACCTGAGAAAAAAGTCTCATTAACAAACATAATAGATACACATTTTCAAACCAATAAAAGATACTGGACAATATATCACTTCTCTTTCTCTTCCAAATTTTTCACATGATGGTGGGTAGAGAGAAATTTAGTGCTAACTGGTAATTATGATATATAACCACTCAAAATTCATAGACATCCATTACAAACATCCTAGTAAAATGTAGCTGTCTTGATTATAAATATTCTTAGATAACAGTCATATTCTCTATAGGGATGTTACCTTTAATCAGGCTAAAAGGCGGTTCCATATAGGCATTGTCCCCTTGTTGATAACATTTTTCTGTGAATAATAGAGAATAATGCGTGGTCAAATGCAGTTAAGTAAGATCAATATCATAGTCACATAAGAGTGCCTCTCTGATAATGTAACATCAGTAGATAATCTTGAAAACACAATTTTACAAGAAGCTTTGACTAGAAGACTCATAAACAGGGATTTTTAAAAGAGCCCCTAAAACATATCCTCAATCAGAAGTCAGATTTTCAGTTTGCTTCTTTCAGTGGCACAGTCTCTCTCCCACTCTCACATTCTGTATCAAATGAAGGAAGGTTTTCCTATCAGCATTTCCAAAGCAGCTGGTGAGTAGGACAGATTCCAAAGGACACCCAGCTCGTGTTAATTGAGCACTTATTATCTACCTAGCCTCAGTTTGTGTGATGCTATGCTGAAAGTAAATTAAATCCAGTACCAGTCCCCTCTCTTTGAGGAGCATCCGCTCAAGTTGGGGGATGAATCTGACCACTTGAGGGTGTTTGCCAATGTAGTTCAAAGAGCATAAGGACATTCTTTGTCTGAGGAACTGGAAGAAGATGAGGGCGGTGGGGGGCTGAGACTGGATTGGGGGCAGTTACCAGGGAAGGTTGCTGGCTGCTGAGTCATGGAATGGATCTGAAAGGAAATGGTGGAGATGGGCTGGCCGGGGATGGAAAGTGGTCTTTCTAGGGAAAGAGGAGAGACGATCAATATGGCGGTGGGAATGAACAGGACAAGTTGGGGGATATGGTTTAGAACTGATTTCCCTAGAGCAGATGACCTACTGTGGAAGTAGTAAAAATGAGGGTGAATATGGGGTGGAGAAGTGACGATGCCTTTGGCTGTCAGTCTGATATTTACCTCTTGAGGGAGGCAGTTCAAGTTTCTCTTTCATGGACAGAAGAAGATCGGCAAGGCCTGGGCCAGTGTTAGGAGAATATTGCAATTTGGTTTCCCATCGTCTTCTCGGAAGAGATATCAGGTACCTAGATTTTATGTCAATCTGGTCTTATACTCTAGGATTTAGATGCCTTCTCCCAAAATTAGGAGGCCTTCAACCTGTTAGAATCCTGCTATTCACAGAATCACAAAATTATAGACATTTAGAGCTGGAAACCTCCTCAGAGTTATCCTCACCCAACACTTTTATTTTCCAAAAGAAGAAAGAGAAGGTCCCCAGATTGTCCAAGGTCGCACAGTGTGAACTAGGATTAGATCAGAGTTTCTAAATGTCCCACCCATGATTCTGGGAACTGTTGTGTTTAATTTTTGCACTATGTGGATGGTGGGGTCACAATTTTAGATGGTTTAATTAAGGCTTGACGATCTCAAAGTGTTAGAGACTGAGACCAAACAAGGATATATAAGTAAAATTAAGACAATGCAATGAAGTGAACTTGGGAATGTCCTCTCAGTGGAGGTGAACTTTAAGCTGACACCTAAATAATGAGAAGAAGGGCAGCTCAGGGAAGCAGGGAGCTAGAGAATAACAAGGGCAAGGTGTCCCTGTGTTCACCAGGCCCAAAGGAGATGAAGATGAGCTGGGGTAGGAGGTGGTTAGATTGAGTTTGGGAGAGATTTTCAACATGGAAGCATCACTGGGCAGGCAGGAGGGCTCGGCATACAGTGCCCTTCACAGTATGGACTTGGCCGCCTCTGGATACCTTTGGACATGATACTGATGACTCTTGCTCACTGCAGCTGATTATAGGGCGGGATATACTGCTCAGGGTAATTTAGATGCTGGGCTGAAGTGAAAGAAGGGGAGTTCATTAATGTCTGGGCTCTGCAGGGCTCTGTTATTCTCTGTTCTTTGGTATGCATTCTTCCCATGGGAATTTTCCAGCTTTCACTCAAACCCCAAGTCTGGGATCACAGAGAAAGGTAGTTTCTATGAACACCTTGGCAGACACCTGCCTAGGAATTCCGCAGCTGCCATTTTGGTGGCAAACTTGTTGGGGTTCTGGCCACAGCGTTGGGGAGCCCACAGATAAGCTCTTACCCCTGAAACTTGGTCCTCCATCCCATTACTCTCTTAGCATTCAGTTAGAATTTAATTTTATACTCTATTCAGTATTGGAACCACTTTAGAGGCTATTACTTAGTGTTTTAAGCACCTGTAAGTGTGACAGATCTGTATGCTTTATAAGAAAATTTGATATCGAAATAACTTTAGTGTCATTTAGAGTCACAGCTAGTGGACAAAGCGGATCATCAAGTTAGGCCCCAAAATAGTGTGACTTTAAAACAAGGCATCTAAACTTCTTACATGATTCCTGAATTGGCTCTTTTTTTTCAGATTTATTTTTATTTATTTCTCTCCCCTTCCTCCCTCCCCACCCCCCATTTTCTGGTCTCTGTGTCCATTTGCTGTGTGTTCTTCTGTGTCTGCTTGCATTCTTGTCAGGTGGCACCAGCAATCTGTGTCTCTTTTTTTGCGTCATCTTGCTGCATCAGCTCTCCATGTGTGCAGTGCAACTCCTGGGCGGGCTGCACTTTCATTGCGTGGGGTGGCTCTCTTTGTGGGGTGCACTCCTTGCACGTGGGGAACCCCTGCACGGGGGACACCCCTGCGTGGCACATCACTCCTTGTGCGTGGCAGCGCTGTGTGTGGGCCAGCTCACCAAATGGGCCAGGGTCCCTGGGTACCAAACCCTGGACCTCCTATATGGGTGCTCTATCAGTTGACCCGTATCTATTTCCCATAAATTGGCTCTTTTTTAAAAAAAAGATTTATTTTTAATTTATTTCTCTCCCCTCCCCCTCCAGTTGTCTGCTCTCTGTGTCCATTTGCTGTGTGTTCTTCTGTGACCACTTCTATCCTTATCAGTGGCACTGGAATCTGTGTTTCTTTTTGTTGCGTCATCTTGTTGTGCCAGCTCTCTGTGTGTGTGGCGCCATTCTTGGGCAGGCTGCACTTTCTTTTGTGCTTGGCGGCTCTCCTTACAGGGTGCACTCCTTGTGCATGGGGCTCCCCTACGCAGGGGACACCCCTGCATGGCACGGCACTCCTTGCGCGCATCAGCACTGCACATGGGCCAGCTCCACACAGGTCAAGGAGGCCCTGGGTTTGAACCACGGACCTCCCATGTGGTAGGCAGACGCCCTAACCACTGGGCCAAGTCCACTTTCCTAAATTGGCTCTTGAAGGAATTTTCAAACCAGGAGGCACCAGATACTTTGAACAATGGTCAGACCATTGGAATAGGCCTGTACTCATTCAAAATGGCCATGGAAGAAAATCATCTGTTCTAGAGGAAAATAAGGTGGTAACGTGCATGTGGCACCACGAGCAACTTTGTGCAAATTAGGAAAAGGCATATTAGATAAAGATGACCCCTGGGTAGATGCTGCTTTAGGAATCCAAAACATTGTGAGGGGACAGTCTCATTAAGCAAAGACAAAGCTGCCTCTCCCCAAGTGGGGCTGGCACATGGGGGAACACAGTGCTTGATCGGTACAGCATGGGCTGGATTCCAGGCCCCTCCTGCCCCTGTTGGCATACCTTTGAGCAGTATTCATATTGTATAATTCTATGTGGCATCCCTGAGATTGTGGGCTTTTGAATTATTTTTGAAGTTCATTCAGGTTGTTGGCAGAGTTCAGCTCTTGAGGTTATAAAATAAAGCTCCTTTTTTTTTTGCTAGTGGTCTGAGACCACTCAAGCTCCTAGAGGCCACTCTAAGGTTCTTGCCAGGCTGCCCTTCCCACAACATGACAGTTGGCTTTCAAGGTAGCAGGGGAATCGCTCTAGCTTTGAATCTCCCTCCTTATTGAAGGCCTGGAGTCCTTTAAAAGGGCTCACTTGATTGGGTCAGGCACACCCAGCATAATCTTTCTGACTAACTCAGTCCACTGATTTAGGGACCTTAATTACATATGTGAAAAGCCTTCACCTGTCCTGGCTTTACATAGCTAATCAGGGGAGTGAAATCCCATCATATTCACAAATAAAACCCACTCAACAAGAGGGGACTATAAGGAGTGCAAGTACCAGAGGCAAGAATCTTGGGGCCATTCTGCCCATGTTACCAGACCAGTAACATCAGCATGGGCTGGCAACTTGCTGTAGATGCAAGTTCTCAGCCCCATCCTGGACCTGCTGAACACATCCTCTGGAGGTGGAGCCTAGCAATGTGTTTTAACAAACTATCCAGATGATTCTGATGGGATTTCCCAAACTATGGCTTTAGAGCAGGGGTTCTTAATCTTCTTTGTTCCACGGACCAGTCAGACCAAAACCATGGACCCCTTACTAAGTCCACACTATGCTGTGTATTATTTAATAAATATATCACACCTGTACCAACCTGTCCCCACAAGAATAATGGGGTTTTTTTGCATTTCAATTCAAGCTTATGGACCTCTTAAGAACCCCTGCTTTAGAACAACCACTAATCAAGGTAGAATCTGTGACTAGTGAAGAGCAGCAGAATGCAGCCCTGGAGGTAGTGGCTAGCTTTCTGTGCTAAAGTGCTTTATAAACATTATCTTAGCACCAACTTATGGGGAGGGTAAATTTATTATTGACATTTATGTACGATGAAACATGCTAAGAGAGGGAAACGGACTTTGGCCCAGTGGTTAGGGCATCCGTCTACCACATGGGAGGTCCGCGGTTCAAGCCCCGGGCCTCCTTGACCCGTGTGGAGCTGGCCCATGTGCAGTGCTGATGCGCGCAAGGAGTGCCGCACCACGCAGGGTGTCCCCCACGTAGGGGAGCCCCACGCGCAAGGAGTGCACCCATAAGGAGAGCCGCCCAGCGCGAAGGAGGGAGCAGCCTGCCGAGGAATGGCGCCGCCCACACTTCCCGTGCCGCTGACGACAACAGAAGCGGACAAAGAAACAAGAAACAAGACGCAGCAAAAAGACACAGAAAACAGACAACCGGGGGAGGGGAGGAGAATTAAATAAATAAATAAATAAATCTTTAAAAAAAAAAAAAAAAAAAAGAAACATGCTAAGAGAGGTTGTATTTCAAGATGATACCAGCCTAGCCCTGCCCTTAATCAGGGTCCCACCCTTCTGGATAGAGAGGTCTAATGGAAGGAAGCAGCTGAGTACTAAATCCTGAAGCCCCCCAAGGGGTAAACCATACTGGGGAGGCCAAGGTGGCTCTGGAACCATGAAGGAAGCAGCAACCATTCCATGGACTTGTCATGCCTGGGATTCTAAGAATGATGGCAGAATCCCAAAAATTAAAAACGAAGTTGTCTCCATAAGGTGTTGCTCTGGAGAGTTTAGTTTAGAGGAGATGGGTGAAACTGCCTGTAAAGGTCAACGCTTAACACTGGCAAATAGCAGGTGCAGAATGTGACTTTGTTTCCTATGAGTGATCTTGACTGTTTCTGCTGAAGGCAAGGAGTGAGGTGGTCGGAGCTGACATAATTTGCAAATTCACGGTAATGCAGTCTCTTCTAAATCTTTTTCAGGGCAATATTCAGTAAATTCAGAGCTTGCATCCTTCTTAGGGCTCTTTAACCCCTCTCGAGGTGTCTCCCTGCTGCGTGCTCCCAAGATGGCCATGATCTTGACAGAAAAGGATACATTTTCTTGTGGCACAGGCTGAGCTGTATCCTTTCTCTGTGTTTTTCTTGGCCTTTGCTGAGATAGCTCTTTCCTGGTCATGAAGTACCGTGCACCGGTGTTTGCCGACCCATGGCTGTCCCCTGGTTTTTTTGGCAATTGCATTGGCTCCTGCTGCTGAAGTCAGGGCTGACTTAGCATTAGGCACAGAAGGCACGATCTCTAAAGCCCATGATGGTTTTAGACGTCCTCAAGAATGTTGTAATTCTTCTAAAATCAGAAGGGAAAAAATGAACTTTTGGATCAAAGAAAATGTCTTAATATTTAATATTACTGTATTCATCTACATACTAATGCAGCTATAAAATATAACTTTTAGTAATTTTTAATGGAAGAAGGGGCCATGCGTGCTCAGGTCCTTCCCCTGAGGCCTATGGAAGTCAGGGTGGCCCTGGCCAAAGCTCGTGGTCCCCCAGTCCCCATGGTCTTCACCCGCTTCGCCCCGACCGCCATCCTTTACCAGTCCTTTACCTCTTAGGGCTTTGGAGTCCCATCATGGGCCTCAGAAACTCTTCCGCTCTTTCAGAGGAACACACTGGAGCATGTAGGACTCTGGGAGGTTTCCTCAGATCCACATGCCCAGACTCTTGGCTTAACCATTTCCAATGACTCTGTGCACTGCACATGTTCCTGGATGGGGCTGTTTTCTCTAAGAAGCTAGAAATTTTCTCAGCTATGCTCTAAATAGCAATGAGAAATATCCTGCACCCTTCCTAGATTTTAGGGTGTTTCTTCCACCACTTGCTGCTGTTTTCAATTCTCCCCTTCTTCTCTTTTGCCCAATACTAGGAGGGCTTTCTATTTTCCCTTCCTATATTATAGGCGCCTCCCTTATTTTATTTCCTCCACTTTCCCTACTGCATCCAGTTCCATTGCCAAGTCTTAGTGTGGCAGAGAGGATAAAATGGGCAAAATCCAAATTACCAAGGAGAGAAATTCACTCAGAATTATACCCATAATTATACACACAACACTGGAGAGCATGCAATACTTCCAAGTGATCGCTCGCTATTTTGGTAGGGAAATGGTATGTGTTAGTGACCTTCGCAATTGTGATATACTTTATCCTGCAAAAGTTTAGGCTTTGTGAATATGTATGGGCTTTCTTTTTGCTGTTTTTCTCTGTCAGTTTTTAACATACTATACTGTTCTGATTCTGAAGATCAAGACCAAACTACCTTGAATCCAAGTCATATCCTGGCTTGGTCATTCACTTTGTGATGAACAAGTCACTTAGTCTTTCTCAGCCTCAGTTTCTTCATTTGTAAAATGAGGCCAATTATATCACCTTTCTCGTACAATTTGTAAACATTGATGTAATCCACCTAAGTACTTAGCACAGTGCCACCAATGAAGGCTTCAATAGACTTCAGCTTTACTACTGTATAAGTTTCAGATCAAAACCTTCATGTCCCTTCATTTTATAGAGGAGGAAAAAGAGTATTAAGAGGGCATGATTTAGGTAATCAGTGGTAGATCCAGAACTAGGTTTTTAACTGCATCCATCCATCCATCCATCCATCCATCCATCCATCCATCCATCCATCCATCCAACATTTACTAAATATCTACTAGATGCCTGACCTTGTGCCAGTTACTGGTAGAGCCGGGATGAGAAACTCATGGTTTCTGTGTGTAAGATTCTCTTGGTTTAGCAGGGTTGGAGCACATACACTGGTAAATGTAATGCCAAGAGAGAGTTATAATGATAGAGGCACACACAACATCCCAAGGAAAGAGGGGGATATTTCTTTGGCCTGTATTGGGTAGGAGGTAGGTTATTCTGGATCTTAAAAGATGAATGAGTGCTAACTTGGGCAAGGAGAGAGTGTTCTTTACTCTGTACCCTTGCAAAATGTGGTCTTCTATCTAGTAGCAACAGCAGCCCCTAGAATGTTTTTACAATTGCAGAATCTCAGGCTTCACCCCAATCCTCCTGCAACAGAATCTGCATTTTAACAATATCTCCTAGTGGTTCATGTGCACATTCAAGTTTAAGAATTTTTGCTTTACACTTTTTGTTGTCTGTTCCCCACCTCCCTCCAGCTTTACCTATAAAATATGAAATTTTTGTAGAATTTTCATACCAAGAACCCTGTTTTGTCTCCATGGTTATTAAGGGAGAATGAACATTCTTAATACTTCTCTAATGTCATGCTTAAAGCTTACATAACACAAGGGCAGCAAAGTTTTTTCTTAGCAGGTTTCATTTAGATTTCTGAACATATGTCTTTTTACAAAGCAGCAGCATTTTAAGAGCTTAGTTTTGATGAAAAATTGTATGAATAATATATAAACTAAATGATATCTCCTTCCTTAATCTTAATGCAAAAAAAAATCCCTAAGGAAAGAAATATGTTATTCTTTGGCAATCACATGCCTTATGTGTTCTCACAGGGTGAAGTCTTTTCAGCTGCTGCTTTGCCTTCAGGTTGTATTATTCATTGTTCCAAGAACCCCCTTGCTGGATGCTCACCAAGCTGTGCTGCTCGATCTATGACCAGCATTCCTTGCAAACTAGCCCTCGTGTCAGGCTGAAGTGCTCGGGCCTCCTCACGGCTTCATGCAGGCAGCCAATTTAATTAGAGGGCAACCAGTGCTTTGCTCAGTGGTAGTGTATGACGGTGCAAGTTTATTGGCATTGTTTTCTCAGCATGACATTGAAACACGTCCACCAAATGTTCCTATCTCCTCTGACTCACTTGGCAGCAGTGACAAATTCATACACCGGTGTGTGGGCTGACCCACAGGACCTTCCACCCCGAACTGGAACCTATCTCTGCCTTGCCTGTGAGCACAGGATTTCTTCTGTCTTCATCCACTCCCCTGCTCTTCACCTGCTCTTCACCTAATGTTCTGTGTAGCTCTTACGTACCAGTGTTTCCGGAAGAGAGAGAAGAGACACAGGAAATGGGGAGGGTGGTAGAGGCAAGTTACAATGTATGAAAATAGTGACTTATTATTTTTAACAAAAAATAAGTAATGCAAAAAACGAAGTAAAACAAAAAATGCTAACTTCCAACTTCTCTTTTCATTGGAGATGCTTTAATTGAATCTTGGGTCCAAACCTCATTCTTGAATTCCAGAATCACATTTCTTTTACCTAATGTTGGTCAGTTTTTGTTGGTGACTTGTGGTCACCCAAAATCAATTCAAAGCCCATGTAAAACTATGTTTCCTTTTATTCCCAATTTTACTGGATGGCCAGGTGCTGGAAAACATCTGAAACACTTTTCTTTGTACTAAACCACCAAAATATTCATTGCCAAATCTTTTTAACTATACTATACACATACGTACTTTGATTCAAAAAATTATTTTATTTTGTACTGTTTTCTCATCCCTCTAAATGAAATACATGTTCATTGTAGAACATGTGTAAAATATAAAAGTATAAAGAAGTAGATAGAAATAACCCATAACCACTGTTTTATGTTTGTTTTTGGTGTGTTTCCTTCTAGATTTATTCAATATATGAGAAATATTGCTGAACTCTTTCTCCTTTCCATGCGTAGTGACACTGCCTTCTTAAGTACCTTTTCATTTCTTGACCAGACAGTAGCCAACTCTGGGCCTCTTTATTCTTGCCCCCTTCCAAGTCCAACCTCTATATTACTGTCAGGGTACACCTTTGAAAATTTAATTCTCGTCCAGTCAACTTCTGCTTAAAATCAAATCTTTCCTCCAAAAATCCTGCCTCTCATCTCCACATGACAATATCCATACTTCTTACTATGGCATTAAGATGTTTTTGAGCTAGTCTCTTGCCCTCTTGCCCTCTCTTAGCACTTTCCAATATGTTTCCTGGCTCCAGGTGGGCCAACTTTCTTGGAGTTCTCCAGGCATATCAGTGCTTTGTCACACTGCCAAGTTATTGCATTTCTTCTGTCTGGAATGCCATATTGGTGTACCCCTGAAATCCACCCCAGCACCCTTTGGGATCTGTCTGCCTAGGAGAATGCCTCCTGATCTTTCAAGACACACCTTTATTGTGAAGACTTTTTCAGCTCTTGTCCTGTTCCATGAAGGATCCTTTCCTTATACCACAGCCGGTAGCCTTTTGTTTACTGGACTACCTCTCCAGCTGACACAGTCCTCTTTATATCCCCAGTATGTAGCTTTGTGCCTCCATGTGATGGGACCTCAATAAATCTTTACTGAATAATTTACTGAATAAATTAAGGAATGGATTCTGAGGCTTTGTGACAATAGTCCTTTCTATCACCAGATATCAAACTTCCCTTACTTCTCACCCTGGCTCATCTTCTTTCTCAGAGCAACACTATTGATTTTTAAATGGTATCTTAATGAGTTACCTTGGCAAACTGGCCAGGATTCTAACATTCTATAAGAACTCCTTGATAATCCACATACTGCCAATGCAGTGTTCTTCTAGATGTCAGCTAAGGTGCCTGTCAGTAATTTGCAGTTGCAAACCACTCACAGCAAGCAGAATGAGGCCTTGAGGAATGAGACAAGATTGACTTTTGTTGAAAACACCCATCAGATGTATTGATTCGAAAAACTAAGTGTTGACCAAGGAAAAGCTATGGTCAATATTTTACCTTGACCCACAACACATTTTGATGGTTCACAGAATTATGTATTCTTCTACACATTTCGAATGTCTTCATTAGCAATCCCTGGCAATTGTTTGCGCTAGCCAGAGCTAGGCCTATCACTTTCCTGTTTAAATACTCTAAAGAATGGAAACAGACTGTTCTTGCTCAACCTTTTCTAACCCTCGGTGAGGACAGCACTGCTCTTGAGGGTCTGGGTATATGTGCTGTGCACCTTTGTTGTGCTAATCACCACAGGGAGAAACCTGGGGCTTTTTATTTTAAGGGAACCAGGACTGAGTCTGCCCATACAGGCCCTCTAGGGTGAATATTCCAGTTGGTCATTTCAAATTCAAATTGACAGGACATCCAAATTCTTTACATTTAAACACTCAGGTTAAGATTTGGCAAAACGTTAGCTCGGCCTGCTTTGGCTGCACGCCCAGTGAAGATTTACGTTAGCTCTAAGGAAGCCACGGCAGAGGATGAGCACTGCGGCGCTTTTCCCAGACTGCCAGAGTGTACCTTAGCTGGTTTTTCAGCTGCCGGTGTCTTAGCAGTTGGGGAAAAAAATCCTCTGTAGAGCAGAGCTGGTCACACTTTTGTTTCAAGAAAGCATAGTAATTATGGAACTGTAAACAATGGGAAGGAAAGCTGCTTCTGCTAACCTCCTTAGCCTGGTTGCTGCTCTCAATTTTTCCTTTTCTGATTCTTCCCTTTTGTTGTTGCTTCAGTCTCCACCCTCTCTCTTTGTATTCCAAATTCATTCCTGTATTTTGTCTTTGTCAACTCCAGCTTTCCCACTAGTAATAAAGAATCGTAATCAACTCACATATATATTTTTAATGTAATATTATTACAAAGCCAATAAAAAAAAAAAAAGAATCGTAATCAAAACTCCGTTTTCAGTGTCAGGGTTTTCCCTCTAGGCAACATTCTCCATGATTGAGGAGCATTTCTAGAAAATCTGCAGAGTGAAAGGACACCCATAGTTGAGTTTCTAGACAATCTGCTGCACATGGGTCAGTAAGTACCACACAGTGACACAATGTCTCCTGACACATGTACCTTTCATGTTCCTTCATATCAGAAAAAACCCTGTTTATAATTATCTGAGCCTAGGACCAACTACTTTTCCCATCTAACCGCAAATCATTTTTTTGTATAGTTTTAATATTTACTAAATTTTCTAGAAATACACATGAGGGAAGCATATTTAAAATGAGGGAAGCATACTCTTTATGTCATTTGGAGCCTTACCAAGAGTTGGTCACCATTTCAGAAAATTGCTTCACTGATGACAAGACCACCCACGGCATAGCTGTATCCATAGATGCCCGTGACCGTCCATGCACAGGGATTTGAAATATCGGTGCAAAGATCTCGTGGTTTCATTAGATCTCTGTGTATGATTAAGTCCAGGAACTGACATATCAAAGTACATGTTATTCTTATTGTGATTATATTCCTTTTAATTCTGATAGAGCATGGTATTGATTTTTGGAAACTAAGTCTATAGATAGATTTTATTACTTAGTATTTCTTTTCAAGATAGTAGGAAGGATAATGAAAAAATCTTTTACAAAAAAAAGAGGCATTGACAGGGCTGAAATCCACTGAATTGCCTTTAATGTATTTCAGACAGTTCTTCTCATCCACATCTCAACACCATGCCCTTTGCCCACCTCTTTCCAGAACTTAGAATCTGAGGAGGGCATGAGTCAGGGGCAGGATGCTGCCTTGTCGAATTTGATCCATTTTCAGGTTTTGCTCTTAACTCTGCTCAACTCTTTCCTAGGTTCCTTTCCTTTTTTTTTCCCTTAAAATTCTTATCTTCATGCTCTCATTCAATTATATGTATGAAACTATATTTAGTGTTATGCTACATATCATATATGCAATCTAACAGTTGTGCTACTCTCTTTTATGTCTATATATAATCACATGTATTATTATATAATGTACATATGTAGTTTTCCTTGATTTTATTTATAATTTTAAGCATTTGTTCTCTGTTTTCATTGACTTCATCATTCAAATTATGTCCTTTATAAGAAATCTATAAGTATTTAGTTTATTACCTAAATCAGAATTTTAAATTCACTTCATAATAAGATGCCAAAAATGAAAGCTAGCTGTTTCTTTATATAGTTGCCTTTGAATTTTCTTTTATATGTAATAGTGGATATTTTTAACTTAAAAGTGTTTCCTTTGATTCATTTTTTTTTCTTTCAAAGTAAATAAGATTTTTATGATGTAGTTCCCATAATTATGAAGACAATAGACTGTGTTGGTTCTGTGAATTCTAGTTGTCAGTAAATAGTGCTCTCTCCAACCTCAAAAGTCTGTGTTTTCCTTTTTCTGGTAAGTGTTGGAGAGAAAATGGTAGTGTAAATAAAACAAAAACTGGAATAGAGAATAGTATGTAGGAGGTTAGAGGCTCTTTGAATACTCCAGGATGATGAGGGCCTAAACCAATGAGATAGGGAGAGAGAGTTGGAATTTTTTCACATGGAATCCATAAGGCTTGGTAAAGAATTTGATGTCGGGTGGAAGGAGAACAAGGGAAAAGGAGTAAGGAGGATATGAGAATTTATTTTGGAATTCTAGATTTGCAGATCAAGATGGGGAACCTGGAAAAGCAACAGGTTTAACATAGCCTTTTAAAGATGCATATTTTCTAGGTTCTTATTGATTCTGTAGTCTCTAAAGACCCAGCTGCATGGCTCAGTAGCAAATGGGTTACTGATGAATGATTGTTTCCATTGTTAAGATCACAGGAGGAATGGGCTTTCTGTAAGAGGCCTGGTAATGCTGAGATCTAAAGCATTGCTATAGAGAATTGTTGACACTTTTAGAGATGGTAGGCATCTTTGGATTTATTTGATCTAATTTGTTCATTTTGTTGTTGAGAATATTGAGGTCCGAAGAGGTTAAGTGAATATCATATAGCCAATTAAGGATCTGAAGCAAAATTGGATCACATGTTTTCTGAATGTAAGTTTCTGAATTCACAATAGTGAATTGTGTTCACTATTCTATGCTCTTTCTTCCTGTATGCTTGCATACTTTATTCAGGGTTATTTTGTTTAAAAGTACATGCAGGTTCTCCTGAGGGCTACAGAGATCCACAGGTTCTATGGTCATGGCAGATGGCTCTGGAGTTCAGAACCATGTCAGTTGGCCCTACTTTGGAGTTTATGTTCCTGAGTGTGATGGAGTTGGACTCAGATGTGACCTTTCTACACATACCTCTTCTGTCACTTTTACTGGGCCTGTGGTTGGCACTGGGGTTGGTGTAAACTCAGGCGACCTGAATCTCTGGACAGTCCATGTGATAGCCAGGCCCTGAGCCTCAGCAGACTTGTAACTCCTACCCTCTGGATTATTGGACTTACCCCGGCCAGCTAACAGGGAGGTGAAGAAGGTCAGCCACCACACCAGGGACCCAAGAGTGCCTACGATTGCAATCAGGAGAATTGCATCCATCATCTGTGTGGAATCTAAGCCCCCTCTCGATATAGAGGTGGAGTAGACATAATCATCCCAGGGTCCACAGGATGGAGGAATATTGAAGATTTGGACCCGAAATGTATCAGGAATGAAAGAAATATAAAAGGGAGAAGGAAACAAGGAGAAAGAACGAGAGAGCTGGGATCAGGGGATCTGCAGTAATGACTCCTCAGACAACTTTATTGTTTGCAAGGGGGTCTTATATACCCCAGTGTATGTGCCTATACACACAAACACTAGCCTACGTGACATTAAGCATAAAATTAGCATTAACATAGCATACGGGGACAGTAAGGAGCAACTGTATTAACTATCAGCATTACCCGTAGTCTAAGAAATTTTAAAAAATCTTATCTCAAGGTACAAAGTCTAAGTGTTCTATACATCACAAAAGATATGAGCTCATCTTTTCTTTCAGCCTTTAACAGCTTCAACCCATTTGCCGGGAACTCCCAATCACCTCATTCCTTAGGTTGCAAGCATAGTCATGGAGACAGCACCAGCATGGAGACAGTACGTCTCTCCTTGAGAAGCCACTGTGCCTCAGTTTCCAACAGAGGAATAGAGTGGACTTACTGATATTCTGCAGTGGAACTATTGTGATTAGTAATGGAAGAAATTGTAGCATTGATGTGGAGAAAGTGGCCATGGTACCTGCTCAGGGTAGGGAGAGGGAAGAAGAGATGTGATGTGGGGGCATTTTCGGGGGTTGGAGTTGTCCTGGGTGGTACTGCAGGGACAGATGCTGAACATTGTATGTCCTTCCATGGCCCACTGGGTGGACTGGAGGAGAGCATAAACTACAATGTAGACCACTGTCCATGTGGTGCAGCAGTGCTCCAAAATATATTCACCAAATGCAATGAATGTGCTACAATGATGAAAGAGGTTGTCGATGTGGGAGGAGTGAGGTGAGGGGGGTGGGGGGTATATGGGGACCTCTTATATTTTTTGACTGTAACATTTTAAAAAATAAAGAGAAAAAAAAGGTACATGCAGATTTCCTCAATATGAAAACTTTACTGTGGAAGAGGTGAATATGTAAAATATCCCTGTTCTTAGGAAATACATATCCAAGTATTACACGGTAAAAGGGAATGATGTATGCAACCTCTACTCAAATGTTAAAGAAAAATCTGTATTTATATATGACAGTGTGCAAATGTGGCATGATATTAAAATTCAGTGAACCCAGATCTATGGGAGTTCTTTGTATTATTTAAATTTTCATTATGTTCTAAGTTATTTCAAGATAAAGAGTTAATTTAATTTACAAAACAAAAACAAAAAATTAAGTACATATGGGATATATGTAGACATATATCTCACAAACTTTAACATTTCCTAGGTGTTTACTATGCACCAGGAACTTTCCCAAGTGCTTTGTATGTATCAAATCATCATAACAATCCCATTTTAGAGCTGATAAAGCAGAGGCACAGTGACTAAGATGGAGGAAACAGAATTTGAATGCAGGTAGTCTGGTTCCAGAACCTGCATTCTTATCTGCCATATTATATTGCCCCTTTAATGTGGGTATATGTTACCATCTATAATCTAGATGCAGCTCATTTTAAAGTCATCTGGATGATTATCATGGATGGCTCAAAGTGGGTGTACAATTAGATAGGACAGGTTTATTATCTCTATCTCCTCTATAAGGAAATTAGAGAAGCTGATTAAACGACTTTTCCTAAATAATTTGAGGCAAAGCCAGGTCTTAAAAGAAAGTCCTCTGTTTTATAGTTTTTAGACCAATGTTTTCTATAGTATCCCAAAGGACTCTTGTCATACATTCTTTCAGAGGGAGTCTATAATGTAATCGGACCTATTTGGTCATCCCTTCTTGAAACTGTTCTCTAATGGGAATCTCAAAAACATTGCTGGCAGGAAACAGTTTTAGCCATGGGGGATTGTTGTGTCAAAAGGAGAAAATGCCACCTTTTCAAGGAAATAATCATGCATCCACATTACCTAGTCTGGCCCAAATAGCCACCATTTATTTTGTATTCAACTCCCCTCAATAGTTTATTATGGGGTCTGTATTGTCAAAGTGCTTGAAGCCAATCTTCCTTTTCTTTCTTCTTTCTCTTAAAAAAGGAGAGTCTTGGATACTATTACTAACTTTGCCATGGTTTTATGACCAGAGGGAAGCCACTTGCCCAGTCCGAAATTCAATAATTATTTGTTTAAAAGCATTAGAAAATCCAGAAGAAAGGGGAATGAAGGGTGTTTTTCTGGTAGCATTAAAAAAAATTTATTGAAGTATATCACTCACACATAAACATACATAAGAAATAAGTGTATAGTAAAAGTTGTAAACTTAGAAAACAAATACGCATAACATCATAGAGGGCTCTCATACCTCACCCTACCTATCAATACCTTGCATTGTTGTGAAACATTTTTAACAAGTGATGAATGGGCATCCTCGAAATTTACTACTAACCAAAGTAGCTTACATTTGGTGTATTTTTCTCCCAACCCACCTTATTATTATTATTTTTATATCATTCATACATGAATAAACATAAACAATAAGTGTATAGTAAAATTTGTGAATGTAACAAAGCAAGCATGCATAACATCATACAGAGGTCCCATACATCAACCTAATACCAAAACCTTGCATTGTTGTGAGATATTTGTTATAAATGATGAAAGAATATCAACAAAATCTTACTATTAACTATAGTTCATATCTTACATTTGGTATATTTTACAGATTGTGAAATAATATCATCAGACTATTACCACTAACCATGGTCCATAGTGTACATTTGGCACACTTTTTCCATGCTCCCCCATTATCAACACAGTACATCTTTGGCTTAGGTGCATGAATATTACAGTATTTCTGTTAACCACAGTCCATAAGTCACTACAGTTGTATTTTTTCCATGCTTCTCCACATTCTTACCTTCCTGCAAAAGTGACAAACATCTGCTCTAGCTCACAAAGGACACTCTTGCATCTAACCATCAACCACAATTCTCATTCACCTCTGGGTTTACTGTTATTCAGGTCCTAGATTGTTTTCTAGCTTTCTTTCAATTGTCATTTACATAATGAGACTACCCATTCTAGCCACATTCCCATCTATAAGTCAGTTGTCACTCACTATAATATGTTACTATCAACTCTGAATTTCTACACTTTTACAGTAAAGTTAATTAAGACTTCTACATACATTAAACATCAGTAGTCCATCTCAAACCTCCTCTTATCTCTAAGTATCCACCATCTACCACCAGGTCTTGAAGATGTTTTCCTACATTTTCTTCTAGAAGTTTTATGGTTCTTGCTTTTATATTTAGGTCTTTGATCCATTTTGAGTTAATTTTTGTATAAGGTATGACATAGGGGTCCTATTTCTTTCTTTTGGCTATGGATATCCAGTTCTCCAGTATCATTTGTTGAATGGACTTCTCTGCCCAAGCTGGGTGGGTTTGACAGACTTGTAAAAAATCACTTGACCACAGATGTGAGGATCTGTTTCTGAACCATTACTTCAGTTCCATTGGTCTATGTGTCTGTTTGTCTTTATGCCAGTATCATGCTTGTTGTACCGCTGTAGCTGGGTAATCTGATTTAAAGTCTGGAAGTGAGAGTCCTCCAACTTCACTTTTCCTTTTTAAGATGTTTCTGGTTATCTGGGACCTCTTATTCTTCCAAATAAATTTGATAATTGGGTTTTCCATTTCTTTAGAAAATGCTGGCAGAATTTTTATTGGGTTTAGATTGAATCTGTATATCCATTTGGGTAGAACTGACATCTTAATGATATTTAGTCTTCCAATCCATGAGCATGGAATGTTCTTCCAATTATTTAGGTCTTTTTAAATTTCTTTTAACAATACATTGTAGTTTTCTGAATACAAGTGCTTTACATCCTTGGTTAAGTTTATTCCTAAATATTTGATTTTTTTAGTGGCTATTGCAGATGGAATTTTTTTCCTGACATCCTCCTCAGATTGCACATTACTGGTGTCTTTTAAAGTCTATTTTATCTGATATAAGTATAGGCTTTTTTTTTTTTTGGTTACTGCATGCATGGAATATCTTTTTCCAGCCCTTCACTTTCAATCTATTGGTATACTTGAATCTAAGGTGAGTTGCTTGCAGACAGCATATAGATGGCACATATTTTCTTATCCATTCCATCAGTCTGTGTCTTTTGCTTGGGGAGTTTAACCCATTAACATTCAATGTTATTACTGTAAAGTTAGTTCTCATTTCACCTATTTTGACCTTGAGGCTTTATCTGACATATTTTATTTTTGTCACTCTTTTGAGACTTTTAGTTACTTTTCCTGATATAATCTTCATTCCTAGACTCTTTTCCAAGCCTTCCTCTCCTGTCTTTTCTTTTCAGACTGTAGCACACCCTTTAGTATTTCCTGCAAAACCAGTCTCTTTGTTACAAACTCTGTTTCTGTTTATCTGTGAATATTCTAAACTCACCCTAATTTTTAAAAGACAATCTTGCTGGATATAAGATTCTGGGCTGAAAGTTTTTCTCTTGTGCTATCTTAAATATATCATCTCACTACCTTCTTGCCTCCATGGTATCTGATGAGAAATTTCTACTTAATCTTATTGGGTATGCCTTATATGTTATTCATTGCTTTTCTCTTGCTGCTCTTAGAATTCTCTCATTGTCTTTGGCATCTGACATTCAGATTAGTATGTGTATTGGAATTGTTTTTTTTTTTGATTTATTCAGATAGGAGTATGTTGTGCTTCTTTGACACAGATATGTCCTTCAATAGGGTTGGGAAATTTTCTACCATTATTTCTTCAAATATTCCTTCTGCCACTATTCCTTTCTCTTCTCCTTCTGGGACACCCATGACACATATATTTGCAATTCTCTTGTCATCATTTAGTTCCCTGAGGACTTGTTCAATTTTTTCCATTCTTTATCTGTTCTTTTATATGTTCACTTTCAGAGGTCATGTCTTTGAGCTCACTGATAATTTCTTCTGCCTCCTCAAATTTGCTGTTTTATGACTCCAGTGTATTTTAAATTTCACTTATTGAGTCTTTCATTCCCATAAGATCTGCTATTTTTCTATGTATCCTTTCAAATTCTTCTTTGTGCTCATCAATGTCTTCTTAATATCCTTAATCTCTTTAACCATCTCATAGAGTTTATTAGGGAGATTTGTCAAAACATCTATTATTTATTGTCTCAAATCCTTTATGTCATCTGAAGGTTTATCTTTTTCCCTTATCTTGGCCATATCTTCCTGTTTCTTGGTATGGATTGTAGTTTTTTGTTGGTGTCCTGGCATCTGGCTTACTAGATGTATTTATTCTGGGTGTAGTTTCTTTCTTTAGTTTAGGGCCTTCTTGCCCTTTTCCCCTTGGTCATTGTGTAGCATTGTGTAGTATGACATGAGGATGTAGTTGGTGCTGTAAGTTGTGGAGGTTCAAGCTGCCCGCGTTGTCCCAGGGACTAATGAAGTTTCTTCCACCTTTCTCCTTTGCCGTGGGTAGGGACAGAGCCACAGTCATGTGTAATAATCCAAGTCATGCAGGCTTAGACTGTAGTTGCCCAGAGAGACTCATGAAGTCACACCCTTCCTCCCCTGCCTGGGGTGGGGATGAAGCTGCAGGTGTGGGTCCAAAATAACCACAGTTGCCCTGGTAGACTTCCAACTATTCAGTCTGTGCCAGCTGGATATACCTGCAAATACCTGGAGAGGCTGGTGCAGGTCCCACCAGCTTCCTCCCTGCTAGAGGTGGGGCTGAAGCCTAGGCTAGCACTGCAGTCCAATCTGGGTGGAAAGAAGCCGGTCCCTACCTTCACTGTGACTTTCATTCAGCTCAGCTTCCCTTCATGTGAGACAAAATGGCTGCTACCAGCCTCTTTTCGACTTGGACAAATTCAAACTTTAGGTGTTCTTAGGGTTATACTTTAGCCAGGCAACTTTACTAATGAGTAGCTGAAGTCAAGGGCCAACCATCTCTTACATCTCTGTTTGTGGGAAATGGAGCTTCCAATTCCAGCCACAGAATAGTTCCTGAGGTTGCTTGCATCGCCAGAGTAAGATGAGCACCAGCCTCTGTGGTATTGGCTTTAGTTTCTCAGAAAGACTGTTGCAGGTTCCCCCAGCTTCCTCCATGCTGGAGGAGGGACTGGAGCTTAGGCTAGAGCTGCAATCTGATCTGGATGGACAGAAGCTGGTCCCTATCAGCACTGAGATTTTCAGTCCATTCTTCTTGCCCTCATGCTGGGGGTGGAGTTAAAATGGTGGCGACTGGTCTCATTCTAACTTGGACAGGTTCAAACTTTAGTTGTTCTTAGGATTATACTTTAGCAAGCCAAGTTTACTAATCAGTAGCTGAAGTCAGTGACCAACCATCTCTTCCTCCCCCATTTTTGGGAAACAGAGCTTCCAATTGCAGCCACAGAATAGCACGTGAGGTGGCTTGTGCCACCAGTGGAAGATGGGCACTGGCCTCCGTGGCGTAGAGTGCCCTACTTATGAATCTTCTCTGCAGATGGGCGATCTCCCAGGCCATTCTTTCAAGGATGTTTCAGGATGCTCTTCTGTTCTCCTGGAGGTCCCCAATCAGGTGCTTTAGATAGCTCTGGGTGATTACTAACTGCTCTGTAACAGGAGCAGACTATAGGAGCACCTTACTCTACCACCATCTCGCTGGTTGTCCCTCTGGTTGCATTTTTTAAAAAGATTTATTTTTAATTTATTTCTCTCCCCCCCCCCCCCCAGTTGTCTGCGTCTGCTCTCTGTGTCCATTCGCAGTGTGTTCTTCTGTGTCTGCTTTCATTCTTGTCAGGGGCACTGGGAATCTGTGTCTCTTTTTGTTGTGTTATCTTGCTGTGTCAGCTCTCTATGTGTGCGGTGCCACTCCTGGGCAGGCTGCACTTTCTTTGCATGGGGTGGCTCTCCTTACAGGGCGCACTCCTTGCGCGTGGGACTCCCCTATGCGTGAAACACCCCGGCATGGCATGGCACTGCTTGCACACATTAGCACTGTGAGTGGGCCAGCTCATCACATAGGTCAGAAGGCCCTGGATTTGAACCCTGGACCTCCCATGTGGTAGATGGATGATCTATTCATTGAGTCAAATCTGCTTCCTTCTGGATGCATTTTGATTGTGTATTTGTATGTTTATTTTTGTACTTTGGCCCGTAAAATAATTTATAGATTTAACCTTACTTTGAGAAAAATCTTGACAAGTATGAGAAATACATGCTTCTGATCATTCCTATTCATGATGGCTTGGTCTATTGCAATTTGTAAGTTTTTTTCCTGTAATTTCTTGATACAAGCAACTCCAAAACTGTGTTCTGAGGAGTATTCTTCTATAGTTAGTGTTATATAAAAATGGACAAATAAATTCATTAAAAGGTGCATTGTTTATTTCCCTCTCAGTGAGTTACATATTTTTAGCTTATTAGAGAGTCTAACAAGTCTAGGAGTAAATATCTGGTTAACTTTGTTGAGTCTAGTGATTTCCAAATTTATGGACCACAGGGTCCCTTTTCCCTGTAATAGTTATTAACATATATTCCTTTATATATTTTTAGAAAACTATTTGCTATCATACTTTTTGTAGAGAGGATATTCTTTCTGAGCATGTCTCTATTAAAAGATTCAGAGAATATATATGTAGTTCATAGATGTACATATAAAAAATGCAAAAAAAAATGCCTTTAAAGTGTTAACATTAAAAAAAATAACAAAAGCCTAAATGAAGCAGTGGGACACACTGAATTTACTGTATTTTGTATTCCATTTAGGCTTGTTTTTGGAGGTTGGCAGTGAGGCATGAGAGGCCAGTTTGGTGTTGCCATTGCTTCCCCTGTATTTTTACTGGCCAATTCTCTATCTACACTTTTATTCACCTTCACTCATGCTAATATGTGCACAGTTTGGAACCTTGTTTGTTTCTCTCTGTCCGCCTTCTTCAAACCTAGATCCTCTTTTGGAGTTTCCCATCTTTCTTTGTTTATGCATTCATTCAGTTACTTTTTTTTAACCATCCACCTTGCAAAACAAAGCTAGGAACAGAAGTCATTCAAGAACAATAGCCTTGCACTCAGGTTCTCATAGTCTAGCCAAGGAACACATTAGTGTGGAATGACTCATCTTTCAAGGTCTACTCTAATCCAAACTTCTCCATGAAATAAAATTCCCTTGTCTAATAAACCATTGCTGATCTCCCTGTAATTGGAATTTTTGATGTCAAAATAGTCAATTCTTATTTGTTCTTTTATTTTCTTAATGGAATTGACTTAATTTTCCTAACCAGATGGTAGATTTGAGATCCAAGATAATATCTCCCATTTGTATTATATATAAGCTAGGCTTATATATAATATATAATTGTAGTCCCCCTCCCCACCTTAACTCATTAATTGAACAAGTATTGTATGACAGTCCAGGACTAGGTATTAGGGGTACCAAAATGACTGAGACTTGAATTCTGTATCAGATTTTTTATTGTCTAGTAGGTGAGGCTGATAACTTCTTTGTCATAGGCTGATACTACCATAATTCCCATTCCACTAAAACAGTGGTTTTACATCTTTGGGACCAAAACCACTATAAGAAATCAAGTTTCAATTAGGACTCAGTAGAAATATGCATACACCTACATATACAAAATGAAGTACTCTATGTACTTGCAATATTCTTTGATTTTCCTCCTTTCCCTTCCCTTCCAGTCCCCTCTCCTCCCTTCCCCTCTCCTCTCCATATTACTCTTTTTCACTAAAAGGACTTCATAACTCACTGATGGGCTACAACTACCAGTTTGTGAAGCATTAAAGCAGTATAGTGTATTGAGTCAACATACCAGTTTGGGAACAGTGTTCCCTAAGCCTTGATTTTCTTGTCTACAGAATGGGACTGTAGTATTTTCCTCTCAGGGCAGTTGTAAGAGTCAAAGTAGGTTACACATATATTTTAATATCAGTCTTGGACACAAAATAAGCTTTCAATAAATACTAGCTATCTAGTAAATTATATGAAACCAACCCAAAAGGGCAGCCCTTGCAATTGGCAGGCCCTTTGATCTTCTTTTCAGTGTCCCTCCACCACCAGACCCTACTCCCTACTCCCTTCTGCCCCAGTCCCTCCCTCTTTGTTAGACAGACCTGGTATCTCTGCCCTGGGCTGCCCATACTCAGTGAGTACCCCACATCCAGACCCCTTCCTGTTCTTTTCTGTCCCTTCCCATAACAATTGTATTGTATGTCACAGCTGAATAGTCCTATGTAATTTACAAAGTACTTCCTTTCATGATTTACCTTTGTCAGTCCCTCAGGACAAGGTGATAGGTAGACAATCTTATAATTCATACAGTGTTAATACCTGAATGGTGATCCTTCCTTGATAATATTTGTGTTTGAACAGTGGTCTTGGAGTGCCTTCAAGTATATTTCTGAGTAATATGGGAGCGAAAAATGACAGATAAATGGAGAAACTTCTTTGAAGGTAGGGAAAATCTTGTAACCCCTCAAATCACAACATAGTAATAATGACAACACAGATGATACTAATATTAATAACCGATGTTTATTTTGCATGTACTGTGTGATAGGCACTGTTTAAAGAATTATGTATATACTATTAGTTTTGCTAGGTTGTGCTGCAGTAACAATCAACCTCTAACTCTCAGTGTCTTTCAACAACAAGTTTATTTTCTTATTATATTACATGTCACCTTTAGGTCAGCTCTGATTCAGCTAAGACTCTATTCCACATGGCTTCTCATTCTGGGTCCGTCCCAGGCTAAATTTGGACCCAGGTCTTGTTGGAGTATCAAGGCAGAGGGAAACCTTCTGTGTTGATGCCTCTAAGTTATTCCCACTTATGGTCCATTAGCCAAAGCAAGTCATTTGGTCTTGCCTGGCATTAATGGGGCAAGGAAGTACCCTGCTCTCTCAGATACTGCAAATCATGGTGGGTAGTAAACAATTGGGAACAATAATACAGTCTACCATTTTTCTAGTTATCTGAATGGAATGATGTCTCTTTTCAAAGAACTAAATTTGTTTGATTGATTCTCTCTATTGTCCTTTTCTCTTTATAGCATTTATCTCCACTCTAAACTTTATTTCCTTCCTTCTTCTCACTTTGGGTTTAGATTGCTCTTCATTTTCTTTATCCTTCAGTAGTGAGGTTAGGTCATGATTTGAGATCTCTCTTCTTTTAAAGTGTAAGCATTTATAGCTATAAATATTCCTCTCAACACTGCCTTTGCTGCATCCTATAAGTATTGATAAGTTGTGTTTTCATTCATCTCAAGATATTTCCTAATTTCCCTTGTGATTTCTTCCTTGATTCATTGGTTATTTTAGAGTATGTTATTTAGTTTACACGTATTTGTGAATTTATAATTTCTCCCTCTGTTATTGTTTTTCTAGCTTCATTCCATTGTCAGAGAAGATACATTTTAAAATTTAAATCTTTTAAAATTTATTGAGATTTGTTTTGTTACCTAACATATGATTTATCCTGGAAAATGATCTACGTGAGTTGAGAAGAATGTGTATTCTGCTGCTGTTGGGTGAAGTGTCTATATATATTTGTTAGGTCTAGTTGATTTATTATATCATTCAAGTCTTCTATTTCTTCATTGATCATCTGTCTAGATGTTCTATCTAACACAATACAAGCGATGTATTGAAATCTTCTACTATTCATGTAGGATTATCTGCTTCTCCCTTCAAGTCTGTCAATATTTACTTCACATATTATGGAGCTCTGATGTTAGGTGCATATACATTTATAATTGTTATGTCTTCCTTTTGAGTTGACCCCATTTATCAGTATGTAGTGACCTTCTTTGTTCCTCATACCAGTTTTTCACTTAAAGTCTATTTTATCTGATATTATCATAGCTATCACAGCTTTCTTTTGTTTACTATTTGCATGGCATATGTTTTTCCATCCTTTCACTTTCAACCTACTAATGTTTTTGATATAAATTTAGTCTCTTGTAAGCAGCATGAAGTGGGTCATGCTTATATTCATTCAGCTAATCTTTGCCTTTTGACTGGAGAATTTAATCAATGTATATTTAAAGTAACTACTGATAATGCAGAACTTTCTTCTGCCATTTTGTTATTTGGTCATTGTAAGTCTTATACCTTTATTTGTCCCTCAAGTCTTCTTTTAATACCTACTTTCATATTTTTTTTTTTTAGTGTAACATTTTGAGTCCCTTCTCATTTCCATTTGTATATATTTTTTCAGATAGTTTCTTGGTGGTTAGCATGGGAACTAACTTTAACACCCTGTAAATCTATAACAATCACTGTTGATTTGATACCAATGTAACTTCAGTAGGCTTCACAAATATTGTTCCTAAACCCTTATGTCCCCCCACTTATTGTTGCACTTGTTACAAATTATATCCTTATGCATTGTACTTGTAATACCATGAATTTATCATAAATTTTTATGCATTTTAAAACCTGTAGGAAGTAAAAAAGTAGAATTACATACCAAAAAATACAATACAATAGTACTGGCATTTATTACTACTTATATGGTTTCCTTTACTGGAAGTCTTTGTTCCATTCTGCCACTTTGATCCACTGTATAGTGTTCTTCCCTTTCCATCTAATAAATTCTCTTTATCATTGCTTATAGGCAGATCTTGTGGTAATAAATTCCCTCAGTTTTTGTTTATCTGGAAATGCCTTAATCTCTCCCACACTTTTGAAAGGCAATCTGTCCAGATATAATATTTTGGTTGGCAATTGTTTTCTTTCAGCACTTGAAATATTTCATTTCATTGCCTTCTTGCCTGTCTAGTTTCTGATAAGAAATCATTACGTAAATCTTAACAGAGTTCCCTTGTACATGAAACTTTGCTTTTCTCTTGCAGCTTTCAAAACTCTCTCCTTGTTTGTGCCATTCATCAGTTTGACTACTATGTGCCTGGATGTGGTTCTCTTCAAGTTTATCTTGTTTGGTATTCACTGAATTCTTGAATGTGTATATTCATGTCTTTCATTAAATTTGGGAAGTTTTCTGCCATTATTTCTTTGGCCATTCCTCTGCCCCTTTCTCTCTTTCTTCTCCTTCTGGGACTGCCATAATACTTATACTGGTATGCTTGATGATATCCCACAGGCCTCATAGGCACTTTTCACTTTATTTATTTTTTCATTCTTTTTTCCTTTTTCTCTTCAGGCTCAATCATTTCAATTGTCTTGTCTTTGAGTTCACTGATTTTTTTCTTCTGCCAACCCCAATTTGCTGTTGAAACCCATTAGGGAATTTTTCATTTCAGTTATTGTGGTATTCAAATCCAATATATTTGTTTGCTTCCTTTAAAAAAGTTCTGTCTCTTTATTGAGATTCTCTTAGTGTTCATTCATCATTTTCCTTATATCCTTTAGTTCTTTCTCCATGTTTTCCTTTATCTCATTGAGCATATTGAACATCATTTTTTTAAAAAGTTTTGTCCAGTGTATTCAAAGTTTGATTTTCTTTCTTAATGGTTTCTGAATATTTATCTTATTCTTTTGGATGGGCCATCATTTCCTGTTTCTTTGTTTGTATTGTAATCTTTTGTTGCCCACTATATGGTTTAACATTTTAATGTGTTATCTCTGAGATTTAGTTCCTAGGCTGTTTGTTCATTCAGTTTGCATCCAGCTGGTGATATGAAAGAGATTTCTTTAAGTGCCAGTAGCTAACAAAAGCAAATGAAAGCAAAAAACATTTCATAGTCTTTGTTAATTGGTTCTGTGTTGAGTGGTGCTTTTCTTGAGACTTTGGCCCTTCTATGAAGATGATCAGTCCAATGTGAAAGTGAAATGGAGGATCCTCTCTATCTTTTCATTTTTTTTTAAAGATTTATTTATTTCTCTCCCCTTCCCCCCTGCCCCAGTTGTCTGTTCTCTGTGTCTATTTGCTGCGCATTCTTCTTTGTCCACTTCTGTTGTCAGTGGCACGGGAATCTATGTTTCTTTTTGTCACGTCATCTTGTTGTGTCAGCTCTCTGTGTGTGTGGTGCCATTCCTGAGCAGGCTGAACTTTCCTTTGCGCTGGGTGGCTCTCCTTACAGGGTGCACTCCTTGCGCGTGGGGCTTCCCTATGCGGGGGACACCCCAGCGTGGCACATCACTCCTTGCGTGCATCAGCACTGTGCATGGGCCAGTTCTACACAGGTCAAGGAGGCCCAAGGTTTGAACCGCAGACCTCCCATGTGGTAGACAGATGCCCTAACCACTGAGCCAAGTCTGCTTCCCCTCTCTATCTTTTCTGATCCTGCATCTTGTCCTGGACTTGTGCTCAACATGTGGCCTCAGTAATTCCTTCACTTACAACAATCCAAATGCCCCCTCTACTTCCAATGAAAGAGACTCAACTCTCCCTTCTGGGTACTCAATTGTATGTCTTGAAGCTGATAATCCTTTGCTCCTGGATTCTTTGAATTAATTATTTCTTACACTGCTTTATTTGTTCACAAGCTGCTACTGCCTGCATAGCAAATTATCAGGGGGTGAGCCAGAGATGGGTTTCCTGATTCATTCTTTCAGTCTGTTACCTAGTAGATTGGCACTGACATACAGATACACCAATGTGCAAAGGGTTTACTCAGTTCCCTCTGGAACAGGGCAATAGTCTCATTATGGGAACATGGACTGGCCCCACACTGCACAAGGGTGGGGGTTCTGAAGGCATCAGCAAGAGTGCCACAAGTTTTTCCTTCCATTTTTAAAGCTGTGTTTTCTTGATTTGGCTCTTGCCTAATTACTGCAGCCCTTTAACTGTTTTATGCAGTTGAGGAAGATAGTTCTACCAGGTTTTGTTAGTTGCTCAAAGACTGTATAGGAGAATGTCACCCTGCATTTTTTTTTAAGATTTTTTATTTTATTTATTCCTCTCCCCTCCCACCCCCCCCCCCCCCATTGTCTGCTCTCTGTGTCCATTTGCTGTGTGTTCTGTGTCTGCTTGCATTATTGGTAGACTCTAGGAAACTGTCTCTTTTTTGTTTCATTGTATTGCTGCATCAGCTCTCCATGTGTGCAGTGCCACTTTTGGGTGGGCTGCACATTTTTCGGGCTGCAGAGTGGCTCTCCTTGTGGGGCACACACCTTGCTTGTGGGGCACCCCTATATGGGGGCACCCCTGCGTGGTATGGCACTCTTTGCACGTGGCAGAACTGTACATGCGCCAGTTTACCACACAGGTCAGGAGGCCCTGAGGATTGAACCCTGGACCCTCCATATGGTAGGCGGATGCTCTATCAGTTGAGCCATGTCCACTTCCCACCCTGCATTTCTTAGTCTGCTGTCTTGGTCAACTAAAAGTCCAAATATGTTTTAATTTAGTCTCAAATAAGAAGTCTGAAAATAAACAGCTATTGGCATTGGTTTAGTTGTTTGAAGGTACCAGTGAGAACCTAGAATCTTTCCTGTCTTTCTATTCCATCTTTAGCCTATTGACTTTCATCCTCATGCTTGTTACTTCATAGATGCAAGAAGATAACCCATCTTCAGACTTCACATTCATTGTCAAGCCAGAAGAAGGAGAAAAGGGAGAGGAACCAGCTGTGTCTGACCTCTTCTATCAAAAATAAAAGCTCTGTCCAAAACCTTCTACAGTCTTCTGCTTATATCTCACCAGAAGTATGTTACATGGTGACCCTGGGGTTCAAGGATAGTGTAGGGTAGGAAAGCACCAAGGAAAATTGGAGATTTGTTAACAAGGAAAAGGGGCACAGTGTCTACCAGATTGTGAGGAGCCTTACGTGTGGTGCTAAAGAATTTGGATTTTAGATAGAAGGCAACTAGAAACCCACTGAAAGATTTTAATCTGGAGAGAGATAATTCCATTAATGTTTTAGAAATATGATTATAGCAGCAATGTGGAGAATAGAATGAAAGGGAGCAGAACTAGAGGCAGAGAGAAAGGAAACCTTTGGAGAAAATTGTGGTAGAAAATTGGCTGTGGAAATAGAGTGAGAAGGATATATATTTGAGATGCCTAGGAGGAGAGATTGGTGAGAGTTGATGAGTAATTGCCTTTAAGGAGGAAGTGTCTTGTGTCATGTTAGCACCACAAATTTTTCCAAGGGGTGTAAGTGAATTCCCAAGCGTATTCCCAACTTGAAGTCTATGTTCAGTTTTCAACTCATGCAGACATGCAGGGATTATCTTATAATTTCATCTTAAATTTTTGGTTACCTTTTTACCTTTTGGGGTTTGAAGAAACTGCCTCTCTTTTTTTTACCTAAAGTTTGGGGGTGGTTAAAGGAATCCACTGTCTACCAAGGCTTTCTTAATGAGTCTCAGAAATGGTGTCTAACTTGCTTTGAAGAAGTACATCCTCCATAAATAGCAAATTTGGCAGAAAAGCTGGGTAAGGTCCCATGATTATATAAAAACTAGTGTTCATTTTACATAAAATGTCAAGTTGGTCTTTAAATAGCAGTCTCAGAAGCACAAGCCATTTTATTATCCATTAAGTCATTTAGCATCCACTATACAATTTTCAAAGTTATTTTCCCCAGAGGGGTTGCTGATATATAGTATTCTTGCAAAAAAGGTGGTAAGAGGAGTGGAAGAAACTGTTGAAAGAAGAGTATCCTGCAAGCAATCTCTTATTGCATTTGCTTTATAATTTAGGGAAAATGCAGACATCAAATTTGAGACAAGAAGTCAAAAAGAAAATCTTTAGATACTATTGTAAATTCAGGACTGTTTGGTGCAGTTCATCAAGAGTTTTTCATTCCATTACTGTAGTTATGGTTTTATCTATGGCAAATCCAGTCATGAATCTATTATGACATCCCCATTCCAAAAAGAGCAGTATATTGGGCACAAATGCAGATTAGAAAAAAGATGTCATCTCTACCCTGGTTAAATCCCCGTTTGGCTGGGGAGATGTGAGTCTGCTCACTTACTGTAACTTGGAAACTGTAAAAAAAAGAGCATGTAAAATTTATTGTGGCAATGTGTATGCAGCATGTCACTTCCCATTTTGATCACTTTCAAGTGTATATTTCAGTGGTGTTGATGGCAGTCACCATGTTGTGCTATTAGCACCAGCATCCATTACTACCAAGATGTTTCCATGAGCCAAAATTGAATGTTTTCTTTATTTTCCTTTCCGTTAATTTCTGCTCTTATTTTTATTTTCTTTCTTCTACTTTATTTGGTTTAGTCTATTATTCTTTTTTATCTTCTTGATGTGGATTCTTAGCTCATTAATTTTAAGACTTTCTTCATTTCTACTATATGCATTTAAATCTGTAAATTTCCCTCTGAACTTTTTAACTGTGTCAAAGTTTTGATATTTAGTATTTCATTTTCATTTAAGTCTAAGGGTTTTCTATTTTTCACTATGATGCTATCTTTGATTTTAAAGTATATATTTAAAGTTTCAAACTATGTTTTCTCTTTTCCTTGCTTCTAAATTATTTACTTTAAGTTTTGCTGCATTGAATTAATAAAATTTGGTCTTTTGAAAAGAAGAAAGAAATAACATGTAGAAGACTCTTAATATTTATACTGCTAAGACCAGGGACTTGTTTCTAATTTTAAAATGCTACTATAGCAGGGGCTCTTACGCATAGTTTTCAGGGGCTCTTGAAGCACCCTAAAAACTGCTTACAAAATATTGAGTGCACATCCTTATAGACCTTTATTTTCTGGAGCAAGGACCCATAGCATTTACCACATTCTCAAGTGGGTTAGCGACCACCGAAACAGGACAAACCTGGCACTACAGCATTAAACACCCCCTCCCCCAACAGGATACAGTGAAGTTTGAATGAATAAATATAAGTAATCCTGACAGACCCATAATTAAACTACTGCCCACACAAGACGTGGAGAAAACAAGCAAGCTGCTGTGATAAAAGGATGCTGGGCAGACTTAGACTCATCCTCACTGAGTACCTCCCACCAGCAATTTAAGGGTACCTCAGCAAAATTTAGAATGTGCACTTGTCCCAGACCTCTGGCCTGTCTTGGGAATAGTATACCCCGAGAGCCCGGGGTCTCCTGATGGAAGAGAGAAGAGGAACGTGTGTGTGTGTTCCGGGCTGCTGCTGAATGGAGGAATGTTCAGGGTTGAAAGGAGTAGTCGGAGGAGGCTGCTTCCACCCGCGTGGGCCTCACTGGGCCCATTGCTTTGCTGGAGTGTGGATCACTACAGGATGTGGTGCTTGAATTCCTTTCTGTGAGGATCAAATGCCAAAAGAGTCCCATGCAAATCATGCGGGGCAGGGGGTGGGTGCACCTTCCCCCACTGATGTGGACCTAATGGCCCAGAGTATCAGCTGTCAGCCTTTCCTTGCTGTGCACAATGTCTGCTCACTTGAATGCCAGAGACCAACTGCACCTTAACTTCTTAAAATTATTTTTGGAATTGTTTGTCCTTGTTTCTTCTCCTATTGGAGTATCTGCTAACACACCCATCACCAGGGTCCTGGCCAGCGTAGGCCAATTCTCAGGATGTTGGGCCATTGGAGATCCTACCGTGACTCTCTAAATGTTTAAATTGTTTTATAGAGGCAATTCCTTGGACCACTCAACCATAGGGCTCTTTCCAGGGATAAAATTCAAAATATTTAAAGAGCTGGTGTGTCACGGACACTGATCAAGCAGAATAAACATCGGCCATAATATAGGAACACATCCAGGAGGCCCCTACTATTCTAGAGTTAACTTTTTGGGGTGTTCAGGCACCAGGGAGCACTTAGTGGGTTAAGGCAGGAGCTATGTACCAAATGGCAAAGCAGTATTTCTGCAATTTAAAAACTGGTACAGCTGTATCAATTGCATATTGACTAGACTATCAGCTTGATTAGCTCATAGTTCATCAATCTGTCTTTGATTTTTTTTCTGCCCCAGCTCTAAAATTCTAGATAATCTCTTAACTGAGTCTAGAACTTGAGAGCAGATATGTGCCTAGGAACTCCTACATCCAGGTTCTAGAAAGACAGAATGTAAAAATATCATCTGTTTACTTTGATGTCTCTCTTCCCTGTCAACTTCCCAAATTCATATCACTTTCCTGGAGATATCATATTTTTAACCACTCTAAATCAGATAATTCTCCCTTTGAACTCAAAGAGATGGCGGCTCTCAAGGCATGAATCACTAGACAAACAAACAGATATGAGAGTTTGGAAAAATCATAGCATATTTTGGTCCTAGTGAGTGGACATTCCACAGAGAATTACAAAATAGCTCTTTGGCAGGAGGAGGAGACAACTTCCAAGGGGCTGGAATGGTCACCCAGGAGCTGTAGTCGTCTGTCTACAAAGATACATGCTGCAATTTGAGTCTTTGTTCTCTTCTATCCACTGCCAAAAGTCCAAATGCCAAATACTACTTATACTTTAAGGCAGGGGTTTATAACAAGGTGTCAATGAGCTTGAATTTAAATGAAAAAAAAAGAAACATTTTTCTTGTGGGGATGTGTTGGTGCAGATGTGATATATTTATTAAATAATACACAGTACAGTGTGGACTTAGTAAGGGGTTCGTGGTTTTCACCTGACTGGCAAAGGGTCCGTGGAACAAAAAAGGGTAAGAACCCCTGCTTTAAGCCTATTATGTTTTAAAGTTCCCACCTTTCTCACCTCCACCTCATTCTCCTTTAAATTCTCCATCATCTCTTCTCATAGACCATGTTACTTGCTGCCTTGGATTATAATTATTTCTCTGCACATTCTATATCCCCAACTATGCCATAAGTTCTTTGCACCTGAGACTCTTGCATAGATCTTAATGTTTTCTGAGTCCATCTGGAAAAGTAAAGGTGTTTTATATAGTTATAAGCCCTCAATTGGGATGTTTGAAGCAGGGAAGGACAAGCTAATAATAATTCCTGACATTTTTAAGTGATAGAAGATTTACCAAGCATTTTGCATTCAGGAGTCATTTGATTCTTATGACAATATTGTGAATCAAATAAGGCAGTTGGTTATAGGGTTTAAATATTGGATAACATTTATAATCTCAGCAGATTGTAGGGATAAATTGCAGTATTGAATGGATGCAGCAGATAATGGCTTAGTGGGTCTCTGATAAATCTGAAGACTCATGTCAACTATAATCCTGGATTTAATTTGACAAACTGTGAAATGAACTCAAATGTTATCATTGTTCCTAATCAATAACTCTACATCGACTAAGCTTAATGTGATGTCTGCTCCAGTCCTTATACACCTTTGGACAAAAGACACATTTGGGAATTTGTGTTGCTAAATAATTTCTAGAGACTAAGAAAAAACAATCAAAGTAGAATATGTGGTTGGGTGTTCTGTTTGGAACAGGGGAATCATGCAAATAGCTTTCTATTACCTCTGTGGCGTCCCTCAAGGCTATCAGGGTCAACCATATCCCAGAGTGGTCCTTGTGCAGTCAGACTCATCAAGTTTGGATTACTTCCTCCCCAACCTCTAGCAGTTATTGAGTGTGTTTTTTTCTATGTCTCATCACCATATTGTTGCATGACTCAGAACTTCATTCCTAGCTAATGCTGAATAATAGTCCACTGTATGACTATATCACATTTTTTTATCCATTCACTGGTAATGAACACTTGAATTACTTCCATCTTTTGGTAATTGTGAATAATGCCACTCTGAACATTGGTGTGCAAATTCTGTTTGAGCTCCTGTTTTTACTTCTAGCCCGTTTTACTACCTAGTAGTGTGACTGCAGGGTAATATGATAATTCTATGTGTAGTTTACTGAGGAGCTGCCAAGCTATCCGGGTCCACCACAGCAGCTGCACCATTTTACATTGCCACGAGCAATGTGTTCCAATTTCCCAGCATCTTCCGCAACACTGGCTATTTTCCATTTTTTTTAATAGCAGCCATTCTAATAGGTGTGAAATGGTACCTCATTTTGGTTTTGATTTATATTGCCCTGATAGCTAACTATTTTGAACATCTTTTCATGTTCTTTTTTAGTCATTTGTATATTGTCTTTGGAGAAATGTCTATTCAAGTCCTTTGCCCACTTTTTAAATTGGAAAATTTTAATTTTGAATGTAAGATATAATTATATATATTGGATATTAAACCCTTATTGAATATGTGGTTTTCAAATATTTTCTCCCATTAAGTAGGTTGTCTTTTCACTTTCATGATAAACCCCTTTGATGCTCAAAAGTGTTTTCATTTTGATGAGATCCCATTTATCTATCTTTTCTTTGTGTTGCTTGTGCTTTGAGTGTAAAGTCTAAGAAACATTGCCTAACACAAGATTTTGAAGATGCTTTGTTATGTTTTCTTCTGGGAATTTTATTGCCCTGGTTCTTATATTTAGGAACTTGATCCATTTTGAGTTAATTTTTGTATAGGCATGAGATGGGGGGTTCTCATTCATTCTTTTGCATATCAATATCCCAACACCATTTGTTTGAGGGATTATTCTTATTCTTTCCCAGTTGAGTGGGCTTGGCAACCTTGTCAAAAAGCCATTGATAGGGAGTGGATGTAGTTCAAGTAGTTGAGCACCAGCTTCCCATGTATGAGGTCTTGGTTCAACCCCTGATACCTCCTAAACACAAACAAACAAATTAAAAACCAACTCTCATTTCCAGAGTAGATGTAGCTCAGTGTGGAGTGCCTGCTTCCCATGTAAAGGTCCCAGGTTAAATCCCTGGTACCTTCTCAAACAAAATGTGCTTGGCCCTAGATGTAAGAATCTATTTCTGAACTCTCAATTTTATTTCATTTGTCTATATATTTAACCTTGTACCAGTACCATGCTGTTTTGACCACTGTAGATTTATAGTAAGTTTTAAAGTCAGGAAGTATGAGTCCTCCAACTTAATTCTTCTCAAGATGGTCTTGGCTATTCAGTGCCCTTTACCCTTCCAAATAAATTTGATGATTGACTTTTCTATTTCTGCAAAGTAGGCTGTTGGAATTGCATTGAATCGGTAAATAATTTTGGGTTGAATTGACATCTTAACAATATTTAGTCTTCTAATCCATGAACATGGAATGTCCTCCCATTTGTTTAGGTTTTCTTTGATTTCTTTCAGCCATGTTTTGCAATTTTCTGTGTACAAGTCCTTTACATCATTGGTTAAATTTTATTCCTAGGTATTTGATCCTTTTAGTTGCTATTGTAAATAGATTTTTTTCCTTCATTTCCTCCTTAGTTTGCTCATTACTAGTGTATAGAAACACTATTGACTTTTGTGTGTTGATCTTGTACCCCACAGCTTTGCTGAATTCATTTATTAGCTCTAATGTCTTTGTCGTAGTTTTTCAGGACTTTCTCTATATAGGATCATGTCATCTACAAATAGTGAAAGTTTTACTTTCCTTTCCAATTTGGATGCCCTTCATTTCTTTTTCTTGCCTGATTACTCTTGCTAGCACTTCCAGTACAATGTTGAATAACAGTAATGACAGTGGACACTCTTGTCTTGTTACAGATCTTAGAGGGAAAGCTTTTAGTCTTTCATCATTTAGTATGAGGTTAGCAGTGGGGTTTTTTCATGTATGACCTTTGTCATATTAAGTAAGTTTTCTTCAATTCCTATTTTTCTACATGTTTTTTAAAAATCAAGAATGGTTGTTAGTTTTTGTCAAATGTCTTTTCTGCATCAATTGAAATGAAAATGTTTTATTTTTGTTTTTGTTTTGAGAAAAGCCAGCCTAAAGCACTTGTATTTCAATAATAACTCAAAACTCATACGTGGTGTGAGAAATGGAAGGATGGGGCAGCAACAGTTTTTCTTACCAAATCACTGCACAGGTTAGCAAAGCATTAAAAGGGGGGAAGGAAAAGCCAAGAAACTTTGAGATCAGCATCAGGGACTGAGCATTAAATAACAAGAGCTGGTGAAGCTGCAGTAACCAACATCATATTCTTAAGAAAGCATTCAAGGATTTGTCAGATGACTGGACTTTCATTGGGTGTGAAGTGTCAACATACAGCACATTCAATTTGAACTTTCAGTTAAAGTTCTTAAAAGTTAGGAAGTGGTGGAGTTTGACAGCTGTAAGAAGAGTACACGAATCCTGAAAATTCATTAGAAAAACCACAGCATGGAAAAAAAATAGACCAGGCCATGAAAAAGATTTCAGAGGTCCCTGCTGGCCCAGGGACAGATCCCTATAGTGTCCAACACTGCAGCGAAAACTGTTTTCAAAAGGCAGGGGTTTGAGGGGAGGATAGGGTGGGACTGGTGGAGGCAAAGACTTTCCCACTTCAGTTTTGGGTAGGGCTTTTAATTCAACCAAAGAACATCTCTCAACTTGGAGAAGGATTCAGTGCTCAGCCGTGCCTCAAACGTGCTATAGCTTTGCAGCACAGCCGCAAAGAGTGTTCAATATATAATAGATAAAAATTTCAAACAAAAATAAAATAAAGATTCTTGCACATACCCCCCAAACACCAATTTGTATTCTCAAGTTAACCCATTGTTTGTTCTGTTAATATCTGAACATAAACTTAATTGGAAACCTAGATCCAAAAGTCTGAAATGGGATCTTCATCTCAAAACCAAAACAAAACTGAATAATTTGAGGTTTATGACATATCATTTAAGTTAACACATGTGTTAGGAGAAAGGGGAAGAGGAAATGGGAGGTGTTGGAAGCAAAACTGAGTGACAGAACACATTCAATCTGGGTAGATGGGTAGTGCAACATCAGGAGAAGCTCCCTATGGGTTAACGTGTGCTTGTCTGGAGGAGCCAGATCCCGCCATGGCAGATGCAAGCACAGGGAAGAGGGAGAAGGCCATTCCTATCATTCCATTTTCAGAAGTTTCACATCAAAGATGAGAGTGACATTTGGTGGGATGCTGCCTGAGTGCCCAGTGGCACCATAGGTGAGTCTGTGGAGAGTCAGTTTGGCTTTCTGGCCCACTCTCATCTGGGCAACCCCTTCTTCCACGCCTCCAATCACCTCCTGCCTGCCTAGCTTAAACTTAAAGGGCTAGTTTCCATCCCGAGGGGAGTCAAATTTCTTTCCTTCTTCAAGCATCTCCATGTAGTGCACCACCCAGGTCTGGCTGTGCTTCGGGAAGGTGCTCCCACCTCTGGGAGAATGGTCTGCACCTGGACTCCCGTGGAGGTGGTGGACACTAGGCCAGCAGCGTGGCCCAAGAGCAGACCTAGAGGCAGCTTTGCAGCACTGCCTGGGTCCCCCCCCCCCCCCCCCCCCCCGTGTCCCCTGTGCATGTGTGCTCCCCACCCCTGCATCTCAGGTGTTTTTTCCCCTTTGTTTTGTTAATGAGTTGTAGTACATTGACTGATTTCTCATGTTAGACTACACTTGCATACCTAGGATAAACCCCACTTGATCATGGTGTATCATTCTTTTGATGTGCTGTTGGATTTGATTTGCAAGTATTTTGTTGAGAATTTGTGCAACTCTATTCAAAAAATAAATTGGTCTGTAATTTTCTTTTCTGGTAGTATCTTTATCTGGCTTAGGTATAAGGGTGATGTTGACCACATAGAAGAGAGTGCTACCTCCTGTTCATTTTTTGGAAGAGTTTGAGTAGGATTGGTATTAGTTCTTCTAGGAATGATTGGTAGAATTCACCTGTGAAGCCACTGCTCCTGGGCTTTTCTTTGTTTGGAGATTTTTGGTGACTGATTCAATTTCTTTACTTCTAATTACTATGTTGAGATTTTCTATTTCTTCTAGAGTCAGTGTAGGTTGTTTGTGAGTTTCTAGGAATTTATCCACTTCATCTAGGTTATCTAATTTGTTAGCATACAATTGTTCGGAGTTATCCTCTTAAGATCCACCCCACAGATGACTCCCTTGTCTATTTGCTTATTGTTTTTGCTTGTTATTTTTGCACAAATGGCCTGCTCATTTTTCAGTTTGTTTGCTTGCTCATTGTCTGCTCATTGTCTGTTTGTTTTTTTTCTTTTAGCAGGTACTGGGAACCAAACCTGCAACCTCCCTTGTGTGAGGCGGGTACTCAATTGCTTAAGCCACATCCACTCCCTGCTCATTTTTTGTTGTTGTTTTTGCTCATTTTCTGTTCATTGTTTTGCTCATTGTCTTGCTTGTTGTTTTTGCTTGATGTCTGCTTGTTTTCTGCTCATTGTTTGTTTGTCTTCTTTAGGAGGCACTGGGAACTGAACCCAAGACATCCTATGTGGGAAGCGGGCACTCAATTGCTTGAGCCACATCCACTCCTTCCCTTGTAATCCTTTTTATTTCTGTGGGGTCAATAGTAATGTCCCCCATCTCATTTCTGATTTTATTTGCATCCTCTCTCTTTTTTTCTTTGTCACTAGCTAAAGGTTTGTCAATTTTATCGATCCTTTTAATGAACCAATTTTGGTTTTGTTAATGCTCTCTATTTTTAATATATTATATTTCATTTACTTCTGGTCTAATCTTTATTATTTATTTATTTCTGCTTGCTTTAGGCTTAGTTTGCTGTTGTTTTTCTAGTTCCTTCAGATAATGCAGTTAGTTCTTTGACTTTAGCTGTCTTCTTCTTTAATGTAAGCACTTAGGGCTATAAATTTCCCTCTTAGCATTGACTTCACTCTATCCCATATGTTTTCTTTGTTTGTTTTGTGTTGTGTGTTTTTCTTTCCCCATATGTGTCAGTATGTTGTATTCTTCTTATTTACCTCAAGATACTTACTGATTTACCTTTTAATTTATCATTGACCCATTGATTATTTAGGATTGTGTTATTTAACTTCCATATATTTGTGGATTTTCCAGTTCTCTGCCTGTTATTCATTTCCAGCTTCATTACATTATGGTCAGAGAAGATGCTCTTTATAATTTCAATCTTTGTAAATCTATTGAGACTTGTTTTGTGACCAAACATGTGGTCTATCCTGGAGAATGATACATGTGCATTTGAGAAGAATGCATATCCTGCTGTTTTCTGTGCAATGTTATGCATATGTGTGTCAGGTCTATTTCATTTATCATATTATTCAAATTGTGTTTCCTTATTGATCTTCTCTCTAGGTGTTCTATCTATTGATGAAAGTGGTACATTGCAGTCTCCAACGATTATTATAGAGGTGTCCATTCAGTTTTTTCTCGTGTTTGCCTCATATATTTTGGGCCTTGGTAGTTAGGTGCATAAATATTTATGACTGTTATTTATTCTTGGTGGATTGATCCTTTTATTAATGTGTAGTGTGCTTTTTGTCCCTAGTAACAGCTTTTGACTTAAAGTCTATTTTGTCTGATACTAGTACAATCACCCCAGCGTTTTTGGTTACTGTTTGCATGGATTATCTTTTTCTAGCCATTCACTTTCAACCTATTTGTGTCTTTGGATCTAAGGTGAGTCTCTTGTAAACAGCATATGTTTGGATTGTGGTTTTATATCCATTCTGCCAATCTGTGTCTTTTGATTGGGGAGTTTAATCCACTAGCATTCAGTGTCATTACTGTAAAGACAATATTTATTTCAGCCCTTTTGTCCTCTGGTTTTTATATGTCATATCTTTTTTACTCTCTTTCCTTTTACTGCAGCCTCCTCTTCTGTATGGTTGCTCTTTTGTCATGTATCTGATGATCCCTTTCTCATTTCTGTTTCTGTATGTTTTTAAAATACTTTCTTTGTGGTTACTCAAATTTGTAGTACACAACCTATGTCTGTAACCACCTAATTTGAAATGTTACCAACTTGTCTTCAATAACCTCCACATTTTCTGCTCCTATATCCTTCCATTTACCCTCTTTATGTTGTTTTTGTACCATATTACTCTTTATGTTTTACTCTTCCATTATCAGGAAATAATTACTATTTATTTTGTATCCTGACTCTTACAGGAATTAAAGAGTAGAGTTATATATTGAAGATACCTTAATACTGGGTTTTGCATTTACCTTTTTAATTATCTTTACTGTAGATCTTCATTTCTTCCCATGACTCCAGGCTGCTCTCTCCTGTCTTTTCCTTTCAAACTGAAGAACTCTCTTTAGCTATTCTTGTAGGGCAGGTGTATTAGTCAGCCAAAGGAGTACTGATGCAAAATACCAGAAATTGGTTGGTTTTTATACAGGGTATTTATTTGAGATAGCAGCTTACAGCTACCAGGCTGTAAAGCATAAGTTACTTCCCTCACCGAAGTCTGTTGCCACGTGCTGGAGTAAGATGGCTGCTGATGTCTGTAAGGGTTCAGGCTTCCTTGGTTCCTCTCTTCCCAGGGCTTGCCTTTCTCTGGGCTCAGCTACTCACCATTCTCCATGAGGCCAGCTATGGACTCTCAGATGAATGGCTCATCTCTTTTCCCTGGGCCTCTGCTGTGTCCAAATGAGCCTCTTCTACCTCCTCACACATCTGCTTCTCTATGTGTTTACTTCCCAGGCTCCAGGATCAAAACTCCAAACTCCCATCTCTGAGGTGCAGTTTCTCTATGAGTCCCCACCCACCAAGGGAGCAGGGACTCAACATCCTCCTGACGTGGCCTAATCAAAGCCTCAATCGTTATTTAGTCAAGGAAAAGTGAAACCTCTGAATCCAATATAGTCTTATATGCCCAGAGGGACAGACCAGTTTACAAACATAATTAATATCTGTTTTTGGAATTCATAAAAAATAATTAAACTGCCACAGCAGGTCTTTTGTTGATGAATTCTCTCAGTTTCTGATTATCTTGAATATTTTAACTCTCCCTCATTTTTGAAGGACAGTTTTGCAGGATAAAGAATTTTTGGCTGATGGTTTTTTCTTTCTGTATCTTAAATATATCATACCACTGCCAGCTTGTACGCATAATTTCTAATGAGAAATAGGCACTTAGTCTTATTGAGGATGCCTTTTATGTGACGGTTGCTTTCATAATTCTCTCTTTATCTTTGACATTTAACATTCTGATTAGTATGTGTCTTGTAGTAGGTCTATGAGGGTGTATTCTGTTTTGAGTACTTTTCTCTTTTTGGACATGTATTTTATGTGTTTCATAAGACTTGGGAAATTTTCAGCCATTATTTCCTCACTCTTTCTCTACCTTTTCCGTTCTCTCTCCTTCTGCGATACCCATGATGTGAATGTTTGCATGCTTCATGCTGTCACTCAGGTCCCTGAGATACCACTCATATTTTTCCATTCTTCTCTCTGTCTGTTCTTACAGTATGATTTTTATTGTCCTGTCTTCTAGTTCACTGACTCTTTAATCTGCTTGTGCAAGTTTGCTGTTGTATGCCTCTAGAGTATTTTAATCTCCATTTTTTGTGCCTTTTGTCTCCATGATTTCTGTTATGAAAATACAGATGGATATTTATATAATCTTGGGGCATGGAGGTCTTTTGCAGCACTAAAGAGAGCAAACCTAAAATAAGTTTGATAGATTTGACAACAACCAAAAGAAATATTTCTATGCCTCTGCAAAACATATGAATATTAACATGAAATGATAAATCAAGAAAAGTATTTGCAACAAACATCAAGATTGGCAGGTAGGGTCTACTAATACCCAAAGAGAGATTAGATGGCAATAAAGTGAAGATGAATAACTTAGTGGAAAATTCAAATACACAAAAAAGCAATGCAGAAAGAAATAATACAAATAGCTAATGACCTCACTGTAATTTTCAACTTCTCTCGTAGTTAAAGAAACAGTAATTAAAATGAGATGTTATGTATCATCTATTAAATTGACAAAGAAAAAAATATGACCATTCCTAGTGCTGAGAAAGTAGAGGAAATGGATACAATCTTATATTATTTGTAGGTGTAAAGTCTGCTACAAATATTTTGCAGTGTAATTTGACTTCATGAGTGCTTATAAGGCATGAATGTGTTAACCTTTTGATCCAGAAATTTCTTCTCTTGGAATTTTTTGTAAGAAGAAAGTCAAGAATATGCACAAGATTTATATTAATATATTCGGAGTATTATTTATAATTATTAAAAATAAAAACAGCCTAAATGCTCACTTTAAAACTGGTAAATTATGGCATAACCATAAAGTGCTATACTGTTCAACCATTAGAAAGTATTTTCTAGTATGAATAATGGCATGAAAAAATATGTACAATTGTTACATAAGAACAGAAACTAAAATAAAGAACAATAAATAACAAAAAAACTAGCAGTGACTAATTCATGCTACATCTCAAATAATCATCCAGTCTATCTATCTATCTATCTATCTATCTATCTATCTATCTATCTATCTATCTTCCTACCTATCTATATATCATCTATCTCTAGCTATTCTCATCTATCATCTTGCTTTCCTCTTCATCTACCTACCTAGAGTAGAAAGAAAAGCTGTATAGCAAAAGTTATGTGAGTAATTGAATTATGAATAATTTTCTTTTTCTCTTTGTACTTTCTGGAACTTCTCATATTTTCTACATTGAACACATACAGTTATTTTTTTATTTTTTATTTTATTTATTTCTCTCCCCTTCCCCTCTGTTGTCTGCTCTCTGTGTCATTTGCTGTGTGTTCATCTGCATCCACTTGCATTATCCGGTGCCACTGGGAAACTGAGTCTCTTTTTTGTTGTGCCATCTTGCTGCATCAGCTCTCTGTGTGTGCGGCGCCACTCCAAAGCAGGCTGTGTTTTTTTCATGCAGGGCAGCTGTCCTTACGGGGCACACTCCTTGTGCGTGGGGTACTCCTACGCAGGGGTGCCCCTGCATGGCACAGCACTCCTTGCGCATGGCAGCATTGTACGTGGGCAGCTCATCACACGGGTCAGGAGGCCCCAGGGATCGAACCCTGTACCCCCCATACAGTAGATGGACGCTCTATCAATGGAGCCACATCCACTTCCTAGTTATTTTTTAATCTAAGGAAAACTATTACATGAAAAAAGAAACAAATGTTAGTTTTCTTTCTCCTCAGGTCTTATGCATGGCTGAACTCCCTGTTATTCCTTAGATATGATTTTCAAATCTAGTTTAGAGAGCCCCACCCTTTGCCTGCTGCCCTGTGCTTTCCAGAATGTCAGGGTGTATAACACAAGTATTAGGGCAAAATAAATATTATTTGAGTAAAACGTTATGAAGCATTTGGGGGAAGGATTTGGAAAGGGATTCAAAACTCATAATGATCTGATATATGAGACTCTCAGGATAGCTGTATCTTCTAGGATTTCTACCATTTAGAAACCCAACGCTCTATGATTGTTCCTGCCCATCAGCATTTCTGGTATGTTCTGGAAGCAGCTCTGCTGGGAAAGCCCAGTAGGCTCCCGGGAGCTCTTGTCTGGGGCCCCTTATTACCAGAGAGTGGCTTCTCCCAAAGGCCAGGTCTCAAATTGTTTCCATTGTTGGTGGAAAATAATTATGGTGAGCAACCTTAAGCTCTTGATCTAAATAACAATTTTGCTTTCTCTTATTTAAAAAGAGTTTGTGGTTGATATCAAATGATACCAACACACAGTCTTTTTCCCTTCAGGTTTACTTCTTTATGCTGTTCAAAGGGAGTGACTTTCAACTCCAATCCCCACGCAGAAGGTGCAGTGCAGTACATCTGTTTTAAATGCTTTGTGTACACAACAGCAGCTGATTATATATTATTCACCAACACACTAAACACAGAGGAGGAGAGTTGCAGCACTCGATAGGTTAATTTGGAATGTTTTTGTTAACAAACCAATCTTTTAAAAGTACAAACACACACAGAAAAAAAATCCAGTTGTCTGTGCATCTTTGCAATGGAGTTGCCTGTCTCCTTCTCAAGGATTCAAATGAATTGAGAATCCCCTTAGAACTGACAGCCCAAAGTGTAAGAATGATAAACGGCTTTGGCCTTGATAATTTTTATTAAGCACTAAATGTCACATTTAACCTGCATTACTGAAAGCAATTACCCATGTATCAACAGTCAAGCGGCACAGAGCACGATGCCTGAAGCAGTGCACTCGGCTCCATCTGGGAATAAGGATTTTCAATTAGAAGGCAAATAGCTGCAGAGGGGATCAAGTCCTCCAGTGGCTCCCAGAGGAGGTCTGCGCCGAGTAAAGTCTTCATAGGCAAGTAATCGCAGGCAGTGTCAACAGAGCATTCCAAGCCATCTGCTGCCAGAGGAACGTTTACTTTATCAAATCTCAATATTTACAGAACGCTGATCAGCTCCTGGGACCAGGATGGCTCCCTGCCAGGGAGTTCTGGGAAATTCATTTTAAGGTGTGTTTCAGTAGGCTAATTAATTTACAAGCACCTGTTTCATCGCTGGGAGCTGTTAGCACACCAGATGAGCTGCAGCCGGGGAGGGAGACTTTTTATCCTGGCTAAATTGATTTCAATTGATTTTAATTTGCTGATGGCACAGTTGTAGGTTTAATGTGAGCATAGCCTAAAGCCCCCATTTTTTTTTTTCTTTTAGTGAGAATTCTAGATGGCTTATTTCTTGGCCCTGTCATTGCTGGGAGAAGTAGCCTGAGCAGTAGCTTTGGATGACAAACATGCTGCATCCGAACTCTTGCAAGTGATACTGACTGTATATGGTCATTTGTTAGGTGTCTGGTTGGCAGATAAAATATTTGAATTTCAGATAAACAGCAAATAATTTTTTAATATAACTATGTCCCCATAGGGGATTCTTGTTTACCTGAAATTCAATTTTAACTCGGCATCTTCTATTTTATCTAATAAATCTGGCAAACCTCATTAGGTGCCACTGAGTTGTAAAGGAGCAAGTTTCACACTCATCTGGTCTCCCTTACCATAGAGCAGGGGTTCTTAACCTTTTTTGTTCCACAGACCCCTTTGCCAGTCAGGTGAAATGAATACTACTGTAATTTATTTATTGCATACATTAATAAGTAAAGGAAATGCTAGATTTCAGCTAGAGGTCAGAGAAAATAAAGATAATAAGTTGGTGTTTTTAAATTCAAGTTCACGGGCCCCCTGAACTCTTTCCACAGATCCCTGCCATAGAGTCTCACTTTGCTTTGCATTCTGAGTAGATTCCTTGTCATGGAAATTTTATTTTTAAGTCAATGGCTGGATCAGATATTTCCACTTCTCTTACTGTACTCTTATAATTAGTAAATTTACATCTAGTACAACCTGTTAGAAAGAGAGGCAAATCTCTCACTGTAAATGTTTCCAAGTTCTCTGAACTGTGAATGTTTCCAAGTTCTCTGAAGCCTGCCAGAACCTAAATAGTAAGTTTGGTAATATCCTAGTTGGAAATATTGTTGGTTTTCATTCCAAACTTGTTACATTATTTGTAATAAATACTTACACATTTGGTCTGATTTCAAGTTCAGGAATTCATAGCATCAGATGTCACAATTAGGGGCTATAGTTATATGTTCGAATGTTGTGAAGGTGGTCAGTGGGTGGGAAGCCTGAGCAGGCACAGCCAAGTCTCAGTTTTCACTGTGGGTAGAGTGGACATTGGGCCCAGGTAGTGTTCCATCAAGTTATGTTTCTGAGTCTCACACCACTGCTCAAGTGTGTCCACTCATCCTTGTACCATTTTCCTAGGGCGGTTTCGATGAACTGGATGGTTGGTCATGCACTGTGGAAATTAGGACAACAAATGCATTAGTTATGTCTGGGCAGCGCTTAATGAGTTTAAGACATTTCATGCTTTTTACTTACCTCAACTCATGTGACTACACTTTCTGGAGTAGGTGGCCAGGTGAGATCATTCCCATCTGATAAATGGCAGAATTGAGTCTGACAGATAGTATGATATTTTAACGTCATACAACTGTTTAGGGTTAGGACAAGGATTTTGATTGGAGTTACCTTTTGGTAAGAAAGAAAAATAGTGGATTTTGGACAGTGCTTTTCGACATGTAATTAACTTGTCTGTAACTAAACCTAATTGTGCACAAACTCAGTTCATCATTTCAGCTTCACTGTTATTCTTCGGCACTACCTTTTTCCTCATGAAAAACATAATCAAGAGTTATTGATCTTGGGAAGCGGATGTAGTTCAAGGAATTAAGCACCTGCTCCCCATGTATGAAGTCCCAAGTTCAAGCTCTGGTACCTCCTAAAAACAAACAAACAAATGAAAAAAAAAAAAACAACCCTCATTGAGGAGCGGGTGTTTCTCAGTGGTTGAGTGCATGCTTCCATGTATGAGGTCCTAGCTTCTATCCCCAGTACTTCCTAAAAAATAAGTTCTTGATCTTGCTGGGTTCACCCTAATCCAGATCTTTATTACACCCTCCAAGGATGATTGTTAATGGTGTCCTAATTGTTATTTCTACATTTGTATTTTCTCATTAATTCCAATATCCAATTAATTAATTAAATCCTCTCTATTTTGTGAAACATGTTTTTACCATTTATTCAAGAAATATTAATTGAGCACCTACTTGTATTAAATGCAGTGTCAAACTCTGGGTGGGGGTGGGTTGGTGGATTGAAGGAAACTGAAATGCAGAACCTAGCACTTACCATCTAGTGGTAGATAACGAATATGCATGTAACTGGAACACTTAAAGAATGTCATATCCACATAGTAAAAACTTGACACAATGCTTAGGAAAAGTTCAACTTATTCCTGGTATTAAGAGAAAATTCTCCAAGGGGTCCATAGAAAAGGATGGTTTCCTAGATAGTGAATAGCCACCTAATAGTAGCTATAAGGGCAGATTTCAAGAGCTGTTTCTTATGACGCCTTTTAATATGGGCCACTGGAAAAGCTAAATCCAGTATAATAAAAGTTATACAAAGGGGGTTCCAAAATAATTCTAGGTATTATTCTGTCTGGCTTAAAACAGAGCAGAGGACTGGATGATTACATTGCCCTTTGGACAAATCTTCCTAATTGTAATTTCTCTCAATGAAGTGTTGCCAAATGTCAAGAAGTGTTAATCTTCAGGCAGTGGGTTCAGTGAATTTTCATTGCCTGGACAGAGCTTGCCATAAGGCTACTTAAAGTAGTTATCAAATGGAGAGTTAGCATCAGTTGTCAGTATAAAGGCTTTTCCCAATGACTTCATTCCTCTACCGACCTTCCTGTTTCTTGTCCACATCCAAGCATTATTTATACTAATAAATGAATGTTTTTCTTCAACTTAACTCCCTTTTAAAAACTTAAATAACTATTGTAGCATTTAACTAAGCAATCATATACATGAAACTATGAATTTGATGTACTTGTTCACTTTTCTTGTTCTCATTGCTTGTTCATCCATGTACCACTCCACCTGTTCCCCACCAAACCCAGCTTAACTGGCAGACTAGAGGGCGTGTGGAAGTCCTTAAAAGAAAACGAGGGACCTAGCAAGGACTAGGCCTAATGGGGAGACTACATCATGTCTGCAGAAATGGTTAAAGGGAATACCTGGGCAATTTGGGGTAAGTTCTACCATTAGGATAAATACAGGAGAGAAGTCTCAAAGTTCTGGACACACATGGTAGGGATGGATTTAGGGAAAATCCACACTGCAAGGTTTCCTTGGCTGCCCCACAGCATTTGCCTACATTTTGGAAGTGCTGTAGAAACCATGCTTATGTATGTGGAATAATGTGCATAGAAACCACAGTCAGGAGATAGATTGTATAAGGCAGGTTTCACTGGGAAGCAGACTCTGAGAGATTTGGGTACAGAGAGCCCTTGGGATCCACCACTGAAGAAGGGAGGGGTCAGGGAGGAAATGGGATTGGGCCTAGGGAGACATTAGCTCTGCTAATATCTCAACAAAGGCCCCGGGTGACCCTGCAGGGTGCTCTGCTGGGATGGGAGCAAAAGGACCTGGCTGTGGGCCAGTCATTGGATGCAGACTGCCCCGAGTAGGGGGGCAGGGCCTTGGGTGAGGCACCTCTTCTGCCAATGCACTTCCCAAAAACGGCTGACAGATGGGGGCTGTCTACCAGCAGCACTTCCACTCGCTGGAAGGAAAGGGCAAGACGATCATTTGTGATGTAGGGTCTGGGTGGAGCACCTCAGCATGACTATGTTGACTAAGTCAGGGATGCTTGTAACCAATATTTATTTACCACTTACAATGTGCCATAAGCCCTATAAACGTACTGTGGTGAATCCTCACAAAAAACTTATGAAGAAGGCATTTTTAGTACTCTTTTTTAGTGTAGAGAACTTGGATCCAGAGATGATAAATAAGAAGTTAAAGATATACACCCCATAGGTGGATGAGCCAAGATTTAGACCATGGCCTTCTGGCTCGGAAGCCTATTTTGCTATATTGAATTAAGTTATGAAGCAGGTTAGTAAGCTAGGGAATCAATAGATGGATCTGGAACCTGGCAGAGAGTCCATCAGTAACCCCCCAGATGGCTGCTGGAAGACTCCCCCCACCGCCCCCAAGATTCTGCCATTCAGCACAAGACTTCCCCTGGAAGCTAGGAGAAGCCCCGGATATTCCCCAAGGACTTTATCATCAGGCCCTCGTGGGGGACTGATAGGGGGAGGGAGATAATCAAAACAGCAAACAGCTGGAACTTAGCAAAGGGGTGGAATAATTAATGGTTCAAAAAGTAGGCGCAGGGTCTGAACTAATGCTCTCTCGTCTTTGGACCCCTGTTCCTACCTTCTGTGTCCTGCTCTCATCACTTTTCCCCTGCCATGGTCACACGCAAGTAAAACCTGGATATTTATAATCCGTAATAAGAAATTGCAGTCTATAAATCAGCCTCTTTATCACTTTTCAGCCCCTTCCTCTACCTGGGACCCATGATCTGTTATTTTCTCACATTTCTCTTCCCTCTCTACCTTAATAAATTACTGGCCTAACTCACCTGACATGCTCTTGAAATTTCTGCAGCATAGTCAAGAACCTAGACAAAATCTGGTAACAGTTATATATGAATAGTGTGGGCATATGTATGTGGCAATATATATCAATAGATTAGAAACTTGCCTAGTCTACTAAAGAGAGCAGAGATGGTTTTACCCAAAACTGCATGGGTTGCTGGGTGAGAGAATGGTGACAGAAAAATTGCTTTCTATTATGAGTTTAAAAACCATGGGAAGTGGATTTGGCTCAGTGGATAGAGCATCCACCTGCCACACTGGAGGTCCAAGGTTCAGACCCAGGGCTGCCAACCTAGGGCCTCCTGACCCGTGTGGTGAAGCTGGCCCACGCGCAGTGCTGATGCGCGCAAGGAGTGCCGTGCCACGCAGGGGTGTCCCCCACGTAGGAGCCCCACGCGCAAGGAGTGTGTCCTGTAAGGACAGCTGCCCCATGCGAAAAAAGTGCAGCCTGCCAAGAAGTGGGGCTGCACACATGGAGAGCTGACGCGGCAAGATGACACAACAAAAAAGAGACACAGATTCCAGGTGCTACTGACAAGAATAAAAGTGGACGCAGAACAACACACAGTGAATGGACACAGAGAGCAGACAACTGGGGGAGGAGGAGGGGAGAGAAATAAATAAAAATAAATCTTTCAAAATAAAACAAAACCATCTGTCAGAGAAGAGGATGTGACTCAAGCAATTGAGATCCCATCTACCTCATGTGAGGATCCAGGTTCAGTTTCTGTTGCCTCCAGGAGAAGATGAGCAAGACAGCAAGCTGGCATGGTGAGCTGAGGCAACAAATGATGCAACAAGGAGACGCAAAGCGGATACACAATGAGAGAGACAACAAAACAGGGAGTGGAGTTGGCTCAAGTGACTGAGTGCCTCTCTCCCACATGGGAAGTTCCAGCTTCCGTTCCTGGTGCCTCCTAAAGAGAATATGAGCAGTGAAAGCACAGAGCGAATGGACATGGAGAGTAGACAGTGAGCACAAACAACAGGTGTGTGTGTGTGTGTGTGTACTAAATAAATCTTTAAAAAACAAACAAACATCTGTCAAGGCAGAGGCCCAGATGATAGAGAATGTGGGTGGGCCAGGCCCATGAGGATGAGAGGGCTAGGACCCCCACTATGGGTAGAGTCTTAAAGCCTTGAATTTGGAGTTCATCACGTCCCCCTCACAACCATTCCGGGTCAAGTGAGCCAGCACTTAGAACAAACCTCCCAAGAATGGGGCGTTCACAGGGCAGTTTCCACCTCACACTCATTGAGCAGCCTCTTATAGTCCTCTTGGTGAAAGAACCAGGAACTGTCAGCATGTTCTGCCAACGGTAAGGCTCCTTTCCTTTCCAAACACAGTGCAATTAGCATCCAATGATTGCTCGATTGCTCGTGAACTCCATTCTCTCCCCTTCCCATTTCATGTTTGCTTTCTCACTCAAAAGATCTGGAAAGGTAGAGCAATAAAAGCTACCTGTAGAGGCTTGTGTCTATTTACATTGGGTTCTGTTGCTGACTCACCATCATTGATTAGGGCTTTGAAATTCAAATGAAGTTCTGCATGGCTGCAATTATTTCAGCCGGGGTGGTAGGGGGCTTTAAAAATGGAAACTAGTATCCATTTCAGCCATTAAGAAGAAAAAAAAGATCTGTGAATTACCTATACAGCAACTTAAATAATACAATATCTTTGTGAACTTTCCAGGATAAACTTGTTGCAAAAATGCACTCAGTAATAACAGAATGAGTTAACTTGCTGCATAGGATTGCTCATTATGAATCAGTTGAATATTGGTGATTGGCTACCAGTAATGTTGAACTTAGTTTTTTAATACATCAAGTCCTTGTTCGTGACTATGCCATCTGCAATGAGAAATACTTGCATTTCAATTTTCTAAGAGGTGGGATTAAGGAGAAAACAAATGGGGAGCGCATCTGAAAATATATAAAGTTAAAAACATTCCTGTGAGGGAGCTGGTGTGGCTCAAGTGGTTGAGCTCCCACCTCTCATATGGGAGGTCCCAGGTTGGGTTCCCAGTGCCTCCTGAAAAAACAAACAATAAGCAAAACAAACCAAAAAATCGACCCAGGGAAGCTGATGTGGCTCTGTGGTTGATGAACACCAGATTCTTGCATACGAGGCCCTGGGTTTAATCCCCAGCCCCTGGTACCTCAACAACAACAACAACAAAAGCAAACAATTCCTGTGTTTCCTCCAGTAGAAATTATTATTTGATTCATCAAAGGAGTGTTGCTACTCAAGGTGATAACTCAGATAGTTTTGAGGGGCAGATTGTAAATAAGTACAATTGACTAAAATTTGTAAATTGATGACAGATCATTCCATTGGATTACTGCCACATATGTAAAGTTTGAGGATAAATCAATGAAAACTGTAAATATGTTTGCTTTATTCCAATCAGAACTCTACAAAATGACCAAGACTATAGCAGTCATCTATAGCTGTTCCTAAATTCTGTGAGTTCTTTATGCAGAATATTGTCCTGAGAAGTACAGACCTAATTCTTAAAAATATTTTCTAAAGCCACAGTTCTTAACCAGGGGTCCTTGAGCCTGAATTGAAATTCAAAAATATGTTATTCTTGTGGGAATGTGTTAGTGCAGGTGTGAAATATTTATTAAATAACACTGTGTAGTGTGGACTTAGTAAGGGGATCGTGGTTTTCAATTGACTGGCAAAGGGGTCCGTGGAACAAAAAAGGTTAAGAACCCCTGTTCTAAAGTAACTGGGCAAAATGGCAAATTGTATGATTAGTAGCATAAATGTCCATACCTAAGGAGGACAGATGATTTCCATTTTAAGAAAAGTTAGGCCTTCGATCCCACAAGACAGGACTCATTAATTTAAGAGAGTTGAACTAGCAAGCATCAGAGTTCACAATTCAATTATGGAGGGAGATAATCTTCCCTGGGTGGTTTACTTAGCATGTGATCCTTAATTAATTCTGCTTCTTAAGGGAATGCTGCAGAGAGCAGCCTGGGCCCACAATCTCAGGGCTGCTGATCTTAATTTTAGTAAGCTGTGTTCAGGCACACGCATGGTGTAAAGCAACTATTGAGAACCTCAATAGTCAATGTTGGCATAAAACGCTTAATAGAGCAGGCGAAAATTTCTAGAAACTGTTGGGCTGTGCCTTCATCCTGTGGGATCCACTCTGTGCAACTGTCATCTCTCCTTCCTTCAGCAGTTTGGACATTAAAGCTAAATAATAGATATGATTTCCAGGAAGACTCTATTCAATAAAAATATATTTATGTTCTACAGATCTACTTCTGCCCTTTTATTCCTCCCAAATTCTATCTTAAATTCACTTCTTATAGTTATTTGTGTCTTTCTCAGACCCAGCCAGGCCTGTTTTCTTCTTCTCCTACAGGCTATGCTAACTTACCTGGGTGCCCTTTGTTTTGACAAAGCAAGGATATCAGGTAGACCTCACTAGAGGGTAAGATTAGAATCACTGTAATCTCTAGAGGACAAACCCTTGGGAAAATTGTTAATCAATGTCAAATACTATCCAGCACAGTAAATTAAGCTCATCAGGTATGTTTGAATAACCTTATAATAGTCATATATATATATATATTCATTCATTCATTCATTCATTTGGCAAATATTAGATTGATTTCTATGTCCCAGGCATAGAGGATAGAGTGGTATACTAGACTGGATAGGCTAAGTTGTATTGAGGAAATAAATAGCCCCAGGTACCAGTGACTAGAAGCCACAAAGACTTATGTCTCATTCATGCTATATGCCCCGCCAGGATCAGCTGGGTCCCTGCTCTTTGTCGTCTCCACTCTAGAACCCACTATCTGGTGCATTGCAGGTTATGACAGAAGAAAGAACGGGAGCCCTGCAAAGTCTTATTCCAGAAATTAAATGCTTTGGGCTGAAATTGGCATGTATCATTTCTGCCCATAATTAGTCTAGAACACACCCACTCAACCCTGGTGGAATCAGGTAATGCAATTCTACTTTGTGCCCAGAGAGCAGAGAGCCAGGAATACTTGGTGAACAGCCCTTATAATCAGACAAGGGTTGAAAAACACGCACGCATTATCCAAGCCCTGTGGTGTGCGCAATTTAGTTGGGCAGTCAGACATTAAACAGATGATTACAGAATTATCTAATTATAATTCTAAAAAACCCTATGGGATAGTAGGAGGTACTAAGTTGTTGTCCTTGGGCATCTTCTGTTCATGAGTATGATTTATTTTTATTAGTTTTTTTATTAGAGTTTTTTTATTCCTGAAATGGAATAAATCATAGGGTCATAAATATTTAGAAGTTGATGATGCTTGACTGTAGATATATTTCGGTGGTTTTAAAACTATATTCATCAGGTCTGCTTCCACCGGAGAAGCTCTGACTTTACCCATTTTGATTAGGTTGTTTGTATGAAACTGCCGTAGTCAGTTCTTCTTGGCATAGAACAAAGGCATCATCAGCCTAACGGTTGTATATCAGATTCCATGTGAATATAGGTTGCTTTAAATATTTATATATTACTAACTACTTGTCTCAAACTCTTTTTTCACATGTGAGCAAACTGAGTCCCAGAGAAATTAAGTGGCTTATTAAGGCTACATTTTAAGCTACTGAACTGTCAGAGCAGAGAGTCCATTATTCTGAGTCATAAGATTTTTCCCCCAGAAAAGAAATACCTACTCATGTTACTTCAGTTAGAAAGATTTTGAAACTATCTGTGCAAAGCAGCTGTGGCCCAAGCAGTTGAGCTTCTGTTTACCCTATGTAGGATCCAGGTTCGATCCCCGGGACCTCCTGGTGTAAAAAGATAAAAGGCAGCCCAGAGCTGCACAGAGGTGCTCAGACCCCACGTGGCATGGAGAGGCACAGGCCCCTGTGCAGCGAAACAACACACCAAAAGACAATGACACGACCAGACTAAAAAAAAAAGAAATATCTGAAAATAATACTGTTAACGCTTATGAATTAAAAAAAAAAGATGTTGATGTTATATTGAAACTGACAGTCCCAGAGAAGGTAGAATTACTAAAAAGGGCCTTCAATAGTCAATAACCACAGAAACGCCAAGTTAGGAAGTAAAATACAGACTTCTACTTATGATGTTGGACTCTTAAGGGATCCTATATTAGGAACTTAAGCTGAACAGATTTAAAATTTCAATCAGGCATTAGGAGTTTGATTAATAAGCTGTTTTTGAATCTTCCACTTTGACTTTACATAATAAAGCATCTATGGGCCATGTCAATTTCTTTCAAGGTTCACTGTCTTGTTTTGTTGGAGCACATCCTCAGGTAGCTTTCTAAGAGAGGGGGTATAAGAGGTAAATTTTCTGAATACTTGAGAGTCTTAAGTATCTTTTGTTTTTTCTTTTTCTTCTCCTCCCCCTCCCCCGCCCCACCTCTGCCCTACCCCCGCCCTGCTGCTTTTGCTGTCTGTGTCCATTCACTGTGTGATCTTCTATATCTATTTCTCTTTTTCATCTTCTCATCTTTCTCCTATAGAATTCACTGGAATTTGATGCTGGGGACCTCTGATGTGGAGAGAGGTTCCCTGTCAATTGCACCACCTCAGTTCCTGGTCTCTGCTGTGCTTCACCTTGACTCTCCCCTTCATCTCTCTTTTGTTGCATCATTATCTTGCTTTGTGACTCACTTGTGCAGGCACTGGCTCACCACACGGGCACTCAACTTTGGTGCACAGGCACTCGGCTCACTACCCAGGCACTTAGCTTGCCACACGGGCACTTGGTTCGTCATGCAGGCACTGGCTCACCATGCAGCCATGATTTCTCTTCTTCTTTTTCACCAGGAGGCCCAGGGATCGAACCCAGGATCTCCCATATGGTAGGAAGAGGCCCTATTACTTGAGCCACTTTCACTTCCCTTAAATATATTTATGACTGTCTTTACACTTGATTAATTATTTAAAATTTAGAATGGAAATCATTTTCTCTTACAATTTTGAAGGCATTTTGACACTATTTTTACTTCTCTTTGAATGTTTTAATCAGGTTATATAAAAAGAGACAAGAGGTTCTAAACCTATTTGCACATGCCACCATCCTTCTGGAGATTTTCCAGACATTAGAGAATGGTTTATTCTGAAAGAAACATTTCTCAGTATAAATAGTTTTGGGTGCAAGTTGAGATTTCTGGCTGGAAGATTTAAGTGACAGATAAGTTATTAATTAAAAAGAGAACAATTGTGATGAATTTTCAGTAATATCATATGCAGCTAGGACATTTTGATCACTGAAAGAAGGGAAGCTTGGCACCATGGAAATATTAAGGCTTTAGGGGCACCAGTGGCATCAAAGTGCTACAGAACTCTTTAGATTTCTTTCCACTTCCTGCTCTATGGGAGGAAAGCAGGATCTTCAAAGAAAAAGTGGTTGGCACTTAAAAAAAAAAAAACTTTATTTCAACTTCAAAAAAAAAAAAAATAACAGATAAAAGACAGTTTAACAAATTACAGAAGCATTACTTTAAAAATTTCTGTCCAGGCACATTTATCTTATTTAATACTAAAAACAAATACAACTGTTTCTCCAGTATTTAGAAGTATAAATAGATGAGCACAGATTGGTTGGTTAAATGGCATGACCAAGGTCTCCTTGTTAATGAAGAAATGAAGAAAACAAAATGCTTGATAATATTCACATCTCATAAAACTAAATTCCATGTTCTTTTTTTTACTTTTAGCATTGATATAGTACCTTCTTTGCCTTTACTTACAAAAATATTACAAAATTACTATTATCTATAGTCTGTAAATTACATTAGTTATATTTTTCCCATATCACCATATTCTTAATACCTTTTAGTAGAGGAACATTCTTGTATATATAGTATTAACCACAATCCTCATCTACCACCAAAATCACTGTTATACAGTCCCTAGATTATCCTCTAGTTGTCTTTCAATTAACATTAACCTCCCTAGACTACCCCTTTCAGCCGCAATCACATTTTTTTTTAAAGATTCATTTATTTATTTCTCTCCCCTTCCCCCCAACCCCGGTTGTCTGTTCTCTGTGTCTATTTGCTGCGTGTTCTTTCTTTGTCCACTTCTGTTGTTGTCAGCAGCACGGGAATCTGTGTTTCTTTTTGTTGCGTCAGCTCTCCGTGTGTGCGGTGTCATTCCTGGGCAGGCTGCACTTTCTTTCACGCTGGGTAGCTCTCCTCACGGGCACACTCTTTGCGCGTGGGGCTCCCCTAGGCGGGGGACACCCCTGCGTGGCAGGGCACTCCTTGTGCGCATCAGCACTGCGCATGGGTCAGCTCCACATGGGTCAAGGAGGCCTGGGCTTTGAACCACGGACCTCCCATGTGGTAGATGGACGCCCTAACCACTGGGCCAAGTCCGCTTCCCCGCAATAACATAAATCAGCAGTGTTAGTTATATTCATTATAATGTGCTACCCACCAACTCTATCCACTTCCATATATTTAGAATCAACCTTATTAAACATTCTATATACACGCAGTATCAGACACCCCTTCTCAATTCACATTTTGCCTCCTACTAACCCATCTATACTTTATAGTTTAATTCCGTAAGTTTACACATTGTATTTAGTTCATGCCAGTGAGACAATACAATATTCGTCCTTTGTGTCTGGCTTATTTCACTCAACATAATGTTGTCAAGGTTCATCCATGTTGTCACATGCTTGCCCAGTTATTTCTTCTTATAGCTGAACTCTATTCCATCACATGTATATACCACATTTTGTTTGTCCATTCATCGGTTGACAGGCACATCTTTTGGCAATTGTGAATAATGCTGCTGTGAACATCAGTGTGCAAATATCTGTTCCTCGCCCTGCTTTCAGTTCTTCTGGATATGTTCCTTGTAGCAGTACTGCTGAATCTATATTTAGCTTCCTGAGGAACCACCAAACCTTCTTCCCCAGAGGCTGCACCATTTTACATTCCCAGTGGCTGGCACTTTTGAGAAGTTACTTTAGTTTCCTATGATGAGAGAAAACAGAAAAAAGCAATAAGATTTTAACATAAAGTACCATAGCCAGCATAAGAAAATAAGTAAAATAGCATTTTGAGTCCACATAGTTAAGGCAAAAATGCAAAAAGTAGTCTTGATGCAGTTTCTGGACCAATCCAAGCCTGATTCTAATTGAAGAACCCATCTTAATTTAGTTATTATGACTCTAAGGGACAAAACAGAGGCTAGACCAAATGCTTCTGCCTTAATATTTAATTAATTAATGAAAAGATACCAAGTTGTAACCTCAAGTATATAATTTAAAAATTTAACCTTGTATATGTCAATTTTAAAATAGAGCTATTTGTAACATGTAAGTCATACATTTAATATAGAATTTTGTTTTTGTATAAAACAAAGTAAGTGGTGGGGGACAAATGCATAGAGAAGTTTGACAGCCAGGTGGCTCAGATGACAGGTGATCCTCAGGACACCACTGCTCACTGCATCCCCCAATTCAGAAAAACTACTCAAAATAAAAGCCTTTTTTTTTTTTAAGATTTATTTTTTATTTATTTCTCTCCCCTTCCCCCCCCCCCCCCAGTTGTCTGCTCTCTGTCCATTCGCAGCGTGTTCTTCTGTGACCACTTCTATCCTTATCAGCAGCATCAGGAATCTGTGTTTCTTTTTGTTGCATTGTCTTGTGTCAGCTTTCCATGTGTACAGTGTCATTCTTGGGCAGGCTGCACTTTCTTTCGTGCTGGGCAGCTCTCCTTACAGGGCCCACTCCTTGTGCATGGGGCTCCCCTACACAGGGGACACCTCTCCGTGGCAGGGCACTCCTTGAGCACATCAGCCTTGCATGTGGGCCAGCTCCACACGGGTCAAGGAGGCCTGGGATTTGAACCACAGACCTCCCATGTGGTAGGCGGACGCCCTATCCATTGGGCCAAGTTCACTTCCCTAAAAACCTTTTGAGTACTGAGATTTGCAAACCTAAGTTTATTAAATGACAATAAAATCATGACCCTTAGCAAAATGGAAAGTTCTCTTTGGGGCAGAAAGAGACCATTCTTTTATTCCTAAACAGGTAGTCCTCTTTAGAACTTGCTCTCATTCTTTGCAATGAGTAATGTTAAGGGATTGACAAGACCACACAGGCTTCTTTCCCTCTGAGGGCAATTTGTAGTTATAAGTGGCTTGTAGGTGAGATGTTTACAAATGAAATCAGCCTCTGGTGCCACCTTGTTTTCCACCTCCAGGTCACCATCCTCAAATCACACAAGGGAGAAAGGTTGTCTCTTGCACATGCAGTCTGAAAAAGGCGGAACTGTATTTTCCTCTTGTAATGCCTGTAGTTGTGTTTGCTTTCATGGGATTTGTTTTCCCAAGCAATATAACTGGAGCTCTGATGTGTTGTTGGGTAAAGAAGTTGTTATGACAATGTTAGCCTCTCAGTAAATTGCAGTGTCTTGAGGATTGCATTTGAGACTTCATACAAACACTTTTTGGAGCAAAATAATATAGTGCCATATGTAAAGCTAGAAAAATTATTTAAGTAGATAGCATTTGAAGGAATAAAACAATCAGAAGGCTTTTGGGGATAATGAAGATTACTCTGAATTGTTTAAACTAGATATACAGCTTTTAAAACAAACCGTAAGCGTCAAGTCATCCTCATATTTCCTCTTCAGCTACAATTTATTTATGCTATAAAAATGTATTTTCAGCATTTGTCTTTTTATAGACTAAACTAGATCTCTAGATAGTATTATTGAAACAACATCCTTTCAATTTCACATGGCAACCATGAAGGCTTTTGATTAATAATATTAACAGAAGAAATAATATTCTTTTAAGTGTAGGGAATAAAAAATTTTACATTACAGGCCAGAGCAGAGATGGGGGAGCTTGTTGGGAGATAACGTCAGTGCTAATACTCCTATGTAGTTGGCTGACTTCTTTTTTCACTTTCTTAATTTAATTCCAAATCTTTATGTGTCAGGTCAAGTTGGAATAAGGATAGAAAATCTGGCTGTTCTTATCGTCATCCTCCACTATGTATAACTTGTGAACATCTTGCTGTTTTTTGAAGGCTCTTTCAAGTTTCAAGGCTCAACACATTGTTTATAAATCCAAACTACACCTAAGTGTGGGTAATAGTACAACTTAAACAACGTGTTTTCCTCTTTAGTGATTATCTTCCCCATCCTTCAGAAGCAACATAATTTAAAAGAACTGTAGGCATTGGTGGTGAACACTTTTTAAAGCAATGTTTTTGCTTCTAGGTGCTGTGCTGTTTCTTTTTTATTTTTTAAGATTTATTTATTTATTTATTTTTCTCCCCTTCCACCCCCACCCCCACCCCGGTTGTCTGCTCTCTGTGTCTATTTGCTGCGTCATCTTCTTTGTCCGCTTCTGTTGTTGTCAGCGGCACAGGAATCTGTGTTTCTTTTTGTTGTGTCATCTTGTGTGTCAGCTCTCTGTGTGAGCGGCGCCATTCCTGGGCAGGCTGCACTTTTGCTCTGGGCCGCTCTCCTTACGGGGTGCACTGCTTGCACGTGGGGCTCCCCTACATGGGGGACACCCCTGCATGGCACAGCACTCCCTGCGCACATCAGCACTGTGCATGGGCCAGCTCCACACGGGTCCGGGAGGCCTGGGGTTTGAACCGCGGACCTCCCATGTGGTAGACGGATGCCCTAACCACTGGGCCAAGTCCGCCGCCCATGTACTGTTTCTTTAAACCAGCTGTTGCATTTACTAGAAAGTCACTTCTTAACCTTATGTCACTGTTATTGTCAGCTGTGGTGGGGAATGATTGAGACAAAATAATATGCTGCTCCTGGCTGCTTTGTTTTCTATATAATTTCAGGGATGTATGGGCATGTGTACATGTAATGCATACATGACTATACTTTCTGAAACATTGGGTTAAGAAATCAAATTTAAATTCAGGTAGAGGAAAGTCAGTATGGTTTACTGGGAAAAGTTATTATGTGAAGAATCAGGGGCCTGAGTTCAAATACTCAAATCTATCACAAAGCATCACTGTGCCCTTTGGAGAGTCACTAAATTACAATGGCTCTTAGGGTCTTTACTTATCAAAGATGGAATTAGTCTAGAATTCTGACGTACAAAGTTGCTTCTAAGACAATTATGTTAAACTGTTTCTATTAATATGTTTGCTGTGTATTGACTAGATTCATGATGTTTTCTATGCATCCATAATCTGCCTCAATTCCTGAAATCAGAATTATTTCCTTCTCAAACCCTCATAGAAGTTTCGTCATACATCCATTAAATATTTAATCATGTTCTGCCTTATGTTTTAATTATTAGTATTCATTTGTTTCCTCCACTATATAGTTAATACTTTGAAGTCAGAGGCTCTAGTTTATTCATATTTGAATATTGCAGTTCTTGGCCTAGCCCCTCTGACACAACAGATGCTCTAGAAATATTTGTTATATTGACACAGTGAGTAAGATCATATGTAAGGTAGCTGTTTGAGATATGTAACCTGTTGTAAATGTGAGGGTTCTCCAAGGAAACAGAACTGATAGGGTAGATATAGCTATAGATAATAGATAAAGAATGTGAATAGTATGAGATTTATTATAGGAATTGGCTCATGCAACTGTGGGGATGGGCAAGTCCAAAGCCATATGGCAGATGGAAAGCTTGGAATTCCAATGAAGGTTTTTAATGAATTTCCCAGGAGAAGCCGGCTGGCTAAAGTAGAGATGAAATTCTTTCTGAGTGCTGAAACCATCAATTCTCTCTTTAAGGACTTCATCTGACTGAATGAGACTTCTCTCATTGCTGAAGGCAATCCCTTTTGTTGATTGTAGATGTAATCAGCTATAGATGCAATCAACTTCCTAATGATTTAAATCCATGAAATATCCCCACAGTAACAATCAGGCCAGTGCTTGCTTGACCAAACAACGGGACACCATAACCTAGCCAAGCTAACATGTGAACTTAACCATCATACCTCTCTATCCCTTCTCCCTCTCTTTGAAGCCTAAAATCAGAAAGCTTATGTCACTTCATTGTGGAGTTCAGAAAGCTATAGCAGGTGTTAGCTTGAACCAGACTTTGCCCCTAAACCAATGTGCTTCCTTAACACCCCACTCTCCAACTGCACCAAGCCTCCTGGGTTAGCAGTTCTGATCTCAGCACATAAACTGAATTTTGTTCAAGTTTCAAAGAAATAAAAACTTAGTTTTAACAAACATTTCTAACATGGAACATGTTACTAGAGTTCTTGGACAGAAAAGGAAGCCATGGTCCTCTTTTCCTATGTAAAAATTGTCTTTGTGAGAAGGTGTCTTTGTTTAGAAGGTGGAAAAAAAAGAATGAAATATACCATGGAATACTCAGGCAGATGCTTGCCATTATACTAACACATGTATTATGGCATATCATGTAATGGTACACTGTGGGGAATAGTAATGAATAGTTTGGAGCACAATAATGTGCATTGTTGATGTTTGTTAAAATAAAGATATTCAATTTATAATAAAAGGGATTAAAAGCTTAATTCATGACTATGTTAATATTTGTCTGCAAGTACACAGATAAATGGTAACGTACCTTATCACGTTGAACACCTGCACGTACAAGTTCCTCTGCCGAGATCTCCATGGGATTGTATGTTTTACAGAGCTTAAACTTTCATTTCCTAAAATAATGATATCATTCATTTACAGATATAGATAGGCTCGCCTTACTCTAACTCTATCCTGAAATGCGTATTGTGACTTTAGCTACAAAAATATGGGATTAATTATGGCAATGATATGCCATGATTTGCCCACTGCAATAACAGATGACTAAACACAACAGCCAACAATGTTTGCACGCTTTTACTTCTGAAAGGCAGAGGAAAGCACATATGCTTCTTCCTCCAGTGAAGTGGGATACAAGTGAACTTAGCATTGTGAAAAGTTGCTGTACACAGATGTTTATAGGAATCAAATAAAAAAATGTTAAATGTACCAGGAGAGTTTGCTATATAAAAAATTTAAGATGAATTATTTGGGTTAAATGGAAAGCATTTTGTAAAGTGTAAAGCAACAACTCCTAACTTCATGTGGATATGTGTGCATATTTGTGCGTGTTTAAATCAAATTTTTCATATATAATGTCTGGTATACATCAAGCAAAATATACCTCTGATAAACATTTCTGGATTTTGTGTTATATACTAGTCTAGGGATTCTTGGATTGAAATTTTTTCCCACTACTTTTGATGTTGGCTTGGGCATGGGTCTTCACCAAATAAATCAGCTTCTCTTTTTATGACGGTATTAATACAAGTGCCATTGGGAACTAGGGATGGTAGACTTTTGCAGGTGACTGAAATGTAAATTCCTCAGATATCTCTGAGATGAAATATTTTCTTAAGTCTTTATAATTACTTAACTGGTTCTAAAATGGAATCTAGGCACAGCTTTGGCTAGGAGACCAAGATATCATTTAACATGTATTCAGATTGAAAAAAAAGTTTTAGAATTTACTTTAGATGGTTTCCTACTCCAACATCTCTTCTCCCCTCAAGAAACTACCTCATCTTCACCACTGAAAATAGGCTAGGGTTACCTCCAGCCTGGGCCCAATAAATACACAATCACTGCTTTTTGCCCTCTGAAAGCTAATGCTCTGCTGCATTAGTTCTTGATCTTGTCTCCCATTTATTCTTAGAGATCTCATTTTACCAATAATCTCTCTGTCCTGAATTTGTAACTACTTCCCCTCTGTTTGCTCTGTAAATATGTTCAGCCTTTCTATTAAAATCCTTCCCAAAGACCCGTGTTTATCTATAACGCCAGTGGCCGGGATCAGGGTGAGGCAAGAAAGGAGCTAGCCACAGAGCCTACTCTCACAAGACCCTGACATATTGTACCCTACTAGGCTCTCTTGCCTCCTCTTAGCCTTGGCCCTGCAAAACAGAGCAGACAGCAAGCTACAATTTAATTGCTCATTTGCATTTCTGCTTCTCCACTGGGTCATTAGCCCCACGAGAGGAGACCCCTGAGTGTTGTCACACCTGCATTCTTAGTGCCTGCAAATGACTTCAAAACCTTCCGACAGCAGCTACATACAACGCTGACTCCCCAGGTTAAGGCCCATTCGCTACACGATAGTCCTTAAGACACCAGCTGGGAGTATAGCAGTTCCCAGGCCACCTGTATTTCTGACCTACTGGCTACAAAATCCAGGGTTCTCCCTTACCCAGGTTTCATCATTTGCTAGAAAGACTCACAGAACTTAGGAAATGCTGTATTTACGATGATAATTCTATTTATAGTGAAAAGGATACAAATAAGAAGAGATGTATCAGGTGAGATCGGGGAGGGTCTCAAATGCACCGTCCCAGCACTTTGTGGTGTATTTTCAATCAGGGAAGCCCCTTGGACCTTCAGTGACTGAGAGTTTTTATTGGGGTTTCGTTGTGTAGATGTGATTGATGGAATCAGTGCCCAAGTGGTTGAATTCAATCTCCAGCTCCTCCCCTCCCTGCAGGAAGGGGAGGTTGGGTTGATATAATGTAGCTCCCAGTTTCTACCCTGAGTCATCTTGTTAGCATAAACTACTATCCAGGTGTGGCCCCTGGCCCACCAGGAATAACCAAAGGCTCTCTTACCACGGAGTCATCTCCCAGGGTTGTAGAAGTTATCTCCCAGGAACTGGGGACAAAGACCGGATAAGCTTTATTTTTTAGATTTATTTTTTATTTATTTCTCTCCCCTTCCCTGCACCCCCCCCCCCCCGTTGTCTGCTTTCTGTGTCCATTTGTTGTGTGTTCTTCTGTGTCTGCTTGTATTCTTGTCAGCAGCATGGGAAATCTGTGTCTTGTTGTTGTTGTTTTATTGCATCATCTTGCTGCATCAGCTCTCCATGTGTGCTGCACCACTCCTGGGCAGGCTGCAGTTTTTTTGCGCTGGGCAGCTCTCCTTATGGGGCTCACTCCTTGTGCATGGGGCTCCCCTACGTGAGGGACACCGCTGCGTGGCAGGGCACTCCTTGCACACATCAGCACTGTGCATGGGCCAGCTCCACATGGGTCAGGAGGCCCGGGGTTTGAACCACGAACCTCCCATGTGGTAGGCGGACGCCCTATCCATTGAGCCAAGTCCTCTTCCCATAGCTAAGTTTTTAATATACTGCAGTGCCCACTACCATTTCTAGCATATATAAACCCTCAATAAATATCTGTGATGTGAATGGAAACTTTCACATTATTACTTCTGTATTTATGAAGCAAGAATAGAAAATGTTTTCAAATAAAGTCTTCACACATCTGGCCAATGGTCAGAAGTGTTGAGTCAAGCTGGCATCAGGGGATGAGGAGCCTGGACCTCAGTAGGACCCGATTACAGGAACCGCCACCCATGCCTGATTCCCACCCGCTCTGACCGCTCACCCCAGGGTCTGACACACCTGCCTGGGAAGGCTGGGCAAATCATGGAGCATGAACAAACCACCGGAGGGAAGTGGAGAGACACCCAAGGGAGAGGAAGGCGTTTCCTGATTTGAGCAGGGCATTCTAGCTGTGTCCTGATGGAAAATTACCAAATATTTTTTGCAACAAATCTTCTTGATCATGCAGTGCTTATTACTCTGGAAGATACAGAGATAAGATTCCATCTGTGCTTTTACCTAGCTTCGGAGATAAACCAAATGTGAATGAAACAATTAGAGGTACTCATCTGCATGCTTTTTCCCTCAGGTTATTATTATGCAGATGGCAGATTATTAATATATTTAAATATATTGGTGTTAGGAGTTATATTTTTAGTAAGTCAGGAACTGGCAGGCACCAGTGCTCAGCTGATGGGCAGAACAGACACGATCATATCTGGAGAAGTGGCTCAGGGGACCCATACCCAGAGCCAGGGCTGTGCTCTGTGGTCGGCTGGTTGGGTTAACGTTCCCAGACATTTGTGGGTATATGAGAAAAGGAGAACTATGGACTGGTCCATAGCCACTCTATAAAATATGCTATACTAAATGGCTGGGATGAGATGCAAGTATGTGGGATAGACTGGGATGCAAGTATGTGGGATAGACTGGAAACCCCAGAGATCTTGGCCCACCTGGCTAGGAACAGGTCTTTGGGTGTCCTTCCCAGCTGCAGAGGCCTTGAATTCTGCAATGTTGGTGGTGGTATTTCAACTCAAATATGACTCTGCATGGTCCAGTGTGTGTCTTCCATGTGTCATAATTCTTGCCTTGGTCGAAAGGACTGAAGCCTCAAGAGCTCTACTTTTGACCAAATAGCTCTACATTGATGGAGATACCTCTTACTGGGTTCTTACATGGTATCAAGTACTGTGCTTAACACATTGTGTTCTTCATCATAGCTGATCCTCTCAATAGGAGGAACTCATAATCTGATTGTATGGATAAATAAACAGAGTTAAAAAGACTGAGTATTTTGCTTTAAGTGTCACAGCTAGTTAAGTACTGGGTTTTGCTGCCTCAGACTGTCCTGGAGAACATGGTCTTAACCACTGTTATAAAGTTCCTCCACCAAATTTACAAAAGGATTTCAGAAGAACGAGTTAAAGAAGGTCTCACAGATTAGGGGAAATAACACTAGGCTTTAAAAGCTGGTAAAACTCTGGTGTCAGAAGCCTTACGAACAAGAGCAAAGCTAAAGGATGGTGGTAGGCATGGAGTGTGTGCAGAATGATGGGGTGGATTATTTTTGTGGGACCAACCTGTGAGCGGGGACAGGTGGGAAATAAACAGGTTAGGAAAAATTGGAGTGACCAGATTATGGAAGGTCTTGAAAGCAGGCAGAAGTGTATAAATGTTGACCCTGTATGTAGTGAGAGATGCTATAAATTCTTAACCAGAAGGTTGACTTGTGATAAAGAAAGATAAGCAGGTAAGGGAAGCTGGACAAAATTGGACAAGAAGCAAAGAGTCCTTGTTGGCCCACTCCTCCCAGAAGGCAATAGTCTGGGTACAAAATGGTGAGCTTTGTAGAACAAAGGAAGAGGAAAAGATCATTTTCAACAAAGGAAACTAAATTAGAAACAGATTTATTATAAAACAACAACAACAAGCAAACAGGACAGGCTCTCTGCATCCTAGACTATTCACAGCTATCCTAATTGTACATCGTTTAGTATTTTTCTGCAAAGACTCTATTACATATGCATGGAAAGATAATTTTAAAAAACGTGTGCTTTGCATGTAAATACATTCACAAATCTGAGAAAAGTTCTCAGATCATATGTCCTGGTCCCTACATCAGTTGGTAGTTTAGAAAACATGAGTACTAGAGATAATGAGCAAAGAAGATGCTTTGAGCCTCAAAGAATGGTATCATCAATGTCTCATGCCACAGGGTGGATGACCATGTAGATGCGCTGACAAGGGAAGGCAAGGTCAATGCCTAGGAGAACAACCCAAGCACAGGTGGGTATAGAAAAGCCAAGAGCTAATCTGGACAGGTCAGTGAATTAGCAAGGGAGCAGTCAGCCATGGTCAGCAGTTGTTCTCATCTTGTTTTTTAAATAAGTCAATTTTGTTGATCTATATTAATAAAGCATGTAATTCATCCAAAGTATACAACCATGGTACCTGGCACAATCACATATTTGTGCATTCATTACTCCAGTCACTATTAGAGCATTTTCATTATTTCAAGAATAATAACAAGAAACAAAAAACAGACAAACAAGAAAATTCCTCACCTCTCACTCTCTCTGTTTCCCCTCTCTGTTTCTCCTTTGTTTCCCGTGCTGTACATAGCTTTTATTCCTGGCTATTCTTGCACAATTATTTGTCTATTAAGCAGTTTTATTGAGATATATTCACAATAAATATGATATATAATCTAACCAAAGTGTATAATGAGTGACTTTTAGTATAATCACAATGTTATTCACTCATCATCTCAAAAATTTTAAAACAATTTCATTACGCCAAACAGAAAGCCTCCACACCTCTTAGCATTCCTTCCTCAGCCCTACATAACCACTAACCTAATTTTATCTTTACAAAATGATTTATATTTGCATTTTATATAAATGGAATTATACAATAAGTAGTACTCTGTGTCTGGTTTCCTTCACTTAGTATAACATTTTTTTTCATCTGATATTAACATTTTCTAGTATTAACCTGTATTTTTAGCTTCGAAGAAAAATGGTCTTATATATGCAATTTTATCCATATTCATATTTCACATAATGTGTTTAGTTCATAATAGGGCAGTCATACAGTATTTGTCCTTTTGTGTCTGGCTTGATTCACGCAAACGTATTTGTCCTACAGGTTGATCTGTGCTGTCATAAGTTTCACAACTTCATTTCTTCTTACCACTGCATAATATTCCATTGTGTATATGCTCCACAATTTGTATATACATTCATCAATTGATAGGTTGTTTCCAACTTTTGACTATTGTGAATAATGCTGCTATGAACATCAATGTACAAATGTCTATTTGTGTCACTGCTCTCAGTTCTTCTGGGTATATACCTAGCAATGGTATTGCTAGGTCCCATAGCAAATCTATATTCAACTTCCTTAGGAATTGCCAAACAGTCCTCCGCAGTGGCTGTACCATTCTACATTCCCATCAACAGTGAATAAGCATTCCTATCTCGCCACATACTCTCCAACATTTACAGTTTTCCAGCTTTTCAGTAGTGGCCAGTCTAATAGCTGTGAAATGATGTCTCATTGTAGTTGATTTGCATTTCCCTAATCGCTAGTCATGTTGAATATTTTTTCATGTGTTTCTTTGCCATTTGTATTTCTTCTTTGGACAGTTGTCTTTTGCCCATTTTTTAATCAGATAGTTTGTCCTTTTATTGCTGAGTTGTCTGATCTTATGTATCATGGATATTAAACCTTTATTGGATATGTGATTGCTAAATATTTTCTCCCATTGAGTCTGCTGCCCTTTCACTCTTTTGACAAAGGTCTTTGAGGTGCAAAAGTGTTGCATTTTGAGGAGGTTCCATTTATCTATGTTTTTCTCTTGTTGCTCTCTCTTTGGGTATTCATCTTTGTACCTGGGCACACTGCTGACTTTAGCGAATATTATGTCAGAGAGGGGTCAGCCATGCTGCTATACCTTGCATACTGAAAACATGAAAGCTGGAAGGGGAGTTGGTTTTTGAGGGGTTGATGAGATTGTGTAGAAGAGATTAGGCATCCATACAATGCTTGTGAATGAATGGATGGGTAGACAGATGATGGAGCAAGCTGTTTGGGGATGAGTGAGGTGACTTTTGGATTTGAGACTTTTGAAGAACCATCTTGTATTTGTCCCTTGGAAGGGACAATGAGACTACCCAGTTGAAGATATTCTGAAGAATATTCTAGGCACCAGAAAAATCACGTCTCTGCAGTATAAGTGAGCAATTGGGCCAGAAATAACACTTAGGAGCCTTCTACCCAGAGGCTGGCATGCTGTGACCCTGTCTTGTAAATGTAACAAAATTGAAGGCAAATTTAGCACTTGAAAGCAGGGTCTACACAGGGATAGTTTGAATGCTCAATGCAATTTATATGCTTGCATAATAACCAGATCAAGGGCACAGGACACATTTAAAGGTGCAGGATACCAGAGGCTCAGAAGTCCATTGGCCTGAAGGAGGAAAGCAAGCTTTATCCTTTAACGAGTTGCCTCAAGAGCCAGGTATCACTGGTGACTCTGGTGGGAGGAGGTTCCAAAGCTGGACACAGTGCAGCAGCAAGAGTGTCCGTGAGCTTCTTTACAGCACAGCATAGGTATTGGAGCTGGGACTCAGAGGGACTCAATCTACCTCAAATGCCCAATGGTGTTTGCTCTGAGTTTTTATAGGAAGTGCCCATCTGTCTGGCCAATCTGTATTATAGTCTCACACGAATGTCACCCAAATGTTAAGAAAAAACATGTCTTTCTCAATTTTGTTACATTGTGATTGTGGTCAACATATTTAAAATGTGTTTATGTGTTTAAAATTCAAGATCATTACCAGATCATTAAGATCATTTGAATGCACAATAGGCACCCCCATGCCCCATGGCCATGCTGCATATCCTTCAAATCTATGATAGTCTACTTCTCCAGCTCCCCTTGACTGGGTTAGTTGCCCTCCTTTGTGCTCCTATGGCATGCTCTGTAAACCTCTGTCACTGCACTAAGTACACTGCATTATTTGCTAGTAATTTATGACCTGTTATTCCCACCAGACTGGGAGTTTCCTAGGCAAGAACCTCCTCTTACTTCTCTTGGTCTCCTAAAAGTGTGAAAGTGGTGGTCCTATAGTCAGGAAACTTCTGGAACACTTGTTGGTAAAACCGAAACCCTCTCTCCTCTTCCCTTTCCTTTCTTTCTTGTTCTACTATTCTTCATTGGAAATATTTTTTCTTTACCTCTTTTTGTCCTGCACTGCACTGCCTATGACTTTAAATATCATTTGTATAGACCCATAGGGGTATTCTTTTCTAGACCCCCAATTCTCGACTTCTAGTAGGGTCCATCTTAACACTCTATCAAAGGAAGGGAATCTCATCATGATGGAAACAAAGATTCATTTTTAAGGAAAAGGATAAATAAATGTTCATAGGTATCTGTTTGTTTGTTTTTAAGATTTATTTATTTATTTTTTTCCCCTTCCCCCCATGCCCCACCCCAGTTGTCTGTTCTCTGTGTCTATTTGCTGCATCTTCTTTGTTCGCCTCTGTTGTTGTCAGTGGCACGGGAATCTGCATTTGTTTTTGTTGCGTCATCTTGTTGTGTCAGCTCTTCATGTGGGCGAGACCATTCCTGGGCAGGCTGCACTTTCTTTCATGTTGGGTGGCTCTCCTCACGGGGCGCACACCTTGCGCGTGGGGCTCCCCCACACGGGGGACACCCCTGTGTGGCAGGGCACTCCTTGCGTGCATCAGCAATGCACATGGGCCAGCTCCACACGGGTCAAGGAGGCCCGGGGTTTGAACTGCAGACCTCCCATGTGGTAGATGGACACTCTAACCACTGGGCCAAGTCCACTTCCCAGTATCTGTTTTTATATTATCATTTAAGATTAAGTTTAAAGTGGCATTGACAATTGAAGTCATGTTGTTGGATAAAAATACTATTGCAAATCAATATTGATCCCTATGAAAATCCTTTGATCCAGATTATTTTCCATTCTCCTAGAGCTATGTTGTCCAGTATGGTAGTACCGAGCTACAAGTATCTATTAATTTTAAATTGATTGAAAAGTGGTGCCTCAGTCACACTAGCCACATTTTAAGTGCTCCAAAGTCACATGTGGCTCATGGCCACCGTATTGGACAGAGCAGATATAGAACATTTTCATCATCACAGAAAGTTCTCTTATACAACTATCTACATTTCCATGCTCATGATTGAGAAATACCTTTTTAGATAATATATATAAATTAATCATATTCCATGATTATGTCATCCAAAGTGTATAATCAATGGTATTTGGTATAACAGCTATGTATAACAGGGGAAGCATAGAGAGATTGAGAGGTGATGAGACTTGTTTGTCTGTTTTTTTTGTTTATTATTATTATTGGAATAATGAAAATGCTCTAAGATTGGTTGAAGGGATGAATGCACAACTATGTGACTATACCAAATACCTATTTGTTTCTGATGGCAAACAACAGAGGGGAAAATCTATTTCTTACCTTTATATTCAGTGGAGGAAGGTGACAGCCATAGGTAGCTTTGGTGAGTTATGCCCATATGCAGCCTATGCAAGGCTTTTCCTAGTAGAGAAATTCAGACAGTTGGGGAAGAAACTAAAGACAGGCAGGAAGGGCTTGGGAACCTGATGGGTGAACTGACGATGGTCCTTCCCGCTGAAATTCTTCACTTAGCCCCCCTCCCCTTAAAGTAGGAGATACAAATCTAAACTACTTAACACAGCAGGTAAAGAGCTTTATAATTTGGCCCCCCATTTTCTGTTCATTTGCCACCACTCCCCCTTATGCATCCTATCCTCTGGATATCTTAAATGTTTGCAGCTAGCTAAAGATGCCTGGGTCCCACACATCTTTATGCATTCTGTGCACTTGCACTTTCCGTTCCTCTGATTTGAATGTTTTCCTCCCATTCCATCCAATCCACCCCTTAAACCAACTCCCACAAAACCTGCCAATTCCCTTCCTCTGAGAGAGTGGCTCCATTCTTCCGTTCAGTAACACTGTGTACTCACTTCTACTTTGCACTTCTATCATTGTGTTATAGTTTCTGTCGGCCCCAGTCTCTTCCAAGAGCTCTTTGAAGACAGGGACCATTCATTATTCATTTTTTTAGCAATGGAGTTTAGCTGAGTGCATATCAAAGGCCAAGTAATATTTGTTAAATGAATGAAAAATGAAATGTAATGAAAACTGAGGCCAGAACTAAATGTCAGGGCCAGTTATGGAGAATGTTGGTATTTGAACTGAGTTTTGTAGAAAATAGGAACCTGGATGTAGAAAAATTACTGTAGTAGTGGTGTGTAGAATGGAGCATCTGGAGACCCAGACATCAGTGAAGGATATAGTTTAATCCTTGCAGTGAATGATTAACCAGGGCTCAAGTAGGGAAACAATGGAAAAATGAAGAGCATGGAGAGTTTTGAGAGTCATTTTGGAAAAAGAATTGGTGGGACTAAATATTTGATGGATGGTGATTGTCATTGGGTCAAAAATCACCTCCAGAAAAGGACTCTGGAAATGACCTTTAAAAACAATGCAGACAGTTTCCTTCATTTTTCATATAAAGAAGCTAGAAAGAGAATTGAAATGACCTTCCGAATATTATCCAATGAATTTGAACCGGTTTTCCCTAGCTGTTATTCTATAAGACATGTTGCTAGGAGAGAATGCCAATATTCATTCTCCCCATCTTCCTTGTTAATAGAACCCCTGAATCTAGCTGAGCTCGTGGCTCAGTTCCCAGCATTCCCTGCAGCAACTTTGGCCTCACCCTAAGTTCTAGCTGATAGGATATAAATAAGAGTATTGTGTTTGACTTCCTGAGTAACTCTTTAAAGGGAAGAAAGGCATGCTTCTCTATCCCTCCCTCCTGCCTACAAGCAGGAAAGATGCGACAGCCATCAGGGACCATGTTTTAGTTTCCTAGGCTGCTCAAGTGAATACCATGATGATTCATCCTAAACAATGGGAATTTATTTACTTAAGGTTTTGAGGTTAGGACTATTGCATCCATCATCCATGTAGAATCTAAGCCCCCTCTTGATGTAGAAGGGGACTGGACATAACCATCCCAGGGTCCACAGGATAGAGGAATAGAGTATGGATTAGAGTGGACTTACTGGTGTTCTGCTGTGGAAATGTTGTGATTAGCAATGGAAGAAATTGTAGCATTGATGTGGAGAAAGTGGCCACAGTAGGTGCTGAAGGTAGGAGAGAGAAGAAGAGATATGATATGGGGGCATTTTTAGGACTTGGGGTTATCCTGGGTGGTACTGCAGGGACAGTTGCTGGATATTGTGTGTCCTGCCATGGCCCACGGGGTGCATTGGGGGAGAGTGTAGACTACAATGTAGACCACTGTCCATGTGGTGCAGCAGTGCTCCAAAATGTATTCACCAGGTACAGTGAATGTGCCATGATGGTGGAAAAGGTTGTTGATGTGGGAGGAGTGGGGTGAGGGGGTGGGGATTATATGGGGACCTCATATTTTTTTAATGTAACATTTAAAAGAAAATAAAGAAGGAAAAAAAAAGAAAGTACAAATCAAACCATCATCAAGGCCATGCTTTCTCCCTGAAGACCAGCATTCTGGGGTTGGCTGCTGGTGATCCTCAGCAGATCTGTCACATGGCGAGGTACATGGTGATGTCTCCTGGTCTCTCCTTTCTCTTCTGAGGGTCAGTCCATGTCCACCATCTTGCTTCCTGTGGCTCTCTCTCTCTCTCTCTGTCTTGAGTTTCATACTCTTATAAAGGACTCCAGTAACAGGATTAAGACCCATCCTGATGAGTTGGGACATACCTCCACTGAAGTATCCTCATCAAAAGGTCCTGCTTAAATGGGTTTATACCCTCAAGAATGGATTACATTTAAGGACATGTTTTTTCCAGGATACATAAGCTTCAAATTGCCACAGACCATGAGGAAGGAGCCTGTGTCCCTGATGTTCATGAACTTCCCTGGACCTCCTGTTTTGAGGCCCTTTATGTGAGGGAGAAATAAATCCTTATTGTGTTAAAGTCTCTTTTTTTTCCCAGAGTTTTGTTGTTGTTACTCCCAGCTACATCTAATCCTAACTAATTCTGGGTCAGAGCTTTTCCCATCCCCAATAAATCAGAAGAAATGTAACTTTGAAAGGAAAAGGTGACCCATATTATCAAGAAAGAAACCTGAGGCTTTCATTGAATTCGTTTTGGAAAAGCCTCATTTCTGCTTCTAGAAAAAGTCAGAAATTACATCAAATACAAAATTCTAATTGAATTTATCTCTCTGTAAACTATCAAAGCATTTCTTTTTGGGTTACACACTTTATTGACAAGACAGTTCATTTGATCTGTTAAATTACTTGATTTTTGTGTGCCTCAGTTTCCTGATCTGCAGAAAGGATATAATAACATTAACTTGAAAGTTGGCTGTAAAAATGGTTTAGGACAGCACCTGGCACATAGAATATATTAGGTACATGGCAATTATAGTTTTTGCTATCAGTGGAGAAAGGATTCAAGTATATTTTGGAATAAAACTGAATGAAAATATTTAATTATTTTGCTTTCAGGTGGTTGCAAATATCTTCTAATCCCAAACAGTTCCTATTTTGCTTTGTAGGTTTTTGTGTTGCTGGTCATTTTAGTAATTTACAGTCTAAATAATAGTAAAAAAATAAACACACTTTTTGATAAATGAGGTTAATCTACAAATCCCTGGAATAAAGAAATTGCCACATATGTCCAATACATTTTTATGTGAATTATTGCACTTTAGAATTTTAGTTAATAAACTATACTAAGCTTAGCTCTAGTCTTCTAAAAAGAAAAAAATAATATTGCTATTATGGAGTTTTGAATAGCTGGTCAGTCCCTGTCCAAATAAAAGGGAAATAAATATGGATTGAGAAGGGATTATTTAAGAGCTCATTTTCTACAGGGTGTTGTTTACAGCACCAGTTCAGATCTACCTAGAATAGAAATTTTTAAAGATAACTGTGTTTGTAGGAAGATGGGTTTCTCCCCACCACCTTCATTGAAACAAAATGACTTTTTTTCTTTAAGCACTGAACTTTTGTTATGTTAATCAGGCAGGGAACATTTCCAATTCAATTTTACCTGAACCTGGTCAGCTTGAGTTTCCTTTTGTTTGCTGTCACTTGGGACCTTCCTTGTCTTTTAAACTGTAATTTAGTTGGAGCTGCCGTCAATTTCCTCTGTCCGTTCCATTTGCAGTGATATTACAGATATTTAATTGTGTCGATGTTCCTTGACCTAAAAAGAGGAACGTGCCTCCCATGGACCTTGGAGCAAAAGCCTAGCAGAACCGGCCCCTTGGCCCCGGACGCTCACACCCTCCCTGAATAAATCATCCTGGGGCAGCACAATCAGGCCGCCTCATCCGGACATTCCATTTTCAGATTTGGTTTTCATTGAATCTGGGAATAGAACCTCTTGCTCAACAGAGACCTGTCAAAAGCCACCGCTGTCCAGGAATTAATTAGGAGTTCAGTGAGGTGGACATGTCCGAGCCTGCTCTTGCAAAGACTCATCTCGGGAGAAATGAGCTCCTAAATCCCAATACTTTTAACTCTGTACAAGAATGTTAACCATTAAAAGTGTTTTATTACTAGTTTTTATCACAATTACCAGCAGTTATGGAAGTTAACAAATGGTCAATTTTCTACCCCAAGTCCTATTAGTAAGCTTGTGAATCTTGGGTGACCCAGTGGGCAGTTGTGCCTTTGAGCAATTGCTTGGTGGGAGTAGAAGGAGAAAAAAAATGGGTGAAGCTGGAACCAGTCTAACTGCTGAGCTTGTTGAGCTACCACATGCAACAAGGAGGCCAGAGGGGAAAAAACCCCAGAGCAACTGGGTGTCCTTCAAGCTTTCTTTCCTCTTTGAGAGCAAAAACAGGATCTTTGAAAGATCAGTTGCAAGATCATTTCGATGATCAGTCATTATCTACTTAAGAAAATAAACCCCTCTCTCTGTCTATAATACATGAAAGTTAAAGACAGGAGATACACATGTGTGTACACATGTGCACAGCGCATAAGAAAGTGAGAGGGGAAGAGTTGTTGCTGTATTTGAATAACCTAAACACATGATCTGCCAGTTGCTAGAATATTACCTTAGCCTGCAGTCTCTGTCCTCAGATTATGGTTCTTGTTTTCCATGCTACTCCCTCCTAGACAGCCTGTGGCAAATTAAGTCAATCCTAATGTTGGGCAGATTACTTCAGATTACCAAACTGGACCTTGGTTTCTTCATCCAAAGAATTGGGATAATTGTTCCTACCTTGTGGTTAAGTGTCATGAGAATACGTAGCTGTTTATTCCTCAATATTAGGAGAATTAAATGAGATGCTATTGGGAAGTGGACTTGGCCCAGTGGTTAGGGTGCCCGCCTACCACATGGGAGGTCCATGGTTCAAACTCCGGGCCTCCTTGACCCGTGTGCAGCTGGCCCATGTGCAGCGCTGATGCGCACAAGGAGTGCCGTGCCACCCAGGGGTGTCCCCCGTGTAGGGGAGCCCCATGCGCAAGGAGTGCGCCCCATAAGGGAGCCGCCCAGGGCGAAAGAAAGTGCAGCCTGCCCAGGAATGGCACCGCACACACGGAGAGCTGACACAGCAAGATGACGCAACAAAAAGAAACACAGATTCCCGGTACCACTGATAAGGATAGAAGCGGTCACAGAAGAAAACACAGCGAATGCACACAGAGTAGACAATTGGGGGCAGGGCAGGGGGGGAGGGTGATAAATACAAAATAAATCTTTAAAAAAAAATGAGATGCTATACAATTACCAAGAACAGTTTCTAAAAGACCGTAAATGCTCATAATGTTATTATACTTACTGAGCTCAGTTTTCTGGAATAAATTATTAGATGGTACTGTAGGATGCAAATGTGTTTTATCCCCTTGAGGCCCATTCATGAGGGTTATTTTGGGTTAATTCTCTTGATTCTTCAGTCACCAGAGTTTTGCCTCCTTCAGTGGGGGCATGTTGCATTTTCCTTTTCTAGTCATCAGTAATCTCCCTCAATCTTCCTTTCATTTTGCTCCTATCCCGGTCTTTCAAACTTTTATGTCTTTTTGCATTCCATCTTTTTTTCCTTTCACTTTTGATCTCCAGTCCCTCCCAGAATTATTGACAAAAACAGTTCACTTAACTATATAATGCTAACCACATGGGGGTGGGGTTAATATATGTGAAAGAAAACCCCTAAACTTCAGATATCCTAAAAATACAGTCATCAGTGGTAAAACCTGTTACCTTCAAACATTTCCGATTTGTTCCTGAAGATAAACCTGTTAAATTTTTCTAAGTCAAATAATAGATGCATCAGTTTATTCATTTGCTACTGCCAGATGCCTGAAAATGGGATGTGATCAATATTTAGCATTAAAGGTGCACTGCGGCACATTGGCCCCTTGTCAGAAAACATGGCACGTTGGCGGGGGTCGGCCTGCATCTGAGCCGCAGCGTGAACCTTTTCTCTTGCTTGTTACAGTTATGCTTCCCTTGGCACTTGGACTGGGACACTCACACCTTGTCAAAATGATTCTCAGATGTTGTGTCTCTCCCTTTTCAGACTGTTGGTGGTAGGATGTTGAAGCCCCTGGCTATGCATTTCTTTCCAACTTGCTTCTTTGGCAAAGGACATATAAGCTGGCTAAGGTTGATATTCGTTTAGATTTAATGTGTTTGCTCTGTCTGAGGACATCATGTTAAGAAACGCCCCCGTGTATCTTTGCCTGAGGGCTTGCTAAGTGTTAACCTTGCCTAGCATACCTGAGGGGATGGGTGACTGTCTTATTCATAATCTAGTTTGTTGCCACTGACCGGTTTTTCTGCTCTGAACCTTAAGCTCTAATGCTAAAACATTTGTCTGGCCTTTTAATCTATGGAAAATGTGTGGGAAGGCCTTGCCTATAACAGTGTCAGGGAAAGGTCTTGGGAAAACAATGAAAGGCTTGAAAACAGATGGTCAACAGAGAACAAATGAAAGAGAATTTCCTCTAGTGATACTTAATATTTTGGAGACAGCTGTGGAATAGTGGAAAGTGCACCCAACTGGCAATCAAGAGACCTGGCTTTGAGTACCAGCTCTACTGCCCAGAAGCTGTGTCACCCCTAAGTGGTTATTTAACTTCTCTGGGCCTTCAGTGTTTGTTTTTTGTTTTAATGTGAAAAAAGGATGACATGATATCAAATGAAATAAGTGAAAAAGAGCTTGCAAACCGCTGTTAGAACAATCAATTATCAATTATTATAATATTTAGAAGAGAAAGTGCCTTAGGAATGTCATCACTGAATATTGTTAAGTGTATTGAAACTAATATTACTTATATTTTAGGAAAATGTACTTTTAGTCTGGTCAAAATTATGGTTGCAAGGCCACCATCCAAGTAAGACAACAGTCAAACATTTAGGGTTAATTTTCTTTTCATCCAACTCTGTCTAATACTTAATAAATAGAAGGTAGGAGGATTGTGGATTTTTGTTTTGGGGTTTTTGGTGGGTTTTCTTTTAGGTTTTTTTTTGGGGGGGGGAAGGGGTGTCATGCTACATCACTTGCTTTGGAATTCTCTCTCTACTACCTGAGCAAAAATTTAATTCATTGCCAATCAATAAGTTTTGGTCTATAAACATCTTTCAAAATGTTAACCAAGTTAGAAAGATAAAAAATGGTCTTTTCTGTTATCCATACCCTGCAAAAATGTTTTCCGTGGTTATATTCTCTGGAACAGATCCAAATGGGGTTTTTGATCTTCACATAGCCCCTTCTCATTAACATTATTACCAGAGCCTCTTCTGTATCTCTTCTGAGTCAGGCACCTAAAGGGAGGTAAAAGAATTGCGAGGAGGGACCAGTCTTCTACACACAATACAGTTTGTTGCCAGCACCAGAGAGGACATGATTATGCCTGGAAAGGAGAGCTATGATGCAAGTGAGGTAGAAGGTGAGACCTGAAGGACATCAGTGCACGTTAAGCCTTCATGGAGGACTTAGTGAACGAGGTGGGGTTTGAACTATTCACAACTGGTGCATGAATGGACTTCCGAGGTAGGGAGAAGAAGTCTGTTGGTTCAGGGCACAATTAAGTTCCAAGACTGAAGAGACAGGGAGTAGAGAGAGTGGTGGAGGGGGGGAAGTGGTAGAAGACAAAATTGTAGAAAAGGTGGGACCAGAAGGTAGAAGGCCAGGCAGAGAGTAGTCCATGTGCTAGACAGCAGGGGTCCCACTGTCAACTTCAGAGCAGACTGAAGTCTTTTTTTTTTTTTTAGTAAAATTGCTCCAGAGATAATGGAATATAGGAAGGATTTGAGGGAAAGTGACTGGAGCCAGGAAAACCACCCTGGAAGAAGTTGCAGTGATTGAATCATTGAATCATGATGCTCATCCAATGCAGTGATGAGCATAGGACTGAAGAGAAAGCCTGAGAATGAGGGGCTTTGTCACTGGTTGGATATAAGAGGTACAGAGGAGAGAAAAGAAAAATAGAATCCACTAGGAGCCTTAGCGACCCATCCTTTTTCCTGCATTTTGTGCATCAAGGGCCTTAGATAGGAGGACAGTTGCTGTTGATTTTACTGTGGTGAGAAGCTTTGTGAGCCACACAGAGAACAAGCCAGGTGAACCAGGAGAGGACTATTACCTATGTTGAAAATATCTTAGAAATGCTAATATAGGACTGGAATATCTGGTATGAGATCCCCTGGACTGGAATGGCCCCATGAAGTGCCTCCTGCTTACGAGAAAATTTGGTCCCTTAAATTAGCAATGACTGGAAGCAATGGTAAAAAAACAAATGCAAAAAGAGGAGATTCACTGGGTGGAATCCAAGCCTGGAGATATTCTTTATTTGTGGCAATGTGATTAATATGTTTGGGGATAAACATAAAAGCATTCAGGGACAATGAAATTCAGTCATTCAATTTTGATTTTTTAAATTTGCTTTTTATATTAACTCGACGACTCCTTTTATTTAAATATGATCAGACTGTTACATACTTGATGTCTTTCTGTAAAGACCCCTCCTAGAATCCCATTATTGACTCCTTGATGGTGGTTTACAGGAATCCCTAAACCCTTTAGTACAATCAGTCTAGATGAATGAGCCAGATGGAATTCTACCGATTGCACAAGTGAGTGCATTCCTCATCAGAAAGTAGCATTATTGAATACAGCATGTACTAGGACATTTGGGAAAGAGATGTTCCTTCTTCTGCCCAGTGGACCATGCTGCAACACCTGTTTTGTATCTGGAAAGCTTTCTTTTTAGCTCTAAAATTGTAAATAGATCATTAAGTCACATCATCTCAGCCACACAACCTTTTGGGAAAGAAATCTGGAAACCATGAATACAAACCAAGCATCCTAATTTACATACTTCTCCTTGTATTAAAAATGGGCTTTCCCATTTGTCACAATAAAAATGTGACTAGTCGTGGGGAAAGAAAACAAAGATTACTTATTAGTTCAATGTTTCAACTTTCTCTCTGGGAAAAGTCCTGCTTTCCTTTTATTGTAGACAGGCGCATGATTGTTTGCAAAGGCTCATTCAATTTAAATGTGGCAAAGTTGTTGATCCTTTCAGTGAACTACAATTAGTATAATATTTGAAAACAATCATTATTCTATTAAGTTTTTTTTTTCAAAGCCAAATCTATTTTGGAGTCTTGAGGAGATCAAATAATATATAAAATGGTAATGAAGAATAATGCAAAGTGTGGCATAAACCAAGTTCACTGTTGGGTCAACTTCTACATACTCACTTGGACAGACTGCTAGGGAGAATTAATTTTGGAGTCTTAACACTGCCTCTAGAGCAGAAATCACATTGTGTTAGGGTCAAAAACAATTACGCTAAAGTTGAAGTGTTACTTAAAAGTCAGGAAATCCCAGTCATTAACTGTAGCACTTAGAATACTCCATTCAAATTGTCTATTCAGACTTGTTCTTTAAAACCCTTACCAACCATGACTGGTGGAATGGGTACTTTGGTGGCTCACAAACACTCAGCTCTGCAGGGTTGTGGTTACTGACAGAGGAGTAGAGGCCAGCAAATGCAGAAGAACCCATCACTCTCTGGCCACCATGCCTCTCTGGCCACCATGCCTCTCTGGCCACCATGTCTTCTTGGACTAGAAGATACTACCCAAGTTTCTCAGCAAAAATGCAAAGAGATTTGTTCCTCTTTAACTGAATAATGGCTCTGTGTTTTAAACATAGATCAATTAATTTTTTTCCTCATTCCAAAAAAAATTCTGAGGAAGCTGGATTATTACTTCAGGGGATGAATTTCCTTCTCTTTGCCACTATGGTTTTGCGGAAAGCTTGAAATCAGCTGTGCTTACTTTTCACAGGAAACGGATTCTGTTTCTTATCCAAGGCTCAGAAAGGAATGCGGATATTCAGAGAGAAGATATGTGCATCCATGAGTACCCCAAAGTCCCCTCCCTCACCAAAGCCCTCTCCTCACCAGCAGCGTTGCTACCTAATAAAGAAGGTTTTAGCTCATAACCTACTTCAGCATTCCTTTTAAAAGGGGAGTTTATTCATTAGGAATGTCTACAACTGAAAAACTGAAGCCAAAAAATACAGTCTTGTAATGGCAGACTTTAGCACATTAATTGCTTTTTACTTCTTCCCCCCAAATATTGCTACTATTTTGTACAGACGAAAACTGAGGCAGGGGGCTAAATGGTCAGGCCAAGGTCACCCAGCAAGTTGGCATGAGATCACTGAATATCCCGACTCCCTGCAGAATGTGGAGCCGGCTGCACAGTCCTCCCAGGGAGCCAGCGCGAGAGGCAGTGGAGATACCCAGAGAGGCAAAAAGGGCTGGACACAATGGTCTGATAATGCATTGTGATGTCTGCATTAAGATGTGATGACACGCTGCAGTGACACAATTTCACAATAGAAATGTCACAATGGAGTCGGAGATTGTCACTGAGGCTGGGGCTCCCTGGGAATCCATTCAGGAGTGGGGTGTTTTTATTTCATAGACTTCTTAAAATTTTGTTTTGTAAAGACCGCTTCACTGGGATTTCTTTCCCCAACTAAGACATTAGCTTCCCTGAAGTAAATATTTAGTTTGTGGAATTGATTCTATTACCTTCTTCTGATGCTGTTGAAATATCACCTGCTGGCTCCTAACACTTGGGTCTGTTTTGGAAGTCAGCTGGTAGCTTTCATTTTTTTTTTTTTTTTCTTTCCAAAATGAGAAAAAGCAAGAATGGTCTTTAATGTGACTACAGATTTCATTATTCCTTGAGAAGGAGATGCAGATGCAGTAGTCAAGATGGATGCTAACTTTGAAAATGGGCAACACGGTCCTCACCAAGAGGTGAGCCTCACTTGGTGGGCTTTCTGGAACTCCCCAAATTCACGGCACACCTCAAAATCCCTCCAAAGGACCATCAGAGTACCTGACATACCTTTGGATTGTGGTTTTTTAATTCCATGTGATTTAGGTAAAAAGGATAATAGAACCTTTGGAAAGGCCAGTTAACATGCAAGACCTCTGAAAGGGCCACACTGTTAGAAGCTCTGTCTGTCACTTAAAGAGCATCTGATAACTTTTAGACAAAACCATGACCCTTGGATGGCTCAATGTCAGTTGTCAGTGATTTGTTAATTTGGTCACCATAATGCTTTTGTGCCTTCTCCACAGCCTCCCGCTGTGCTGAGAGCTGCAGTGGTTTGCTAACCATGGCTTGTCTGCTGCTGGCTCTCAGCTTTCAGAAATCAGAGATGGGGAAACTGTCCCTGCATTATGGATCCTCCCTCACCTCCAATCCCATAACCTACGTGGAGCCACTTCCAATTCTTCCAGTTTTTTTTTCCAGGGCTAGCTTCAGATTTCTAAATACCATTGCTCTTTCTTGGTTTTTCAGTTTTAGGTATTATTTATTGACTTACTAAGAAGCAGGAAGATTCAACTTTCTTACATCAAAAACACACTTTCTCCTGCCCCATCCTCTTCATATAGTACTGTTATAACATCTGGTTACCTTGATATCTGTTATTTATATCAACTTGTTTATACACATACCATTCATGTCTGAGTCATGTGGTATAAAATGATGGATTCTTTTCCTTATACAAATCAATATTTTGTTCTTCCTGGAGCTAATAATTGCTTTGTCTTTCCATGTGCTTAATTTTCTACATACTTCGCATAAAATCGTCCCTAAGGTCTTGCAGTTTAAATCCACAAACACTAGGTAAGTTATCACTTTCATCCTTTTCTTGGTAGCATTTCTCCTGAGCCTTGATCTTCCACCTCTAGCCTGGATCTTGTCTGGTCTACCTGCCTTCTAACCCCACCACGGAGCTGTTATTCTGCACTTTGCTTCCTCGAATATCTTGGGGATGTTTCAACCACTCCACTGGGTTGGATCTTCCGTTTTTATTTTTGTTTTTATTGACTCTCATTTGCCCTCATGGTTTTACCTTCATTTTGGTAAATCATATATTTCACTAACTTTCTGAAGTAAGTGTTCAGGGAAGATAAAAATTTTAAAACACTAACTTATTTTGTACTCTCATACTTAATTGCCGACTTGCCTGGGTTTGGATATCTAGACTGGGTATAATTTTTCCCTCAATTTTGAAAGTATTGCCCTATTGTCTTCTAGCTTCTAGTGTTGAAAGTTTTGATGTCATTCTGATTCCCTGTAATTGACTCCTCCCCACCTTTTTTTTTTTTTTGATCTGTCTCTGGAAGCTTTTAAAAAGGATTTCATTTTGATCCCAGTGTATTGAATTTTCAAAATCATGGTCCTTTTTATTTATATCATTTATATGTGGGGTTTTACTCATCCATTGTGTGGCTTAGCCTTTGTAACCTGGATGGTTATGTTCATTCAGTCTGGGAAATTTTCTTTCTTTTCTAACTTCCTCTATTCTAGCCTCCTTACTCATTCTGGAATTTGTAACTATCTCCTGTATGGATCCTTTAATTTTTCTTATTTTGTCTCTGTTTTCCATCTTAGTGGGTTTTGTTCTAATTTCAGTATAATTTTATAATCTTTTTCTTTTAAATTTTAATTTCAGTCATCATAGTTTGAATTCCTAAGAACTATTATTCTTTCTGAGGATATTACTTTTGAATACTTTAGTTACTGGATATAATATTCTCTCTTATCTCTATGACATTAGTGATTAATTGTTTTGTTTAATTTTTTCCTATATCTACTGAGTTCCTTTTTGCTGTTTTTGTTTGTTTAAGCTTCTGTCTTTCTCATTAGTAACTTTTCCCTAATATCTGGGGACCACTTGCTGTCAGTCATTGTTTAAGGGCGAGGCCCCAAACAATGTGTTGGAGTCAGCTTATAATGACTTGTGAGAACCATTTGTTAAATTTTCACGAATTTTGTTTTGCACATTGTTTGTCAGCCCATTGTTATGCACAGCTATTATTAACAATTGTATAAATTCACGTTTAAATAAATTAAATGAGAGATAAAGATAATAAACACTCAAAACTCCTCTCTATTTAATACCTTTTCCCGTTATCTATGCTATTTATGTGTATTGTGTGGTATATAAACTATAGAATGACAAGCTATTGCACTTATCTTCTCACCTCCACATTCAGTGACATCACTAGGTAGCTTAAAATAGGCTGTGGGTGGGAGTACTAACACCATGGCAATTGGTAAATGTACATGGCAGGGCCCTCTCATTGCTCCACCCCTCTCCACTCATCCCCATTGGAGGGTCTATTGTTTTCTATTTACCAGCCCACCATTGCAGTAAACCTCCTTCTTTATAATACAACTGGCGATTACCTATCAAAACCATGCCCATTTTGGGTTGTTTTCCATATGTGAGGGTGGATTTACATGGATCAATCTCATGGCCTCAACCTCAGCCTAGTGCTCCAGTAGCCATGAAGAAATGGCCACTTGTGAGCAAACTTCCCTCCATAGCTGGCAGAAATTCTTTCCTCAGTCAAAACTCAATTTTCTCCATTATTAGGACTAAACAAAGGCCAAAACTTTGGGCTAATAGTCATTCTGAATTTCACAAAACCATTTATAAAAATGTTCGCATTACAATTTTGAAATGACTACTTTCCAAAGAACAAGTCCATCCCAGTTTAGCTTTTACTTCTCGGTAGGAATGTTGGTTTTTAGTTCTTTTGTATGTTTAAGAAACTGTAGTTTTTTGGGGGGGTTTGCCTTGATTTTTTTCTATCCTTTCATTTGAAAATATTATAATAGTGATTAACACCATATCCTGCGTGTTTAATATTGACTACAAAGAAACTATAGCTATGCCCATTGCAATATAATATTTTAATGCATTCTAAATGGAGAGTCCTACAGTTAAGACACAAGACATCTTTTGATTACCTTTTGATTTCCTGAAAAAGTTAAAATAAAAATCAAATCATATACATATATAATTTTTAACAAAACTAATATTTTCTAAGTTCAATATTTTAGTCTGAAAATTATGGCATTATGAATAGGAAAAAATAAAAACAGCTAGAATAAGACAATCATGAAGAAATGAGATAATATCTTCAGATGAAACAATTAAATATGAATTATGATATAATTACAGACCCCCTGATGGGTAAAGAAGAAAGCTACTGATGATATAATCATGTTTTCTGTAATGTCTATTGCTGTTTAGGCTAAAAAGATAAGATATTCCCATTGCAAATTCTTCTCTCTTGTTATTTGTTAACTTTCTCAAAATATTTCCTTAGACTGAGGACTTCTGTGCTTCAATCAAGTGAAGAAAGTAGTTTTGAAAAAAAATTTAATCAAAATCCCAGTGTATTTTTTTCATTGAAATGTCATTCTCCTTATCTGTCCCACTCCGGAATACATGAAAACATATAATTCCTCCCTTAATAACTAATTTGGCCACCATTTCAAAATAGCAATGGCCTATACTTAAAAATCCCCAGGAATTTATTTTCTAAGCAGTTAGATATAAAGATTGTTTCAAACAGAAACATATTAAATAGACTATATAAACCTGTACAAGACTAATGCAATTATTCCATCTTAAGGTTTTTCATTTTTACAATCTTCTTATATATGTTCATTCAATAGTAAACTTCATCATCCAGACAATCAGATATCACAAATTTAAAGGGACAGTTTAGGTTCTGAAATTATGTAGCTATAAGCTGAGAAAAGAACTTGGCATGTATACATATTTACAGAAACATAGGCATATATGTACACATACACATATATAGTTGGACATTCAAATTGGTATGTTTTATTTATGACTTGTGCCATGAAACTCAGGTTGTAGTGTTTTTGAAAAAATCAAATGCCACTGAAGCAGCTTTTCAGATTGCATTTTATTTACTTTTAAATTAGTGTTAGATTATTGCATTGTTGGCACACACTGGCACCTTTACCCAATTTGATTTGTTGCAGCTAAAATTCTTGTCAATGACCCTGTTAGTAAATCTATCTGATAATGTTCTGTTCTTCATTGTTTTCAAAAGATTAAGAAATGTATATGATGACTGATTATGGCTCTATCATTAATAAATTTACATGGTCCCTTTAAAAAATAAAATGCATTTTCTCATATTAAATGTAATTTATGGTTATTACAAAAATGTGGAAAATATAGAAAAGTATGGATTGTCAGAAGCAATTCTGCTACAAAAGTGCTTAAAGCAGCTGTAGCATTCAATCATAATGATATATTCTTCTTTCTGGGATTATTATTTTATGCTGTTAAAATTCTAATGTAATAAAATTTTGTAACCTGTTTTTTTTTCTTGTAGCATTGTAGCATATGCATTTTCCTATGTCATTAAAATTCTTTATAAACAGTTTTTTGAGGACCGTAAAACATTCTAGCCTATAGCTGTATTTTAACTCACTAATCCATGGTTCTGTTTTGAATATTCAGTTGTTTCCATGTTATGTGGTATTATAATTATCTGACAGCTAACATCTTTGAATTAAAGATTATTTTCCAAGAATAGAGCTTCAGAAGTGAAGTTACTGTGACAAGAGAAATGAACACATTTACGGCTCCTGATATATTGCCGAATTGCTTTGCAAACCATCGGCATGGATTTACACCTCTGCTGGCAATGTGTGAGCACACATCTTACTAGTACTATTTTGAACTCGCTTGTGTTTCCAATAGCCTCAACTCCAATGTTGATGTTCAGAGAACAGACTTTATTTTCTTTAAAACCACCTCCTTTGCGGGTGGTGTGGGGAGGGGGTATACTCCTATTTCTAGTGAGATTGTATAGCCTTGCTTCCAACCCTTCAGAGACCAAGGTAAGATTTTCCTCAGCCTCCCTGTCCCCACCTCCGTTCTGTGCCTAGATGAAGGCCAAGCTCTGTCTGGGTGCTCATTCCTCATAATCGTCTCTGGTTCTTAACTGATGCTACTGCTCAATTGCTTCTGTTTCTGGGTTATTCTTTTCATTCAGCGTTTATGTTCCATTTCGTATTGGTCCAAATGAGAAACTCACATACTTCTTTGACTTCCTATGAAGAAATGTACACAATAAACCAAGCCCTTCTTAGGAAGAGTAGACTAGAGTGAAGATCTGGGGGTGGATATGGCAGATGCAGAAGAGAGACCTCCAGTGAAGCAAGCAAATTTCTGCTTGATCAAAGACCTTGGGTACCCTACTGGCAGGGCTTTTTCTTATAGACTCAGACTCCCCAGTCTTCTGTTCTGAAACTTTCCTCCCCAGCCTACTCTGCTAGCTGGCTCTTGTTGAACTCCAAATTCCTCTCGCCCACTTCCAAAAGCTCTCAAGGTCAGTCCTAGTATATAAGGGCTCTTCTCTTCCCTCCCTTCATTGCTTTCTTGTAGAATTTAAATCTCCTCTCAAGCCCCGGTCTATTTCATGGGACCTTAATATATTCTGCTTTTGATATCATTGTTTCATCCCAAAATGTAATACTGGACCTTGGTAGAGGTTTTTAAAAGAAAGTATAAATAAATACTCGGAGAACTTAAGTATCAGAAATATGAAAGGCTGATGCTGTTGAAAGGAATATATTCACAAGTGTCTCTCCCTACGGTTTAAAAATGAGGATGACGTACCTTTAAACACCAACAACTAAGACAAGCTAGAGGAGGAAGTTGCTGAACAAAACAAAACAAAACAAAACTATGGGACATAATAAGATTGAAGAGACGGCATTCTTTCAGTAAGGTATGAATCAGTTGGTTCTCTTCAGGAGTTTCTTAAACTCTTACAAGCCAAGGATTTCTCAAATTGGCTTCCAGGCCAGCAGCAATCAGCATCACAAGGGAATTGTTAGAAATGCAAATTCTCAGGCCAGGACCCCAAACTGACCAGCTATATCAGAAACTCCTGGGCATGAGGCCCAGCAATCTGTATTTTAACCATCTTGTTAGGTGATGCTGATACATTCTTGAGTTTCTTGCTACTGAATTAAAGGAAAGCAATACTACCTATAGTGAATTATGAGATTTTTTTTAGTTTTCCTGAAAGACTGTCAGATTCTGACTGCTGATTTTTGGACTGTGTGGATTCCATTGTCTTGTTGCATTTCTCTAGTTTCTGTGACATTATTAAGATGTTCAGTGGGGTTAGGATTCTGGGGATCGCACACTCCACAGGAGCTTCACTCATAATGGTTTATGATGACAGTGCTGGCACCTTTTTATGTAATTACAGTCCGTACTTATTCATTATTTTCTACTTAGCTAAATCTATACTTCAAATAGACGTAGGACATAATATGTGAATATTGTGTACGTATAATGCATACGTGTATATCCACCCACATTCAGTACCTATGCAGATAATACTTTATAATAAGGTGGTATACCAGATTTTTAATCAAAGCATCCCTTTGTCACAGTGCAAAACTAATTGTGTTGTTGTGTTGGAGGTCAAAGTTGTTATAATAAAACATCCATCTTGGAGCTTTTTAGAGGAACCTGTTTAAAAAGGTTAAAGTGGGTAATTATCACAACCCTAATTTACAACTACTTGGCAATAAGAGTTGCTTTTCAATGAACCATTTATTCATGATCTGCTGCTCCACACTGCAGGATTCTTCTTGACTAGGTTAGGAAATGTAATTAATAAATGATAGGATTATTTATGGTTCACGGTGCCAGATTGGGAAATACAATGATATACAAAATGAGCTAAAAATGATTCTCACAAGCAGCCTAGCACACTTTAACTCATGGATTGAATTGTCATATCACTTGATATAGTGGGCGGAATTCTTGATGGATTCATAGGACATCATTTCTGAATGTGACCGCACTCATTTTTTGTGCATATAGAAAAGAGCCAGGATCCTTCCAAAAGTGAGCTAAGAAGCAACTTGCTCATCTTTTCCTGACATGTCTAGATGTTGGGCTTTTTGTGGACAGAGATATCCATCTGATTGTCTATAACAGGGATTCTCTCAAAGTGATGACTTCATATTATCCAGTCAAACCATGCTCAACCTGTGCTGCTCATTTTTTCCGAAGGTGGTTTTTTAAAAAATAAAAACAAATGTGTATCATGTTGCTTGTTTTCCAAGCGGCTCATGACCCTGGCAAGGAAGAAGTATTTAGTAAGTGAGGTGTCTCAAAAGCATAGACTTGTTTTGACCAACACAAGACACCAGAGTTCTATCTTCTGTCCCCAAGCTGTCCTGAGGATTGGAAAGCGAGCCCTCGGTTTTGCATGTTTCTCTTTGGCCATGACCAGTGGTTGGTGCCTGCCACCAAGAAGGATGCACCCTCCATAACAACTGCAACTGCAGCTACTGCTGTGTGTGCCAAGCACTGTGCTGTGTACTTTACAATTTATGTATACACAACAACCCTAGGAGGTAGCTGATGGATTCCAAGGCCCAGGTGAGAAATCTGGAACCGAAAATTAAGTAACATGTCCAGGGTGGCACAGCTTGTTGGAACAGGCCAACTAGGGACTCAAAGTCTGAGAGCAAGGATTCTCTCATCATCAGAAGAGTGGACTCTCAGAAACCAAGAATATAATAAAATTTGCTCTAATTGAGGAGTCACCCACTGTGCTAAGCACATTTTCCATGCATTATTACGATTTAATCTTCACGGCTACCCTATGAAGCAGTCCTTATTTATTGTTTTCTGCCTCCATCTCCTCATTTGTATAATTAGGAACACAATAGTGCCTACCTCACAGGGTTGTCATGAAGCTTAAATGAGTTCATTTGGAAAAGTCCTTGGAACAACTCCTGCACATGGTATTAGCTCAATAGATGGCAGCTATGTTGATTCTCACACCCCCACTTTTTTAGATAAGGAAGATAAGCTAGAGAGCAGTCAAATAATTTGCTGGAGAACACACAGCTTGTAACTCTCAGCTGTCCAGTAAAACATCACCAGGGCACTAAACACGTACATGCCACTCTGGGTCAGCTAAGCACCTGATAGCTAAGATTTAATCTTCACCACCCCCAGATGGAGGACACATTGGAAACTAATCTCATTGCTTTTCATTTTTTACATCTGTAAAATGGGGAAGATAAGGTTTCTACCTCATCTAGTTACTGTGAGTTTTAAATGAACAGTCACACATACCTCCTCTTGACATAGAGGTGCAATGGACACAACCAATCCAATGTCCACATAGAAGAGGTGGCATTGGATTGGGAAAAGTGGACATAATGGACAAAGGGTATGGGGAAAGGCAGGAAGAGATGAGAGGTGGAGGCGTCTTCGGGACATGGAGCTGCCCTGGATGGTGCTTCAGAGGTAATCACCGGACATTGTAAATCCTCACAGGGCCCACTTGATGGAATAGAGGAGAGTATGGGCCATGATGTGGACCAATGTATATGAGGTGCAGAGGTGCCCAAAGATGTACTTACCAAATCCAATGGATGTGTCATGATGATGGGAACGAGTGTTGTTGGGGGGGGGGAGAGGGGGGGTGGGGGGGTGGGGTTGAATGGGACCTCACATATATATTTTTAATGTAATATTATTACAAAGTCAATAAAAAATAAAAAAATTAAAAAAAAAAAATAAATAAATGAACAGTCACACATATAATGCTTACATGTATACCTCCACACATACTGCTCTAGCATGGCATCTTGCACGTGGTAAGTGATGTGTAAGGTACTGTTAAATTATATGGTTTATGTATTACACATAGATTTCCATTATTCTCTCACTTGGCAGTATTTTGACCAAATTTATTTGCTCCTTTACCCAAATTAGAACAGTAGCTGGAGAAATAAAATTAGTTACATTAGGTTTTAAAGTTCTGGCAAAATGTTCGATAAGTGTGGAGGCATACATTTCATAAAATGGACTTGGGGGATTAATGGGATTTGATTTAGTCATACTCTTTCTGCTGTTAAAGAATTGATGGTTTAGATGCCCTAAATACTATCATACGTAATGAAATCACTTGCAGGGTTTTTTTTGTTTTTGTTTTTTGTTTTTCTCTTTTTTACAGCCAGAGCAATATTTCTTTACCCCAAAGTCTATCATTGTAGCTTTTGAGCTTCACTTAATATTGTGAATAATAAAATACAGGAATCTTTGTTTGGCAGGTTGAGAGTAGAACATCACTGAGATAAAAGTGCTGGAGTTAATCAAGCTGAATAACGCTGACATTTGCAAGAGGAGATTGCCAGTGAATTAATATAGAGAAGATGTTCTTAAAGTTGCACTGATTTTTCTGCAAATTTAAAGGGAGATATAAAAAACAACTCAATTAAGTTTTCCTGAAAGTATTTTCCTCCTTGGGATAGCATTTCTGCATCTGATTCCAAAATTAGTATACTTAAACTCTACAAGTAACTAAACTCTTAGACAGTAAAGAACTAAAAGGGACAGTTTGGAAGTCTTTTGACTTTTCTTAAAACTGAATTCTTCTTTATCGGTGTGGAAGAGTTATTCAAGTTTTATTTCTGATCTATCAAACACTCTGTTGTTGCTTAGGTTTAAAACCAATCTAGTAGAAAGGTATTTGCATGATCACCACCCAATCAGTTTCCGTGATGGCGTTCAAGTCTCCATTTCCCCTAACGTTGGCTGATACCAGGTAGTCTCTGTTTTGATTTGGATGCTTGTTTTCTGGTGGGAGATTCAATTCTGTCAATTAAGATAGAACACCTGCTTTTTCTCTGATTTTTCAGTAGATTTACATTTTGAAAAGCAAAGCAGGTGCTTGAATTTTGTAGCATTATAATGAAATGGAAAATTGTCAATGTCACCAAAGTGATTGAAAAATTTCCAAAATGAAGTTGAATTCATGAAATGTTATGAGGCTGTGAGACCGAAATTCCAAAATGATTTGCAAGAAGCGGTTCAGCCAGGGTGCTTAGTAGAAGAATTTGGATAGACTAATTCTTTACATGGTACCAAAACCCTAGGATTTCATGGATTCCCAGGAGGAGTTCGAAAAAATTGAGTGTCAGGATGCAATTTTATGTGGTATGTTTAATACAGCATTTGTGAATAGCAAATTGTCAGGAACTCTTAGGAGCGCTATTATATCTGTTATTTTGGAGCCAGGAGGAGATATGGGAAATTGCTGCAATTACAGTCCCATTTCATTGATTAACGCCGATTGCAAAATAGTCACGAAAATATTGGCACTGCAGCTTGAGTCTATTTTACCTAATACTGTTCATGCCAATCACTCCAGGTTTATTAGAGGAAAGCATTAAAACAACAGCAACAGAACCATTTATCATCTCAATGTATATAACAATGTATATAGTGCATACCCTGGCAAATCTCTCTTTAACCAATGTCTTTCCAATTGTGATGGTTAATTTGCAATCACTATTTCTTGGCTTGATCACAGGACATAAAGGTAGTTAGGTTTAAAATGCTACATGTTTTGCAATGTAAAAAAGCCATCAAATTTTTATAGTGTCATTACGCATCATATAGTAAATCACTGATAAAGGCAAAATTTGAATATCAATTAATTTCTTCAATGGGAAGAACAATTAATTCAGGAATTGTGTTTCTATTTATACATCTTTGCACCAAAAGTGAGAGGATATACTTTTAATTTCCAAATATATGAAAGTTGTTCACATTGCCAGTGTTTGTTTTTCTTTTTATTGTTTCATAAGAGAACTTGTTCTATGCCTTTATGTAGTAATACTTGATCCATATCTTTATATTCTACATCTTGTTCCATGTCTTGCTTCATAACCTGTTCCATATCTTTGTGTAGAAATAACTTTGTCAAAGCAAAAAATATATAAAAATGATATTCACACCATTTTGAAAAGCTTTCGCTGATACCCTATTTCTGCCCCTTGTCCCCTTGTCTTGATATTAACATGCATACCAATTTATTTCGAATCAAGATTGACAGGGGTCTCAAAAGATGATGAGGTCCTTTTCTTCCTGATCTTTTGCTGGTAAATGTAAAACACGAGTAGCCCTCTGTAACATAAAAACAACTTTACTGTGAGGAAAGACTATTCTTGCAGTTGCAAATCCTCTAGATATGTTTGATTTGGACATAGGTAGAATGAAAGAAATTTCTTGAAAATATTTTTGCATCTAGACCTAGGAGAAGCTCACTAAAACTCCAAATTTAGTTTGTTGTTGAGTGAAAGCTAAGGAAAGAAACAATTGTGAACAAAAATTAAGCCATCCTTGCAATTGTAAACTTAAAATTACCAGAGTCCCCTCGTAGAGGATTTGATGTAAATTAAATCAGAAGTCTTTATTTCTTTCCCAGTACTCATAGCATAAAGCACCCCTCTACAAGGTAAACTACTGTCAATGCTTTGGCACTAGGAAGGCTAGCAAAAATATAGAAAGTAAGACTCAGTTTCATCTATCCTGCAACTTAACTCATGCTTTTTTCTAATTTTTCTTGGGACGAAAGACATGGTTATGTGTTCTCTGGTGGCCAGCAGGAAACCCATATTGAATATGGAAATTCTTAAACTGCTGAACTCCTACTCATCCCTTAAGAACTATTTCACATATCTCTTTTATAAGCCTTCCTGGATTTCATGAGGGTGAGTGAATCATTCTCCTCTATGTGCTCCTAGCATATTGTGTTTATGGTTCTGTTACAATGTATAATATTCTGAATTTATCCATTTAAGTGCTGCCCATATGGTGAGCAGTTTGAAGGCAGGAACTCTTATTCATCTTTTGCAACCAGCATCTAATGCTCTATAAAATTCATCCAATGAATGAATGGATGAATGAGTCAATTAAGTAATGTTTGCTAATGTCAATAAACTAGGAAGCTTAAAGACAATCATAGGGAATTTACTACATATATTTTCCAAACCTGCTCTCTGTCCACTAAATTCAAGATGTGGACCCTCTCTGAGTTCTGGCAGTCAAAGAGTAGTGATGTAGGACCCATAGGCTGAGCTCAAGTCCCAGTCTTGATTACTACTGTAAGAATTAAATGAGATACTGCAAATAAAATGCCTTAGCATACTATCTGGAGTATAGTAAGTGCTTATGACAGTTTGACATTCTTCTGTGAATCCCTTAAAGAAAAAGATTATATTCTTGATCTAATCCATTCCTGTGGATGTGGGCTCCCCCCCTTTTTTTTTTCATTTTTTATTCAAGTATATCATTCATACATGAACACACATAAACAATAAGTGTATAGTAAAGACTGCAAACTTACAAAATAAACATACATAACATCACACAGGGGTCTCATACATCACCCCTCCTCTAACTCTCTGCATTGGTGTGAAACATTTGTTACAAACTATGCAAGAGTATCGTCAAAATATTACCACCAACTATAGTCCTTATCTTGCATTCGGTGTATTTTCCCCCCAATCCTTTTGATTGGACTATGTCATTATGGTGTGACTCAAGTTGAGTCTCCACCCTCTTACTGGAGCTTTATATAAACGGAGACACAGAGAGAGACTCAGAGAAAAAGGAAGCTGCCATTTTTATCCTGCCGTGTGAAAGAAAGGAAGTAGAGAGAGAAAAGAATCCAGGTTCGCCTACAGCTGCCGAAAAGCAGAGAAGCCCGGAGAGGCTGAGAGAGGTCCTGGCGGCGGGAATCAGCAGAGGCCAGAGGCACATAAGGAGGCCCCTGAGGGGCTGGGCCAGTGGAGCAGCTCAAGGCTGAGGAGACGCCCTGCTAGAGGCCTGATCACCACGTGGCAGGACACCAGCATCATCAGTAGCTATCTTTGCTGAGAAAGCATCTCTGATGGTGCCTTGATTTGGATATTTCACAACTTCAGAACTGTAAGCTTTTACCCCCAATAAAATTCCCATTCTAAAGCTAACCCATTTCTGGTACTTTGTGATAGCAGTCCTGTGGCAAACCAAGATACTATTTAATAACTACTAAAAGCTGTTGGTAGTAGACCTAATATTATTACAAAGCTCGAGATGATTCAGTCAACTGCTGTAAGATCCTTTGTGTACTGATAACATTAATTTATACTTTCCTAGTGTGTACTGTGTGTAAAGTAGTGGTCTACAATCTTTGCACATGCTGTCTCGTTTAATCCTCATAGCAGCCCAATGAGGGGGAGATTTTACATTATAGATGAGCACACTGTGACAAGAGAGGTTTGTAGCTTGTGAAACACACAGCTAGTGTGTAGATGTTGGATTCAATATGGCTCCATCTTCATCTTCTTGATTTCCCAGGCCTTACATTTAGTACTGTCTTCCCGGCTCTAAGGCACACTCCATCTTTCTGTATGGAAACAGTGGCTCCAGCTAGGAATCCAGTGGGGATGGAAGGGAAAAATATAAATTAAGTGTTTATTTATGCCACTATATATACAAGGTATTTTTATAATGTGCAGGTAATAGCAATTTTAGAGAGAGATTTCTTTAGGAATCCAAAGATAAGCACTTTCATTAGAGTTATAAATCAAGCAAGTTTAGCTGTTCTGAAAGATTTTGCTAGATTATAAAGAATGGAATCATATATATTAATAGTTCTCAAACATTTTGGTGTAAGGATTCCTTTATGCTTTCAAAAATTAATGAGGATCCCAAAGAGCTTTTGTTTCTGTGGACTATATCCATTGATATTTACCATATCAGAAATTAAAGTAGAACTTTAAAATATATTTAGATTCATTTAAAATGATAATTAACCCACTTTATGGTAATATAACTGACATTTTTTTCTGAAATATAACTATTTTCCAAAACAAAAAATTAGTGAGATGAATAGCATTGCTTAACATTGTTTCTTTAATATCTTGCTTAATGAAGACAGCTTATTCTCATATCTGCTTCTGCCTTCATTCCGTTGCAATATGTTGTTTTGGTCTAAGTATGTGAAGGAAATCCAGCCTCACACAGATGTGTGGTTAGAAAAGGGAGGGATATTTTAATAGCCTTTTCAGATTATAGTGGATATTCCTCTTTGATACTATACCCAAAGCCAACACGTAGTATTGCCGTACAGCCTAGATGCATTATGGAATATGAGACAGTATCGATGAACTTTTCATGCTCTGTTATACTAAAATCCATTACACTTTGAATCAATCTTTTACACAAGCATGATTTTGTAATATCAGGCATTGGTCTTTTGCAAAATAATGTTCCATTGTGTTATGCAGAACTTCCAGATGTTGACACAGTTCATTAAATAATATTGAAAAGTCACTTTAATCATATCACTACCAACCTCATTAGAAAAGTTTATAAGTATTGGAAGGTGCCAAACTCAGAGGCAAAATCAATTTTACAAAATTCTAATTTTCCCTTGACAACCAAATTTGATCCCTGTGAACAAATATACTCAGCTGTTTTTCTTGAAGTTCCAGGGTCACTTTGTTCCTTCTCCAAAGAATTGCTGCCAAATACTCAAGTACGAATCATCATAGTTTGACTGATAGTCATTCTTTCAATTAAAATGGTGTTCCATGGGGGCCGAAAGTAGCTAGTTCAGCTCACAACTCAAACAATGACGCACAGGTTTTTCCTCTTCTGCCATCATACTTTGGTAAGTAGCAGAAGTGTTTTATGTGTTCTTGTCACACAGATATTAAAAAAAAATGTGATCCGGGGTCGATATTTAATTAACTTAATAATTTTTACTGATTCAACAAGGACTTTCTTAAGTGAAACTAGCACTGTTTACTTCTTTTTCTACAAGCTAGCTGTGGTTAAGAATTCAGTGTCTCATAGTACAGTGTAGTGCTACTGGCTGGATTCAGCCAAAAAATCAGTGGTCTTACTTGCCTGACCTGGAAAGATACTTCATCTTCTAACCCGGTCCACAGAGAAGTATTCTAGAGCACACAATGTATTTACACACATAGTAATAGATAATGTTTGACAATCCTCCAATTATAGTCAAAAAATGTCCTAAACTTTTTCACTTCCACATTTTTAATTTCCTTCAGCAGAAACATTTCTTAACTGAATTTGCTTAATGGTATAAAATATAAGTGCTTATTATATTCCCTGGTGGTCTCAGATCTTTAATCATCATTTTTGCTTCTTGCTTATGATTATTCTTTCACCGATCTTGTTAAAACCTTAAAAAAATGTAAACTTTATCAAGCCTTTGAATCTTGCCCTGGACAGAAAAAAACCATCCCTGACTCCTGAGATACTAATTCCTTTAAGGTCTTAGGCTGTTTATGGTCATCATCATTATCATCATCATTGGTGCTTTCCAATTTCTGTTCATATACAATTGTGACTCTGCACTGGTTCAGAAATGAGGATGGAAGGGTCAAATACAAATGAGGTCTAGGAGGGCCTGTATTCTTTTTTATGCCCCCTGAATAGAAGTGAGATCGTTGTATTCCAAACTGGTTGCTTTGAAAGCTGCATGTGTTCCGAACACATTGAAACAGAATAATATTTAGTCTGAAAATGTCATGCTAAGCTTTTTAATAATGGGAAAAGATTTATCTGATTGCAAAGCAAGAAAGGCCAAAAGGGTGACTGTGGCTTGGCTTTGTCGTATAGTCCAGGGTTTTTTAGTTTTCCTCCAACTTTGCTTTGCTGCTTGATATCATGGCAGTCTCTTAGAAGGGTGAGTACTGAAACGTCCTGACTCACTTGCCAGGGGTCAGATAAATTTTGTAGTTTAGGTTCATTTTTCATTTGGCCATTTGGCCTTTGGCTCTTTGAGTTGGTATAGCGTTAGTAAACATTTTATGGAAAGATTATTAAATGATTATGATGCTACTTTAGCTTCTGGAGCTACTAGGGGATACTCTTTGTAGAGGAACTAGAGAGGATAGTGAAAATGTAAATAGAATTTTTTATGAGGATTAAAGAGAAAATGTGTGTGAGAATTTGGAAGAACGGAAACTAAGCGGGACAGCAAACCCTGTCAACCTCGTTAAAGCGAAGAGGACCTCTGGGAAAGAGAAGGAGGGCCACGGAGAAAATGATGGCATCTCTTCAAGGGCCAGTTCAAGCCTTTCCTCCTCCGAGAAGGAGAAGGAATTTCACATTTCACATTCACTTCTCTTTTCCTTAGATTGATCATTTTACACAGCACTATGACAAATTTGCTTATAAATCGTTTTTAAAAATGTATTTACCTGTTTCACATATGTATAAACAAAACTTCATGTGGTAAACTACTCAGAGGTTGGGAGTTTAGCCTTTATTGCTTTCTTCTCCTTAATGATTCATAAGCCCTGGAAATATTTTGAATAAAGGTTGAAATTGACTAGGGACGAGAATGGAGCTGAGGGAGCTAATACTAACTGAGTACTCTGAACATACACTAAATATTGTCAGGCATCATATGTATGCTGCTTTAGTCCCATCATAGCTCTAGAAGAAAGGTTGCATTATCCATTTTATGAATAAGAAAACTGAGGCCCAAAGGAAAAGTACCTTGCTTGAGGGCACAAACCTGGTGGGTAGAAGAGTCTAATTTTTATGATTTGAAAGTACAGTCTTCTTTCCAGTATTGCAGGATTCTTCCATTCTGTGTACCAGCTTTTACTCATTGGGTTGATGTCTTCTATCTAACTGATGGAGAAAGAAATTGACTTAATACGTTCATCTTAAAGATGACCAAACTCTAAGACTGAAGCCAGCAACATGTCATAGGTTTAGGATGTTACATTTAAGTCCCACAGTTGACAAAAAAATATTGAAAAATATGTAAGTTTATAGAGACAGAAATTAGAGCATAGGTTGCTAGAGGTAGCAGCAGGAGAAATGGAGAGTTAATGCATAATGGGTGTAGGATTTCTTTTTGGGAAAGCAGGAAAGTTTCAGTAATGAAAGGTGGTAAGGGTACCACAATATTGCAAATGTTATTAATGGTAACATTAATGGGAGGGGTTGGGATGGGATGATTTATGTTGTATATATGTTCCTACGATTAAAAAATATAAAAAGAAAGAAAAATGAAAGAAATAATGACAATTAAATACACTACATAGGAAGCAGACTTGGCCCAGTGGTTAGGGCGTCCGTCTACCACATGGGAGGTCCGCGGTTCAAACCTTGGGCCTCCATGACCCGTGTGGAGCTGGCCCACGTGCAGTGCTGATGCGTGCTAGGAGTGCCGTGCCACGCAGGGGTGTCCCCTACGTAGAAGAGCCCCACGTGCAAGGAGTGTGCCCCGTAAGGAGAGCTGCCCAGCGCGAAAGAAAGTGCAGCCTGCCCAGGAATGGCACTGCACACACACGGAGAGTTGATGCAGCAAGATGACACAACAAAAAGATTCCCGTGCCACTGACAACAACAGAAGTGGACAAAAGAACATGCAACAAATGGACACAGAGAACAAACAACTGGGCGGGGAGGGGTGGGAAGGGAGAGAAATAAATAAAATAAATCTTTAAAAAGAAATACAATACATGATTCTGGGTGGGATTGAAGAACGGAGGAGAAAAAGCTCAGAAAGACATTATTTGTATATATGAAAGAACTTGAATATAGACTATCAGCTTTATATCAATGTTAAATTTATTGAACTTAACTTACTTAAATGAATACCCTGATTCTTGGGAAATGTATAGCAGTATTAAGTGTTCAAGGAGCATGATGTATACTGCCTACACTCGTGTTCAGAAAATGAATAGATAGATGATAGACAGATAGATAGATAGATATAAATAGCTAAGGAAGGAAGGGAGGGAGGAAATAAAGGAAGAGAAAAGAAAAGAAAAGAAAGGAAAAGAGAAGAACAGAAAAGGAAAAAAAAAAAAAGCAATAAAGATATAGCAAATGTGGCAAAATTTTAACTGGTGGATCTGGGTTTCCAGCAGGGGTATAGTGATGTTGGAGTTCCCTATATGGGGCTTGGACTTATATTACTTTTGCAATTGCCCTGTAAATTTGGAAATATTTCAGAATATGAATTTTAAAGTTTTAAATAAGGGAAGTAGACTTGGCCCAATGGATAGGGCATCTGCCTACCACATGGGAGGTCCACGGTTCAATTCCCAGGCCTCCTTGACCCGTGTGGAGCTGGCCCATGCGCAGTGCTGATGCGTGCAGGGAGTGCCCTGCTACACAGGGGTGACCCTGTGTAGGGGAGCCCCACGCACAAGGAGTGTGCCCCGTAAGGAGAGTCGCCCAGTGCAAAAGAAAGTGCAGCCTGCCCATAAATGGCGCCACACACACGGAGAGCTGACACAACAAGATGACGCAACAAAAAGAAACACAGATTCCTGTGCCGCTGATAAGGATAGAAGCAGCCACAGAAGGACACACAGCAAATAGACACAGAGAGTAGACAACGGGGGAAGAAGAGGAGGGGGGAGGGGGAGAGAAATTAAAAAAATTGAGACTTTTGAAAAATAAATAAAGTTTAAAAAAACAGGAATGAATCATAAAAGTCTTTCTGGAGAAGGGTGACTTTGATTTGGGATTTGACTCCCCTGCTCTGATTTTTCATGAACCCAATTCTCTTTAAAAAAACAAAATGTAAACAATATAGGAATTATGAGACTCCTCACCCCAGAAAATATACCCCAACTAGGAGAAAGGAAATATTAGCCCAAAACTCAATGGAAAAATGGTGGCTTTCTATTGGAAGTGGGAGTCAAGTGAGTGGCAAGCATCTGGCATGTAATCTAATGACTTAAAACTGTCTTAGAATGCTTCAATTTTTTTGGAAACATGTATAGAGAAAGAAACAAGTATCTCAGTCAGACAAGAGGTCAAATTTCAGAGGAGTTGATTGAAGCAGGAAAAAACATGTATCATTGGTTGAGTATAAAGTCTAGAAATCAGCAAGAGGTGATAAGAGCTTTCGTGAAGACTTGAGCCTCTCTGCTTGCTTCTCTGCTTTACGTTTTCTCTCAAACGTGGCTGTTTCTGGGACCACTGGTGGTAAGTGTAGCAGGAACTTATTGGACAGCCAACTCTATTTTGCCCTACTGTAATTCCAAGGCTGAGGTTTGGACCCACTGAGAAATTCTGATAATTACTCAGGTCCTTCTGGGACATACTACATCTATTTAAGATGTGTGTTTGTGTGTGTTTGGGGGGGGGATCTGTGTATATGTATGAATACTACAACTCTAGTTGTCCCCTCTTAAACCCACTTGTCCATTTTAAACCTGTCAAGCCATCTGTTTCTCCACATTCTCCTCAAAACTCCACACCAACTGTCCTCCCCTTTTTCTTTCTGAGATGTCTCAACATTTTGTACATCAGAAATCCAAAAAATGTTTCAGATCTAAAAGACATCCAGTGCCCCCAACAACCAGATTTCCTTGCAGGAAAACATTGACCACCCCAGGACATATGGATCAGTGTCCCGTATTCATGAGTTGAAATATTTCCCTCTAAGCAGTCCCTGTCTGGCCTTTCATTTCTTTCCTAACTTGCAGCCACACAGCTTCCTGCCTTTGGCACATCACAGCTCAAAATAATTGTGCCAGCCAGATGTTCCAGCTGGATGTGCTTGTCAAATTTCTCCTATTCAGCTACTACAAGGTAGCCATGATCTCCTGGAACTCCATGTTTACCATTTAGACTAATGTGGTGGAGGGAAAAGGAGGAAACCAACACTTATTAGACACCCACTGTATTCCAGGCCTTGTGTTGGCTACGTTGCCCACTTGTAATAGCCCAGGAATTAATTTTCTGATTATGCCAATCAGAAGGCTAAAAAAATTGGCCAAATCTTCCAACCAAGATTCAACGAACTGCTGACTACAAACGCCAGACCATTAATCTGCCTCCTCTCCCCTGAGCTATCCAGAACTTGGTTTTGATATTGATTCTATCTCTCCAGCACAGTAAACACAGGCATATGTCTCACTGTGGTTCATTGCATAGTAATTACAAGAGTAGCAGCTACAGTCTTCCCCAAATTCTCATGGTTGGCCACATATCCTAATATCCTTCACCCACATTCAGTCCATAGTCTAATCACTAAGTTTCTGGCATCTTTAGCCTTCCACCCTGAGCTTGGAATTTAAAACACTTAAGTCTATATACATTATGCAATGTGCCTTCACAAGGAACAAATCAAACTTACAACAACCATGGATTCGTACCCTTTGCTACAGCAGCAGAGGGCACCTTCGGCTGTTGTACACGTTTCTTTTTTTTCTGGGAAACATTTAGTGCTATTTTGAATTTGGCATAACTGAGACAGCATCTTGCTGTGCAATAACTCCCAGGACATCTTAACTTCTTGTAGATGAAACTGTTACTTGGGTCTAATTAAGCCATTGATTTAACAATGCCCAGAAAACAGTTACAAAGACCAAATATTCCCTAAATTATGAGTTTGTCTCTGCCCTCAGAAACGAAAATCCTACCCACAATGTGTTTTTCTGGCTTTCCCACCATTTGAGCAGCTCTAAATAAATGTAGAGACCTGTTGAACCCTAGTTGCTCTTCATCAGAGAACATTACTCTCTGAACAGTTTTGATTCTGTTGAGCAGCTGGAGAGATGGTGCCATTATAATGAGTTCCTCTGTGGTATTTGAAACTACTCTTGATATTATATTTGTTGGTAAAATATGAGTCACTGTCCCCAAAAAGGATGTGACACTTATCTTGACAAGAGCCCATCTTTTCTGGCACTGCCCACTAGCTAGTACTTTCTTTTTCCTCCCCCCTTACCCCCAACCTTATGTTTTTTTGCTGTCTGTGTCCATTTGCTATGTGATCTTTAGTGTCTATTTCTCTTTTTTTGTCTTCTTTTCTTGTTTTCTTCTTTAGGATTCACCAGGATTCGATCCTGCGGACCTCCGATGGGGAGAGAGTTTCCCTGTCACTTGTACCACCTCGGTACCTAGATTCTGTTGTATCTCTCCTTGACTCACCCCTTGGTCTCTTTTTTTGTTGCTTCATCATCTTGCTGCATGACTCGCCACACGGGCACTGGCTTGCCACAAGGGTTGCCATGTGGGCACTGAACTAGCCAGCTTTGAAGAAAGCTGGGAGGTAATTTTATTTCAGGATCATCAAACACTTACCTCCAATCAGTAGAAGAAAGTGCCCTGGACCTATGGTTAGAAGATCTGGGAGCCACTCTGGCTCTGTGTGTTTATAACACGTGGCCCAGGACTGTCTTTTTGATTCTCAGTTACCTTATTTTTAGTAGAGAGATAATAACATGTACCACTTACTTCACAGTGTTGTTGGGAGGAATCAAAAAAGGATTAACAGAAAAAGAGGCTGTAATGGGATGGCTATTACCCAACAAGTTTGGGTTTTGTGGGTCTCTCCTTGGACTTCACCCATAGTAGATGTTCATTAATTATATATTGATTCAGTCTATTTCCTTTCCTGCTTCTCCATGTAACTATTTATTTCTCTGCAACTTTCTTCCCTCTCATAACAGTACCAGGAGAAGGCAAGTTCTATTCAGGTTTTCCATAGCTATGAACTTTCAGTAAAAGTTCCCTAGAGATGCTAGTTTCCTTTGGTACAAACTCACACAAGTTGTTACCCCCAAGTAGTACTGAAATTCCTGTTCTGGTCGAACAGTCTGGCAAAACTTTCATTTACCAAGAATACCCTGTCTTTGCTCTGCTTAAAAAAAGATACATTAACTCAGTAAATCTTGACCTCCTTGGGAGCATTATCTGAATGTTATTCTCCTCTTTTCAACTCCCTCCTTTTTTTCTGCAGTGTCCCTCTAAGATGACCCCCTATTTGCTTCTCATTTCCTTGCTCTCCTCTGCCTGGTCCTCCATGTATTGCTTGGAAATCTTTCGACTGGCCTTGATCTGTAGCTTCCTTTGTGCATCGTTGCCCTAGTCCTGTCAGGCTTCCAGCCCACACAGAGGCATGAAAGAAATGTCGTTAACCCCAGAGTGCACGATGGTGGTTGTAAAATTTGATTCCAAAGATTTAAGAGAAACTTGGCAAAAGCCTGGCTTTAGTGCTAAAAATGTTCAGCAAAACATTTCACTACTGATATTTACATTGCAGAGATTCAGTAAGCATGTGATGAAATGAATAATTAAGGGGGTAATATAAGGCAACCTTCAAAAAAGAATTCAATATTCCAACATTTTTTAGAAGAATTTTCATTTCAAATTAGAATTCATTTTCATAACAGTATTTACTTGCCAGTGCGCAAACCAGCAATAGATTGCTCGACCCATGGGCAGGCATGCCCTCCCCTGGGTATTTTCGGAGTGTGGGAGCCAAGCTTGTCACACAGATTTGGGGCCATCTCCTGTACCCTTCTAACTGGGACAAAGAGCAGAAGCAGGGCTGGAATGAACAAGGGCTTTGAAGTCAACAGCTCTAGCTTTGAATTGTAGCTATTGCATTTAGTTCTTATGACCCCAGGGCCATTTACTTAATTTCTAGTTTTCTCATTTGCTTACTAACCTGGCAGGGCTATCATGAGATTAGCTGAGATAGCGTAAGTCAGGTACCCCGCATAGCATCTCATCTTCCTCCACAGCTTCTCTCAACAGCAGTCATCTGTTCTTTCCTTTGTCACTTCTAGTGGTGGAAAGATCTCAAAATCACATAGAATCCACTTGTTCCTTAACAATTTTCATCCAATCTGAGGGAGCTCCAAAGCATTTAGATGCAGAAGTTCTTAAATTTAACATCTAGAGCCCTTAGAAGTTTGGAGCTTTAGGGAAGGCTGCGAAACTCCTGATCCTGGTGGGAAGCCCTGGGAGCAGAGCACCTCGGTGGAGAAGCCCGTTAGTCATTACTGTGCAGGACGCTGTCTGTGGCAAAGAGCCCGAAGGCTAAGCCCTTCAGCGGAAGCCTCACTCTAGGATGAAGCCTGCTGGGAGAGTGAACTGCGTGGACCTGGATGCCTTAGATTTTGACCGGATGAAACAGAAGGTGCTAGAGGTGTTGGTCAGAGAACTTCACACAGTGAAGGAGGAGTTCTTCGATGCCATTAGGCAAGAGCTGAGTGGCATCAGCACCACGTGATGCCGCGGGCTCCTGCCCCAGCCCTGTGCCAGGACTCCGCGCCCACCTGACAGCCAAGGAGGCAAGGACCTGCCCCCCGCCCAAGGAGCTTGGGCATGCCGCAGAGCACACCTACGGCCCTGGCTTGGATATGTTTTGTTTAAATTCAACCTATGATAAGATATTAAAAATGAGGGAATAAGATCAGTTCCTGGCTTTTTCAGATTCTACCTGATTTGAACATCAGCTCTACGTGTCTTTTAGAAAAAAATCTGTTTGTTTAGATGCATATTTCTTTTGGTTTATAGAGAAGACGCCCCAAGTCACCTGCTTGCTCAGGTGGTTTCCAGGTTTCTCCTAGTTGCCACTGTTAGCACCTTGTGAGCCAGGCCGGCCATGCCTGGGAGGGCAGAGCTGTGCACAGGCGCCTCCTTCCCCAGTGACCATGGCGTTGAAAGGTCTGTCCGCGCTCCGTGTGTCTATGTCTACATGGGTAATAAACCATTTTCTATACATGCACACACACCCATATTTCTGGGGAGGAAATCTAAAACTACCATCAGATTCTCAAAGGATCTTCTGAACCTCCACAGTGTTCAGAACAGTCTCTAATAGTACACATTCTCTCTGGCACAAGTGTGGAGTAGATATACCTGGGAGGGTCTCTGTGAAGCGACGTGGACCCTGAGGTTTGGGGTCAGAGTTTTCTAGCTGTAGGAAAGAATGCTAGAAACAAGGAGATTTTAGATGTGTTCCTATTTTTCTCCTTAGTATTATTTAGTAATTATTAATCACTAAGTAGTTTAGAAACATGATTTAGTTTAATTCTCCAAATAACCCTGTAAGGTGGGTAATGATCATAGCTGTCATTGACTAGAGGTAGTGGGGAAGAGTTCTGAAGTGTCGTATATGCCCAGAGCCACTGGGAAATTCTGGGGCAAGGAAGAGGGTAGGTTTGAAACTCTGCCTCCTTTACTTCTAAGTCCTAGTGTGGTATGAGGATATCTATCACATGCCTTAGTTTCTGTGCAGTGCTGGCCACTTCATTAGTGTAGAATTGGTTTCATCTAAAGTGTGAAAAGTGTCAAAGTATATATTCAATGACCTACTTTGTATGGTATGAATTTCTTTCTTAGGCTTTCCCAAGCTCCGTTTCAAACCTTCTTTCCTCTACTACTACTTCTAAAAGTGGAAGAGAGTGTGCTTGATTAGATTGGTGGAGAGCACTTTGGAGACCCCATCTCCTTTGCAACTTGGCATCGCTTCCATTTCCATGTAGCTGCCCAGTTTCTCTCCCCCTCTCCATTCTCACAGGGTAGAGAGCTTCCCAGGAGAGTGTCATGATTCCAATCAGACTTTGCTGGACATGGTTCATGGTTAAATTCATTCTCACTAAAGGCACAGATTTGACTTGGCATCAATTCAGCTGTACAATTATTCCCACTGGGATGTAGAGTTCTCATTCCTGGCCAAAGGACTTGGCAGAGCCTAAACCCCATGGGGAGGTGAGGGTTCCTCACTCACCACTTCTGTCAAGCAGACGTCTCCAAAACTACTCACCCACATTGACCATACACTTCAACGTGGCACTCCAGCCATCATCCAATTATGCCCAGAACAACAAGGGGAAGAAGGAAGCCACTATAGAGACAGGGAGGGAACAACAGTGCCTCCCACCTCTCAGTCCCACCCTCCCCACTGCTGCTTTCTGGCAAGCTGCCAACACTTCCCAAAAACCATGCAAAGCCAGCATCTCTTCTCATTTATTTTTGGGTCATCATCACTCAGAACAGTTAGGATGGTGTAAGCAGGTTTGGCAGCCATTATTGGCCCCATGATTTTTCTAAACCCTGGAGATGGTATTCCTGGGGTGACACTGGATGACTAGACATTTGGTCTTGTCAGAGGAAGGACAAATGTGGAAACAACACCACAAGATCTGAACTTTAAGAACGAGGAGATCATTCTGAAATAGTTCCTAAATGTCAAGGTCAACAGGAAATGCCTGCTTTGCTTCTTCAGGGAAGAGTCAGGAGCAGGAAAGGAGGAGACAGTGGGAGTGATAATATCAAGGGAACTAATGGCTGTCAAGAGCTGTTGAGGACTTCCTATGTGCCAGACTCAGTGCTCAGGTCTTGGATGTGCCATCTTCCTTAACCTCAACAACCACCTCTAACATAAGTTATACTCTAAGTACCTTTCTTTGGCCACCACGGAAAACTTGGCATGGGAAAATAGAGATGTGCTAATGGTCATTCAGCTTTTGTTCTCTTCAGTCTGCCTGCAGCCAATCACAGCAACTCTATCTCGTTGACTTCCCAAAGAAATCTCTTACTTCACAGTCCCACCAAATGGGGTTTGGATATTATCATCTTCACTGTTATCTTCATTTTGTGAAACCTGCAATTTAAGATTCAGTTCATGTCTTGCATCCTCGCTCAGCCTTCTCTTGCTGCTTTAGCCACAACCATATAATCCTTCTATTTTTTTTTTCTATGTAGCATCTTCTTGTTGTGCCATAGTTCCCCTGGATGACTAATAGTCTTTGTTAGGTTCTTGCTTTTCTGCAGTCTCTTGGAAGTTCATGGCCACATCTTGTGGTTTTTTGTATGCTTCACAATGTATGTATACCGACAGACAATCAATAGTGTGGCAATAGAAGGGACAGGAGCAGCCAACTCCATAGATGACAGAACAGGAGGGCATGGTCGTGCCTTCTTTTTCCTCTTGAGGCTCCATGATCCCAGCTTCTTTCAATCTCCTTGTAGGCTGACTGAAGGCTGGGCTCTTTCCCTGGGGCTCGTTTCTCTCCGGGCTCAGCTACAGCTATAGGCTATCAGCTCATCTCCTTGGGGCCTCTACAGTACCTATGGATCTGTCTCTATTCCTCTGTGTTCTTCTCTTGTGTGTCTACTTTCATGTGAGAGTCTGTTTTATCAGCCAAGGGGGCTGGGACTCAACACTGAGTCACACTCTAATGATGTGGTTGGATCAAAGCCCTAATCATATCATAATTTAATCAAATGTCTCTGCTAAAACTAATACATTCAAAGGGTAACACACCCAGAGAAACAGACCAGTAGGAAAACATAAACAATATCTCTCATTGGAATTCATAGATAATATCAAACTGCCACACCCTAGAAGTTAAATTCTCATTTCAGGCTACTTAGAACAGAATTTGAAGCATAAAAAAGTGTTCATTCATCTGCAGCAAGGTCAGCCTGTGAGCAGTAAAAAATCATTTTTTAGCCTTTCGATTTTTGGGTGGTAAAGATACCAAGATAATTATACCTCACTTTCTACCCTCAATTCTAGAGGGAAAGTTAAACACAAATGGCTTGTCTAAGCTGCGGCGGCTTGCTCGGTCGGTAGAGGTGGGGTCTGGCTGCGGACGAGGGGTCGGTCCAGCTCTGGGCGAGGGGTCGGTCCCGCTTGGGACGAGGGGTCGGTCCCACTTGGGACGAGGGGTCAGTCCGGCAGCAGACGAGGGATCGGTCTCACAAGGGGTTGCGTGGTTCGGCTGACGGGGTCGCCCGGCAAAGCCGGCGACGAAGGGGTCGCCCGGAGAAGCCGGCGACGAAGGGGTCGCCCGGAGAAGCAGGCGACGAACTGGGGACAAGGGAGGCCAGGCCCTTGTCGGGGGCTCTCAGGACTGGAGGGCGCACGGCAGAAGAACTACCGCGGAGACAAGGTAAACACGCAAGTCCACTTTACTGAGGGAGAGGCAACAGTTTTATAGGGGCTGGGGAAGGCTGATTGGTCGAAGCCACGCCCTGTTCTGATTGGTTGCCGGCGAAAGGTCAGTGGGCGGTACTGGATGGGGGAGGGGTGGTGGTTAGGGATTGGCTGTCGCTGTTGCTGGGGGAAGGGGCAGGGTTTAGGGATTGGTGGCTGCTGTTGCTGGGGTGGAGGGCAGACTTGAGTTTCCCGCCCACGCCTGGCTGTTGCTGCTGTCGGGGGAAGGGAAAAGGGCGGGCTGGATTTCTCCGCCCACGCCTGGCTGTTGCTGCTGTCGGGGGAGGGGAAAAGGGCAGACTGGAATTTTCTGCCCTGCGCCTGCGCAGGGAGAAGGAAGAAGAAGGGTGCCGCCCCACAAGGCATCGGGTGGCGCCATCTGGGAGGAGGGGCGGCCGCGGAAGCATGGCTGCCGAGAAGGGGAGACCCGAGGGCACTCTGCGCCCATGCCGAGCTTCCTTCAGGGGTGGCGGTGGGCCCAACCAACCACCCTATTATGGGGGCAGCGGAATTAGGCCTACCGCGGCCGCTCCCCTGCCAGGCCAGCAAACCACACTTCAGCCCGAGGGGTGACCGCATAAGCAAACTCAACCTTGAAGGAAATTGATGAATTCAAGTTTAGAATGATTTAATGACATTAGTTTATGAAGGTTCTGTCCCATCCTTTTTCCTGTCCCACAAAATTTATCCTCCATTAATATCTATATTAATTAGTGTATTAGTCAGCCAAAGGTAGGTGATGCAAAAATACCAGAAATTGGCTGGTTTTTATAAAGGGTATTTATTTGGGGTAGGAGCTTACAGATACCAGGCCATAAAGCATATGTTACTTCCCTCACCAAAGTCTATTTCCATATGTTGGAGCAAGATGGCTGCTGACGTCTGTGAGAGTTCCGGCTACCTGGGTTCCTCCCTTCCTCAGGCTTCTTTTTCCTGGGCTCAGGGTTTCTCTCTTCCTGGGGCTTGCTTCTTTTTCCTCTGTGAGCTTACTTCCCGGGGCTGCAGCTTAAGGCTTCAGTATCAAACTCCAACATCAAAACTCCAACATTAAAAACCCCAGCTCTTGGGAAGCGGACATGGCTCAACTGATAGAGCACCCGCCTACCATATGGAGGGTCCAGGGTTGGATCCCCAGGGCCTCCTGACCTATGTGGTGAGCTGGCCTGCGCACAGTGCTGCCACACACAAGGAGTGCTGTGCCATGCAGGGGCACCCCCGCGTAGGGGTGCCCCACACAGAAGGTATGTGCCCCGCAAGGAGAGCAACCCCACGTGAAAAAAATGCAGCTTGCTTAGGAGAGGTGCCGCATACACAGAAAGCTGATGCAGCAAGATGATGCAACAAAAAAGAGATGCAGTTTCCTAGTGTTGCCGGATAATGCAAGTGGATGCAGAAGAACACACAGTGAATGGACAGAGAGAGCAGACAATGGTGGGGGGGGGGGGGGAGGGGGGGAGGTGGAGAGCAAAATAAATAAAATAAATCTTAAAACTAACAAACAAAAACACCCACAACTCCAACTCTGTTCTTTTCCATGCTTTTATGCCTTTTATCTGCAAGTCCCCACCCGCCAAGAGGCAGGTACTCAATGCCCTACTGACACATGAATGCCCTCCTGAATCCAATATAATCTCATATGCTCAGAGGAAAAGACCAGTTTACAAACTTAATCCAATATCTCTTTTTGGAATTCATCAATAATATCAAACTGCTACACTTAGCATTCTTATATTTCAAGTAACAAACCAAATCTGACTCATTTAAGTAGAAAAGGATTCTTCTTGACTGAATCAAAGGGAAGTTTCATCTGAAAAACACAGAAGCCAGGGCAGCTCTGCAGAGTCTGATTGGAAGGAAATAATTCACCCTTTTTGCCAGTATGCTGCAAAAAAAGGATAGCACCCATCCATGTTTGTTTGTTTGTTTTTTAATTGTTGCTTGTTTCCATCTTGCCTCATTCTGTCAAGCTCAATGTTATGGTAGAGAGAATATCATTGCTCTAACTTTGATCAAAATGTCCATACTTTAAGCAGGGGAGAGTCAACATCTTTATTGTTGTACCTTGATTGCCAGTGACCTGGAGGACAGACAGATCTGGAAAGAATCTAAGGTTTCAGCCTTAATTTTCTATATGCATGGAAATGGGGAATAGAAGGAGAAAAACAAATTTAGTGGAGATGAAGAGAAGATAAAGAGTTTAAATTTAGGATGGAACATCCAGGCAGAGAAAACCAGTTAGTAATCAGCCTAGAGATCAAGAGAGTGTCCTGAGTTAGAAGAGATAATTGGGCATCATGCTAGGGAGTAGCTGATAATGAGAAAATGGATAAGGTTATGCAGGTAAAGTAAACAGGATGAAGAGAAAAAGGGCTGAGAACAGAACTCTGGGACAGCTTTGACATTGAGTAATTTCCATGGACAGGGAAGAAATCATTATAGCAAGTCAAGGTTGGAGAGAATTCCTAGGAGGAGTGAGTAAATGTTGCAGAGAAGTCAAGGTCTTCCATTTGTCCTTTACCACTACTTCCTATTCTCTCACACACTAGGCCCTCAATGGTGCCATATTGAAAGTGCTTACAAGTACTTATCAGGCTTCTTACTATAATCTCTGAGGAGATATGTAGTAGCAGATTCTTGGGTAGAAGTTCATGGAGATTTCCGAGGTTTTTGTGAAAGTTAAATATTAACTTTGAAGAAAAGCAAAATCCCTCCCCTACTCCCCACCCCCAAATAATGCTTAAGAATGACAGGTTTTGAGAAGAACCATTTAGGAACTATTTAGAACATGGAGTGCAAATGCTCCCTCCTCACCATCACCACCTTTTGCTTTGACAGCGCACACACATCACATTGTTTAATAAGCCATCCCTCCTTTAAAAAACTGTACAATCTGTTTCCACGGAGGGGGAAAGGCTGACAAGGAAACAGATCATGACATATTCAAGGTTATTCTTGCTAACACACCAGGTTCCACAGCTGTGAAAGTACAAAAAAAAAAAATTGTCACTGATTTGGCTTCCCATTGCTGAAGAAATATGTATCTAACATGGGGAATTATTTCCACTATATTTTACCCTTTTCTTTTTTTGTGCAAATATAAACATAATGATCATGGCCACCACATCTCTCAGTGGCTCTTTGCTCCTTATGGGCTATTCAGTCAGAATTCTTGGCTGTTCCCTGCATTATTTGGATGCTGGGCTTCTGCACACAGTGAGTGAGCATAAAAACTCTATGGTGCGCTCCTCCATCTTGGCATTGTCACTTGAGATTTTTTTTAATTAAAAGTCTGCCTAGAGTATGTCAAGTACTACCGTATTTTTTTGCCATTCTTCTAATCTCTATGGCAACAAAAATATTTCAACATTTACATGGACATCATATTCTTTGCTAATGTACTATCTGAACTGTTTGTATGCTGAGAAGGGGAACCGCAGAGATTGGTTTCTGCTTGCTGGGGATGCAGGAGTTGTCAAGACAACCAAGAGGCCTAAAGATGTCCTCACAAGTAACATTAAATGGAAGCTTTAAATTAATTCACCCTCATGTGTTTTTGTAGGTTATGCTGTTAATTGAAATAATAGGAATGACCTTCTGTGTACATTCAAAGCACCTGTCCTATTAAAATTGTCTGTGCTATTTACTTAAGTACACTCGTCTATCAGGCAAATCTAGCGTGAAATAGGGGAAAATGGAAGACACTGACATTGTACTGTTATGTGTTCACTTGTAGTAATAGCAGTTTTTCTTATGTCAGGCATGAAATACTTGTGGATAAAATTTTTTGTTTTAAAACTTCATTTATTTCTGCTCTCTTCATTATAGCTGTAAATGTGAGGAACTCTCAGCACATCTTCTGTTAAATGCTGGTGTTTGGCTAAGGAGAGCAGTGGTTGCCATCCTGTTATGTATTTAAGCAAACAGGAGTGCACTAGTGTGAGGCCTTCTGTAACTCCAGGCTGCTTTTGTCCTTCTCTCTCTCATGAGCATTGAGAGCAAGAAAGCATCCCATCAGTCTAACTCTTAACAACATCGTCTAGTATCACCTCTGTCTATGTGCATATCAGGCCTGATAAAATTTAGATTTTGGGATCCTCAGTAATTTTGTCTCCAAAATAAGATGCATGGAAAGAAGTACAGAAACTTGGAGAAGGAAGAGCTTTCTCATCTGAATAGATGAGGAAGCTGAGGCCCAGAGTTGTTTGTGACGCTTTGCCTCTAAAGAATATTCTATTTAGAACTATGGATTAGATTTAAAAGATGAGTGCATATATTTGGGTTATAAAAAGGAAGAATACAAGCACACATTTAAATGAAACCAACTTAAAAATCATTATCAACTCTCGAAATAGGTTTAATCGTGCCAACTGGAAGTGAATTGATGAGCACTCAAAGTCATGAATGAGAGCTCTTTTTCTATCACCTTCCATGAAATTCCCTTATTATTTAATTCTAGACATTAAGGAATGAGGTAAATACATTAAGCCATCTTTGCCTATTAACATCTGACCATACAGGTGTTTGCCAGAATAGGAAGTCACTCACAAGGCTGTGAGGCAATATGCTAAGCTCCGGGAAGGCTTACATTTAGGGGAGAAAAGGATCAGGAGACATGGGGCAGAGACTGGCCTGGGGTTGGCCAGTGTGACTGGTTGGGTGCCCAGCAGTCATTGAAAGTCTCCAGCTTGGTAAGAAGGGACAGAGGAAAAGGAGGAAATAAAACAGGAGAGATTACCAAACAGTGACCATCAAACTTTTCAACTTTGTGTCTTTTATGGGATCAACTTGCTTATATGTGAGTGTAATTTGTCCTTTTTTTTTAGTGTCTTGTATAGAGTATGATGAAGAATTGCAAATTTAATTCCTATTGTCTACCTTCTACATATATGGAACAAAACAGCAACCATAAAGAAAAAAAAAACAAAAAACAAAAAACAATCAAGAATGTGATCTCTCTACTTTATTTGGAAAGAAATCCTTAATTTCCTGGGTGCACCAATAATACTATTTCCATGATGTTTTATAGAGAGAATGATATCCTGAGCCAGTGTGTCAAAAGTACGCAAAAGGCAGCAGGGGGAAAAGAAACATCGAGGCTCAAATCCTGCTTCCAAAATTGCCAACCTCAAGGCCTTTCTGCCTTCCCTCCTTCCCTCTGAGCATTGTGCCCCCCAACTCTAAATCAGTGAGAAGGCAACTTCCTTTTCAGGCTGCCTTGTGGAGCCTTGACCTAAAGCACAACCTGGTGAAAGAGATTTGAACTCATTCTACCACTGAGCAAACCACCTTTATGATAAAGCCCCACTTATGAATGATACAGCCTCTCATGGGGGGGGGGGAAATGTCAAGTAAAACCTACCTCCGGGGAAACGGACTTGGCCCAGTGGTTAGGGCATCCGTCTACCACATGGGAGGTCCGCAGTTCAAGCCCCGGGCCTCCTTGACCCGTGTGGAGCTGGCCCATGCGCAGTGCTGATCCGCGCAAGGAGTCCCGCGCCACGCAGGGGTGTCCCCTGCGTAGGGGAGCCCGACCCGCAAGGAGTGCACCCGTAGGGAGAGCCGCCCAGCGCCAAAGAAAAGTGCAGCCTGCCCAGGAATGGCGCCGCCCACACTTCCCGTGCCCCTGACGACAACAGAAGCGGACAAAGAAACAAGACGCTACAAATAGACACAGAGAACAGACAACCGGGGGAGGGGGGGAAATTAAATAAATAAATAAATCTTACCAAAAAAAAAAAAAACCTACCTTCGGGTTTTGTGTCTGGGTTCACCTCCGCCTTACAGTTCAGCTTTTCTCCTCCGTGTAACTGTAGACTGGCTGGAGAGGGCTGGGGGAGAGGAAGAGCCTGGAGGTGTTGGCAGAGTGATTGCAGAAATGATTAACCATAAGGTTTCTTGGGGATCGGTAATTGCTCTAATGGTTTTCTGACTGCTGATTTTAAAGGCATTACCAGGAGGGCTTTTAAAATGATGACTTTTACTTTATAGCTGCCGTGTGTACTATCTTTTCACGCTTTGAACTAAATAGATGACTAAGCTATGTATGGTTCAAGCAAAATCTCACCAGTGAAAAGTCATAAATATTGCTTTGGGGAGGGGGCAGTTTTAGTTTTACAAGGGTATGACTTTTACTGTTGGGTCTTGCTTTTCTTTATTGCTCAAAGAAAGATGGCAAAATCTTTCTTTGGTTGAAAAGAGATTTTCCCCCAAACTTAAAACTTTTCTTCCTTCTTTTTAAAGAACTAATGTCACTGTGGCCATTATGTTTGACTTCAATTAAACTGTAATTTTAGGCAGATTTGCTGCCAGAATTAATTAAATAACAAAAGAAAAAAACAACTTATATCATGAATAACATATCTGCAAATTGCTCAGATTTGTTATGCAAAGTTAATGATTGCTACTTAAGGACAGCACTCCCCAATTCTCCTCTAAAAAATAAAAAATAGAAATTTCAAAGAATTTTGAATGTAAACACTTGACTAATTTTAAAACAAGAACATATTTTACTAAGCATATATTTGAATGTCCATACCAGGTAGTTCCTTATCGGAATTCAATTGTTTTTCCTTTAGTCTGGCATTTAAAAAAAGAAACTGTTGTAAATTGGGTGGTACTCTAGAATTCGGGAGGCAGATTCTCATTGTATAAGCAAATAGGGTCATTGGATTCAAAGGCTGGCTAATTAGAAATTGGATTTTCAATTGGAAACTTATTTCTTGGAGCATTTCTAAGTAAATAATAGAAAACTTGGAGAAATCAGAGCAGATGCAGTCCACAAAAGTATAAAATTCCTTCTCCAGATATCTGTTCTTCTCTGACAGGTGAGTAGAAACATTTATTGCAGGCTCCCTATACATCTAGTATATAATCAGAGAGTATCTGTGGATTTTTAAATACAAGGTCCAGTCCTCCAGCCATATTTCTGGTGATAAGTGATGGATCATAAGAAAGGGAAGCTTAGGCTTCAAGTAAGTCTTATTTCATTTTACTTCTTGAATTTACTAAGTTCATTATTGCCTTACTGTGATTTTCCCATACCTTTGTATATTTAATTTCCTTTTTAATAGATGAACTGTCATGAAAGGTTACACAAAGCATTATTATTCAAAGGAATGTTTATATCACTCAGATAAATATCATAGCGAATTATGGATTGGAAGTGTATTTATTACATATACAACAGAGAAAAATGACTGTATTATCAAGTAAATACGTGCCATATTTAAATTATGTGATAACAATCACCAATCACCAAGTTTTTCCTTGGTGTTCTGGAATTAGAATATATGGAAAGACAAATTAATATGTAAACCCTCTGTATAATTTTGAGAATCCATAATATGCATAACAAAGAGAGATGACTTTGGGCCATGCTGAGGGTAAGATGATATCATAAATGGATTTGACTGCAGGAGGCAAGTGAGAAGTCATGTGGGCACATGGACCTAAGGAATTGGAGGTAATACCTTGAGCACTAAAGATAATTCCATTATTATTAAAAGCTTTTATTTCCTGTGGCCCCTTTGCAGGCACCATATAAAGTACCTGAAACAAAACAATTTATGATCTTTACGAGCTTAGAAATCAAGACTACAGAGATAGACTAGACAGGCTAAGGTTAACTGGATAATTATCAAACATGCATAAAACATGTACATTATTTTATGCAAGTCAAGGGTGGTAACTGAAAAATGGAATAAGTCACAGGAATGAAAAGTTTAGACAAGCTGGAGTTAGTATAGGGCAAGAAGTAAATGTCATTATCTTGGCAATTTGAAAGGTACTTGAGCTGTTTATAGATGGATAGCCTGGTCTGAGCTAAGTTCCAGCTTTTACAACTTCCTTGACTCTTCAGTTGGGTCTCTACCCTCTGTCAAATCCTGCACAATTTCCTATCCATCCCTTGCTGAGTTAAAGGTGAAATGCTCCAAGATCAAATCTACCCCTTAAATCCTGTGAGCTCTAATGAGTCTTATAACGGGTTCCTACTTATGAAAACTGCAGCAATGCTACATTCCACATGATGGCTTTCAGCTATTTGAAGACAGTAAAATGTTCTCCTCTTTTTCCATTCCCTCATTCCCTTAGTAAAAAAAAAAAAAAAAAAGAACCTAGGAGCAAATGGTACCAGCAGATAAGTAATGAGAGACCAGATAGTTGGGGCCACCTAAGGTTACTCATGTTTAATAGAAGAACTAAGTAAGAGCTCCTGAATCCAGAGGAGAGAGATTTTGTTTGTTCCTTGTATATCATTAAGGTCAGCAACCACTATAACCAACCCCGATGTGTTGTGTCATCCTGACAATCAAAATGTTGCTCCTCCTGGCTAAACACATCCAATTTAAACCATTTTTGAATTGTAGGGCTGCCTGAAACTTTAGGAACTGTCAAGTGCAATACTTTTATTTAGTCAGGGAGTACATGGAGTCCTAGTAAATGCCGTGCCTTGCTCAAGGATTCCTTGAGAGTTCATGGCAGTACAGGGATTCCTCTTATTTGGCTTTTTGTGTAGACAGATAAACCTTTCTCATGGAAGCCACTCACACAAGTAAGCCACATTCTAGCCTGATTAGTAACACTAATTATTTTAAAATTTCAAAGTATATTTTCCATCACTCAAATTTTAAAAATTCATACCAATTTTGAATATAATATATATGACATATATAGATATCATAAATAATATAATATGGCACAGCACAGCATAACATGATATAGTAAAGATATACATAGTTTTAATAAGCACCTAAATAGGTTCCAGAACCTGCTGAAGAAACTTAAGGCAATATTTTATGTGATCCTCAGATAAGTCCTGCCAGGTAAATATTATTAATCTCATAAGGTTAAATATTTTACACTTACAGAGTGAGTAAGTAGTTGCAGAAATGGGATCCAGACTCTAAACCGTCAACTTCTAAATCCAGGTTGCAAACATTGTAACATGTTCATCTTCTCTGGACCCTTTCAATGTCTTCTCATAGACTGAGACTTAGATACTATATTAAGGATCTAAGGGAAGAGGTCACAGTAGAATAACTTCTTCCCAAGTGTTGCAGAATGTTTATCTGCTAACTCTTGCACCATGAGCCCATTTTATTGACTCTTACTCAGCTCCCAGTCGTGATCTCATGTAATGATTATCTTAAATGTTTTTAAATCTGAACAGATGATTATGCTGCGTGATGGCTAATGACCAAGCATAGAGGACCAGAGTTTTGTGCTGTAATCAAATAAAATTTAATCCAGGGCATGTTAATGATGTGCACAGCATTCATTTGCATTTGTTAATTATCTATAAATGGTAAGCAGCTCTCCTAAATGATGGTAATTAGTGTACTAATACAACACCAAACCAAGTTTTTTCCCCTCCCCATTTTTCTTTTGTTATTTTATTGACATCTATAAACAGAATTAATGTTGAGTATTCCATAGTATTTTTACAATTTCATTCTTTCAATTTTGTTGCCCTGTCCATGATTCTCCCATCTTTCCTTCTTTTTCTTCCTCTCTCTTTCTCTCTTTGCATCACACGCACACATACATCTCACACACACTCATACACACACAAATGTCCTGGGTCTAGCTCCTCTCTACATCTTTTTCTCATTCTAGGACACTAAAGTATCCTCTCACATGAAAGATTTGTCCTTGAGTGGAACCTTCTAATTCTCCCTATTAAGACCCCTGATGTCCAGAAAGCTTGGAGAAGAATGAAAGAGAACCCATGGTTCAATCAGAGGGGCTCTGGGTCCTGGGTCTATGACTCTGAGGACATCCAAATCTAGATTCTTCCCTCCCAGAAACCTGTGGATCTGGCCTTCACACTTAAGTGTCAAGTGATGGTTATCACATAGGAGAGGGAACATGGAAAGCAGAAGAGTCCAAGATTCTGTGGGCTTAGCACAAATAGAATACTAAAGTCAATTTAACTTGTTTACAGGTAAGATATATTGCTGACTCCTCTTTGAGAAAATAGCCATCCTCTGAATGTGTTTATTCATTCCACTACTATTTTTGAGTGACGACTATATTTGTATTTGTGAGAAATCAGGTTGTAAGTGGCTCCATAAGAGCTAAAAAAGAGACATATCATTTATTTGGTCTCAAAATGTCAGTCACTTAGAGCTTAGACTCAACAGAAAATGGAAATTGAGTGAGAAGACCCTCTGTGTTTGGGAGGTATGAAGCAAGAAAGCATTCCTCATTTGTTGCATCAATGAAGGCTTTGCATTTAACTGAGAGTAACAGAGACCCAAAAACACAGAGACCTAAACTGATAAGAAGACCAGAAATCCTCAGCCAAGGGCTGGTGTGTTAATTTAGCAGCAGTCTGAGGGACCCAGTTTCTTTCATACTTTTGCTCAGCTATTATCAGCATGCGCTTGTTGCCCATGGTCTCACAATTCATTTTCAGCATTAAATCTGCATTCTAGGCAAGAAGAAAAGCACAAACACATACATACACACTCGCAGATGTGCCAACCAAGATGACTGTCTTTAGAAAGCTTTCCCAGGAGTCCTACTTAGCAACTTCTCCACTACCACTGCCTAGAACTGTATCACGTGACCTACCTTACTATCAAGGGAGCATCAGGATGAAGCTTTTTATCTGGGCACATTTTTTTTTTTCCAAAAATAAAATCACTTTTGTTAATAAGGAAGAAGGGGCTAATATATATTCCTCAGGTGAATTTCCAGATTGCTGTGCAGATTTGCCTCTAGAAGCCAAGAAGAAAATGAGTATTGGACATTGGTTATTGGGAATATGCAGAGATATTTTAGGAAACCTGCTCCAGGCAGGGTAGCCCTTAAAGACTGCTCATAGTCATCCAAGTAAGGAGATGTAGGGCTTAGTTTGGGGCTGGGCTTCTTTCTTGAGTGCCTCCTATGTTCTAGGAGCTGCATTTTATACACATTAGTTACATCTATTTAATCATTATAACATGGAGACAGTATAGTGTAATGGTTCTGAACATGTATGATAGAGTCATAAAGACCTGGATTAAAATTTTGCCTCTTGGTTTCTCACTGTTGGGGTGAGAGTTTATAGCAAGGGAAAGAGTCTAGAACATTCCATGTGATAATGCATTAGTGTTGGAGACATTGATATGAATTTATTTTTAGTTCAATATAGATATGATAGCTACATACAGTAATAGTTATAGATATGTGTATATACACAGGTTAGTATACATATGTTTATTTTCTTGCTTTGTCAGCTGAGATGCTTAGAAGCAATGACATCCTAGAAGCAACAAGCACACAAAACACACAAATCTTGGTTTCTAAAAACACTCTCAAAAAAAAAAAAAAAGCATAATCAGGGCTCTTCAGAGAAATGGCTTGACCTCTGACTGGGGACATGTATAGGAAATGTGTAATATGAGCTTGGAACATCTTTTAGTGCCAGAAAGAAAATAAGTGCTCAAAGTGAAAACAACCCCACAAGGATTGGAGTAAGTCAAACAGACATGGAGCCAACTGAAAGAGTCCCCAGTGGCCAAATCTGGAACAATTTGAGCAGAAAAATGAAGTATAAAATATTATTACAACACCCAGGCCCAGAGCCTCAACAGACTTCAGCTCCTACACTTTGATTTATTGGACTTACTCCACTCAGCTAACATGGAGTTGAAGAAGGTCAACCACCACAACATGGAGCCTAGAGTGTCTACAACTGGAAGCGGGAGGAGTGCATCCAGTACCCATATGGAATCTAAGCCCTCACTTGACATAGATGTGCAATGGACACAACCAATCCAATGTCCACAGAGAAAATGTGGAATGGGTGTGGGAACGGTAGCCATGGGGGCTGCTGGGTGTGGGGAACGGGAGGAAGAGATGAGATGTGGAGGCGTTTTCGGGACGTGGAGTTGTCCTGGATAGTGCTTCACGGACAATTACGGGACATTATAGATCCCCCCAGGGCCCACTGGATGGAACGTGAGAGAGTCTGGGCTATGATGTGGACCATTGACTATGGGGTGCAGTGATGCTCAGAGATGAACTTACCAGGTGCAATGGATGTGTCATGATGATGGGAGAGAGTGTTGCTGTGGGGGAAGTGTGGGGCGGGGGCGGTGGGGTTGAATGGGACCTCATATTTTTCATAATGTAATTAAAATAAATAAATAAATAAATAAATTTTTTAAAAAAAGAGGAAAAAAAATATTATTACAAGTATAATTTTATACTTGTAGGTTGTAACTCTCTGATCTCTTAACTCTTGCTGTATACTCATGTGTCTTGTCGTTGTGAGAGTTATCACAGAATACCAGCATTTATATAGCTTTCAGAATTCGTCTTTCCTTTTACAAAAGGAAACTGAGGCCCAGAGTTTTTAAGTCTTTTGTTCCAATTCATACAGATAACTGGTGACAGCTAAAGATCCTAGTCATTTGTCTTGATTTCAGAATATTAGACTATCTTTTGTGTGGTTTTTCCCGGTTTTATATGAAACTTATCACTTCTTTCCAATTAGAGGGAAGAAAGGAGTAATTGGAGGGGACTCTTTCAAGAAGTTGTTTTGGAATCATTATTTGAAAGAGATTGGATTTGGAAGGATGGCAGAGAGGGTGGAAGAAAACCCATGGTAAGCTGGAAGAAGGCTCATAAATTGAAGCAAGGACATCAGTTTAATGAGGTGTTAAGTGAAGTTGTCCAGAAGAATAAAATAGTATGGAAAAACAGTTAAATGGTCCTTAGTTCTCTGACACAAGGATATGAGATGCAGACTCTGTGAGTTGAGCAGTGGGCACCTATGTGAGGAAGGGATGAAGGATTCGGTCCACTGGCTGATTGCAAAGCCTCTGAAAAGATACTGTTAGGTAATAAAGAGACTGCTCTTTTCTGGAGGATGAAGATATTTGTGATGATATGTCTACTCGTTACTTCACAGCACTACTTCTTCAAACTGCTGAGCTTAAAACTGGCATAGAAACTTTAATAATATTGTCAGATACAGGGCAGAATTTGTCACCAAGAACATTCTAGCTGCAACCTCTACTGTTTGCCCAGGCTGTCACTCTCATGCCTTGGGGGCAGTGCACTTAATAATGAAAGCTCTTAGAGGTTGATTGGCAGGAGACCACAGGAACCATAAACTGTAGGAGTGGATATATAAACCTTTGAAAGTAGTAATAGAATAATGGGATACTCTTTTATTTTTAGGGTTCAGATATCTCAGAGTGAGAAGGCTAAGGCAGGAGAGTTACATTCAATGAAAAAAATCATGTCATGAGAAATTGCTCTTTTGGGGTGAGCTAAGAAAAACATTTCCTTGTGTTTCCTAAAACCTTGAAATAATTACCTAAATGGGTGAGGATTTTTAAGAGTTTGAAAATCATTGACCTAGATGTGCAATTTCTCAGAATAACAGATAGGTAAGGCATGATATGCATTGTAATACTACCAATGGGGAATTTTGGAAAACCTATTGGATGGACATTTATTTGAAGAGCTAATATCAAAGCCATTGACATTTCTGTTCGATTTCCAGCATCTTCCCATTGACTTGCACTTAATATACTCTGCTACCAGTAGGAGTTGAAGGGCCAATTTGCTTTGGTGCTTTTTGGTACATTAGTGTCCATTATAAGGTAATGGATGTCTGTCAGTGTCAATATGTCAGCAACAAATTAATTCAGCTCACTACTTTTTCCCAGTAATCGCTAATCACTGGACCATCCAAAACCATATGATACTAAGTACCCTTTTGACCACTGCAAGCAGAATTTACAGGAGAACTTGAAGGAAAGTGACATTTAGTGTCTCATAGCCATAAACAGACAGGCAGTATCAGTAAGGATAGAAATAGATTTTATTTTCATAGGTAGATTTATAGCAAATATTGCATATTAAATGTTAATATGTCAAGGATTATATAGTAAGCATTACATATTAAGTCTAAGATGCAGAATATATTTGGTAAAAGATCTCATAAAATTAAATAATAATTATGCAGTCAGGTTTTAGTTCTTTTCCAAGTTTTATCTAGTTAGAAGAAACAATACATGGTAAGTGATTGTGTTTAGAAGAACCTGTATTAGTCAACAAGATAGGGAGACAGAGAAAGAGGCTGTGGGCAACCCAAGGATGACTAGAGCCAAAAGCAATAGAATTCAAACGGGTTATACAGTCCAACAAAGACCAAACTGGACAGGAGTTACATGAATTATGGAGTCCCCTCTTCATGCTAATGATATTATAATGAGAAACAGTAAGTGCTAATTTGGGGTGGAGTGACAACTGTCTTAGCTACTTGACTCTAAGGAATTGTTGAGGAAGGAGGCTGTGTGCAATCCACACAGTGGACAAAGGGGAAGCCTTGAGTTACAAATAAAAGGAAATCTGCCCATCTCAGAATTGGAGAACTTCCTGGCCTCTCCCACTTGTGCGCATAGTATTTGGGGTTGCTTTATCCAATAGGTGTTCCTGGCACAGTGCCCAGGCTTATTAGCACTTCAGAAATCTGCAGAAATGTTTGAGAGCTGAAATAAAATTACTGAGTGACTCCAAAATAGGACAAGCAAACTACAATATTGAAATTTTTAAATTTTAATTAAATGTTACAAACAGATAAAATTACATCGAGTTTATTAATGGTTAAATTTAGTTCTAATCAAAATTGTATTACATGTGGAAATCATGTTAGATTTTCTTATTTATCAAGAATACCTGAGTGTGCATAGTAACTATCAAGATGGCATAGTCGATTATAAATTCATTGAATTATTTGTTGCCAAATAATAATACAAAAGAATTCTCTCATGGTGCTTATTGGCTGCTAGATACTCTTCTGAGGTCTTATATATAAATATACATAAGAATATACCTCAATAACCCATGATGTAAGTACTACTAGTATATGCATTTTATAAGTGAGGCAGAATTGTTAAGTACATTGTTCCAGGTCACACAACTTGTAAAAGGCAAGTTGAGTTTATTCTAACACAGCGCGTACCACTCACTGTGCCATGCTGTCTATCACAACTTTAAAAATTAGGTTTAACGTGGGATGTGCAGTCATGTGAATGTGTTTGAAATGACATAGGGTGGAGACTTTAAAAGGAAACGTGCTTGAATCCTGCACTTTCCAGTGGCTTTGGCAGTGGTCAGTTATGGAAGCTGCATTGGTTAATTGAATCAGTTTCAGATGGTGTTCTTAAAGGCTTTGCTAACCAAAGAAGCCCTGACCTGAGAAATGGTGCACCAGTGGCTTTTGTGCAATGGTCTGGTTTACTAGGAATTATATCATTTTTCTTCTTTGACTATTCCAAAACAGAACAAGCCCAACTAAAGGGGATAGACAAGGAAGTTAGCATCAACTGTATCCCCAAACATCCTGGTGGCCCTGGTCAATGCAGCTTTCTTTAGTTTTTCATGGAGTTAGGAATTGGGTCTTTTCTGAACATGCAATCTTGGAATGAATTGGGATTGGCCCTGTTCATCATTTTATTAGCAACTCATTACAGTCATTTCTTTGGGATTAAAAAGAGAAGAAAAAGTGAACATAAGTAAAAGTAGTAAGTTAATGGCTTTACCCAAAATGCTGTGGCAATTTATGGTGGCTTGAATGAAATGACAGAATTGCTGTAATACAAAATGTAACACGTTTTATTTTAGCAATATGATAATCTGATAATATCTCCAAGTGCAGCCAGAATTACAAAAGTAATTTTTATAATTGTAAACTCATTTGCTATAGGATGATTTGCTATAGAATGGTTTTAGAGACCATACTACCAAATTTTAAGCATAAAAAGAAGTACTTTATTCTATCATGTATTTAACTAAAATGGAATTTCTCATGCACATAGAGAGAAACAGAATTAAATTCCTCTTCTGCTTTATGCTTTGTGAACATGAATTTGTCATATTGATTTTTCCTGTTAAAAATGTTCGCCAGTATTTGTTTTTTCTTTCCTGTCTTGAGCATTGTGGGATATTTCATTGACAGTGAGGAACTCCTCCAATGTCTTGCTCTCTTTCTCCTTTTTGACATTTCCACCAGGATTTCGAGTGGGTGGGGGGAAGGTGCCTGTGGCGCTTCCCCTTCGGAGCAAGTCTTGTCAGTCTGTGGGGGTAGCCGCGTGCTGTCACAGGGATCCACCCAGATGAGCCTCATGCTGATCTGTAAGCCCAATTCTAGCTGTAGGTAATGCCGAATGCCTGTTTTCTTGATGAACGTTAAATAAAATTCTCAGCTCTTATTGTGCCAGTTGCTGTATTTTATTTACTAGTGATAACTATTAATTAGTAACACTACTTGAAAAAAAGACACAAAACACATTTCTCTAGTTTGACAGTTACTTAAGCTGAGAAAGAACTTCAATTTGGGGGAAGATTTGGGACCCGTTATGTTGTCCCTGCTACCTGATCCTCTTTAAAATTACAGCGTAATAAAGCTGTTGGTAAGCATGGCTGGCTCCTCACTTTCAGAGCAGATCCTTGAGAATATATTGCAAAATTCTGGGGATTCAAAGCTATTTTAAAAACAACTGCAAGATGAGCATTGTGGTTAATCCTGTTGCTTCTCCAATATCCCATGTCTTTGCTACCCAGCTGAAGTGACTAGCTGGAGATTAAAGTGAAGAACAGTCCTTTCTGAGGCTGACTCCTTCCCTAGCCCAGGTGAGGAAGTATAAGCTTTGCTTTGGATTTTACTCAGTAAAATTCTATTATTAGACAAGCCTATAGTTCCTCAGTCAGAATTCTTTGAATTCCTGCCGGCCAGCCCTTTCTGAACTAGGACTGAGAGACAAGAGAACACAGCTGGAACAGATTGCCTTTCAAGGATGGACTTATGCTTGAGATTTAGAACGATGTTGTCCTCTTCCCTAACCGCTGGAGATTGTTACGACCAAGCATACAATGTAGAAGGCACACTCACGTAGGAAATATCTCACTATCACCTCCCATCACACAATAGTCTATTAATTTTTATTACAGTCATTTCTTAAGAAGTAATATATCACATGCTCACAATAGAGCACCCGATTGCGTAGTCCCAGATACGTAAGTTTTTACAGAGAAACAACACATAAAGGCATAGTCTGCACCCTCATTTGAATTATTGCTCCTTTTTAACTATTCATAAAAGTGAAATGTTTAACCAGGCTAAGTAACATTTTGTTTTCTAATCCAGGTGTACACTTCTGTTTTAGGTCATTTGCTTACGATGTTTACCCCTACTGCCTCTGTTCTTTGTTTTGTTTTGTTTTTAGTTTTCAAGTGACAGCATGCAATGTGATGATGAGGAAACTTGGCTAAAGAGACAGAGATGTATTCTGAGAAATAGGAAATACTGACATCATTGCTATGCTGCTTAAAGCGATGGCTGATAAGCTAAAAGAGCAACAGATGACGAAGCATGCTAGATCATGTCTAATAAATGACAAATCATATATGTATTTATTTTTCCATCTCACTTTTAGAGGAAAAAATTACTGCTGATACTCACTCGAGGGTATATTTTTAGTGAGCTAGTGAGCTTCCTATGGTTAAATACATGGCAATGTTTCCATAATTTCCTAAATCAAATTCAACAATACCTTTCTGAATAGCCCCTAAAATGTCACAGTGGTCCCTGTAGGATGACAGATAATATAAATTAAATCATTTCAATAAAGCAGATGAAGAAAAATTATGGTAGTTTATGTTTTAACCATTTTTTGCTGTTGACTCCATTTTATTTTATTTTATTTTGGAATGGGATAGAGAGTTGTTTTGCATTGTTGCAACTTTATTTTTAGTTTCATCGAGATCAGGACACCCTGGCTTTATTCCTTGTCTGCTACCAGTGTTACAGGTGTTGTATTGGTAGTAGTAATATTAGCTATACTAACAACAACTTTCATTTCTGAGTGCCTGCTCTAGATTAGGAACCATGCTAGGAACATCATTATTAGAACTTCTAATAATTACAATAATTTTATAACAAACATTATTAACCCCATTCAGTAGATGAAGGAAGAGAGTTTAAGTCATAATCTATGGGAGACTCTACAACAAATAAGAGAAAGAGCTGGGACTTGAGGGACTTGTTAGGCTCCAAAACCTGCCAAGAGTCCTCCAGGCTATACTTCCCTAACTTGGGGAAACATTCCTTAACTACCAAGGGCCTTAATTTTCTCCATGTAGAATGTGAAATGTGCATTAGATAATTTATAAGGAGCACGCTAGCTCTAAGTGCCTGGATTATATGTAGGCAGAAACAATTTGCATAATCATATCCCTAGAGCTAAAAGGAAGTCTACAATAAATAACTGAGGGAGAAAAAACTCACGTTTTGAAGTCAGTTTGGTGAAATAATACAACAATCACTTTTTGTTATAATATTGTTTTAATATTTTAAAATGCTTGGTTATCACTGAATTCAAAAGGAAATGCTGATGCTATATTAAAAAATTAAAAATATAAGTTAGGAATGAAAACTATGGTGCTAATATATATATATAATTCTTCTGATTGGAACTTGTGGCCAAGGAATAACTAGAAGAGCAGGAGTCAAATTGCTTGGTATGCTTCTTTTCTATGAAACATAATGGGAAAAAATGTAAAATGACCTGGCTTCTCTCAAATTTATGAAAGAAGTTGAATTTATGCCTGACATAAAAGTCATTATTTCTTAGTAATATTAAGTGTCACTACACTGTAAGGGAAAAGGACATTTATTGGTTAAATAGACATTTCTCCCCTGCATATGGCATGTGTGTGACATTTTTGCACACACTGGAAAGTTGAGGTTGAGGAATCATTTACATTACTCTCTCTGGGTGTCCAACAGTGTCTGATATAAATATTTTATTAGGCAAACCTGCAGGTTTCTGAAGATTATATGTCTTATCAAGTTGACCCTTATAATTATGTTGTCTTCTGTATCCATGGGATCTCTTTTAATTTTGCAGTTCTTTGGTAAATATTGAATCATAAGAAAGGTATACAACTGCAGGCAAAGACGGCTGAGGATAAAAAAATTATGTAAACAGGTTCCTCTACATTTGTGTCAAGATGCATTTTCCTTCCTCTACCCCAGAAAATTATTGCTTGAAAGAAAGTCTTAATTAGGCCCGAAAATAAAGCAGATCACCATACATTTTGATGCTCACTTTGTAATCTGTTTCTCTGATAAGACTTTAGGCCCTCCTCTCTCTTTTTAGTATTAAAATCACATTCAGCCCCAAGGGTCTTTAGGGAGAGAGTAGCTCAAAGGTTAGTTGGGTACTTATCTGTTTGTGTTTTTCTCTGCTGACCTGATGCATTTGTTTTTTCTTATCATCATTTTGCGTGTAAGCCCCTGGCTGCCCCATGGGCGCGGCCATCAAAGTGCCATATGCGTGACCCTCTGGTGCAAATGCCGCAGCTCTCCAGCATGGGGCAGCGCCACGTGATAAAGAGCCTCTTAGCCCCTGAGTGTGCACCAGGTGGGGTGGTCACAGGTCAGCACCATAGCCATTGATGTGCGGCGGTCCTCTCATTGGGCCTGTTTCTTATCTCTGTGCATGCCCCACAGAGCTCGGCCCCACACACAGCAACCTTTGAAGCTAATGGGGGCTGTGCCCTTGGAGGTGCCTGCCAGGGGGTCTGGACGGGGAGACCAGTGAAATCCTTCCTTGGCCAGTTTGGTCCCCGCTTTCTTGTTCTTTTATCCCTGACCCTCCCCCCCGCCCCCCACCTTTGCCCTTCTCACTTAGCCCCCACATACCCAGAGATAATCATGGGTTTCTTTTCCCACATAGACAAATCCCCCAAAAAAGACTGGAGAGAAGCGTATGAACATAATGGCAGGCAGTGGTCCCATGGGCTACAATCCATGTTGAGTTCCAAGTAGTGTGAAATGTGAAAATAAGAAAGTTTCTATAGAATTGTACGACAGATGAAATCATGCTCTTTCCTTTCTGACTTCACTGATGTTACATTTCTGTCACCGATGTATTCAAGGAATGTCTTATGATTAGTTTTGACATGACTTCTAGTCCCAGGGTCATATCTTGTGAACTTAACTGTATTTTCATCTTGGTGTTAGGCCCATCCAGGCATGGAGAGAAGACCCATAGTCAAGAGTCTGCTGGCTTCCATGACTCATTACACTCCTGACCAAGAACTTAGGCTAAGGGAAATACAAATCAAGGGCTTAAGAGGTTCAAGGACAAAGCCAGGAACAGAGACAGGGGCAGCTCCTGGGCTCACTCCGACTGGCCTTCATCTCTGTCTCTGTAAACTTGAAACAGGTCCCACCGTAAAGAGAGCAGTTAAAACATAGTAATGCTAAAAGCTGGGAACACAAGAAGCATCGTTTGTACTTATGGGTCTAGTGGGGTGGGAGGGCTCCTTTCCCATTTGGGGCTGCCCTTGGAACTTGGAATGGCCCTGTGGGCTGAGCAGTGGACTGGATCTGTGTTTGTCTGGATGGAGAAGCAGCAGAAGGGGCCAGCAGGCTGTGGCTGCTGACATCCACCTGGTGGCAGCTGTGGCACCATTGGCAGCGCTCCTGAGGCACTGAGACCTTGGGTGGACATGGGTATCAGTGCCTGAGGAGGCTCTCGGGTCTATCCCATTAGTATTAGTGTTGGCTGCATAGGCAAGTGGCTACAGTGAAAAAGAGCCAAGGAAAACAATAGCAGTGGACATTGCAGGGTAGGTGAGAGGCGAAAACCCACAGGGACACCTGAAACACTCCCTGAAGAGTGTACACCCTGCGGGGAGACTTTGAGACCCTGCGAACGCCTGGAGAACAGGTGACGGTCAAAACAGAGAAAACTGTTTGAGGTCTGTGGATGAGATAATACCCAGGCTTTGAATGGCTTTTGGAATTTTACTGTCTCTGAGTTCAAATTGCCTGTTGTAGCACTTTGATATTGTTTATGAATTCCAAAAATAGATACTGGATTATGTTTGAGAACTGGTCTGTGCCTCTGGGCATGTTAGATTGGATTGGATTCAGAAGTTTCACTTTTACTTGTTTAAATTATGACTAGGGCTTTGACTGGGCCACATCAGTAGGACGTCAAGTTGCCGCCCCCTTGGTGGGTGTGGACTCACAGAGAAAACGACACCGCAGAGTAGACAGTGTTGATCTTGGAGCCTGGGAAGTAAACACCGAGAAGCAGATACGCGAGGAAGGAGAGGAGTCTCCATTAAACATGGGCAGAGGCCTCAGGGAGAGAGACAGAGTCATCCGCCTGATAGTCTACACCCTGCCTTGTGGGGAGAGCAGAGCAGCTGAGCCTAGAGAGAAACGAACCCCCAGAAGAGAGGAACCCAGGAAGCCTGAACCCTGGCAGACGTCAGCAGCCATCTTGCTCCAACACAAGGCAACAGTTTGGTGAGGGAAGTAACTTGAGCTTTATGACCTGGTAACTGTAAGCTTCTACCCCAAATAAATATCCTTTATAAAAATCAACTGATTTCTGGTATTTTACATTAGTACCCCTTTGGCTAATACACCTGTGTTCAATCCTTGCTCTGCTGTGCTGCATGACCTATGGCCCATTACTTAATCCCACCAGAATTTGGTTTCTGCCAAGTAGAGGTATAATAAAATCTATCGCATAGAGTAATTATGAGTCTTCAATGAGACAATTCATATAAAGCACTTAATTAGTTTTCTCCATGTATGTAATAGGTAATCAATAAATGTCTGCAATTAATATCCTTTTTATTTCTATCAGTTGCCCCTCAGTCTTGATTGTTTTTACTGTGCTAATTCTGCCAGCTTGCTTTAGGTCATGTGACTAGTAAGTGGTAGAACTGAGATTTGAACCCAGGGGTCTTTTTTCTAATCTTTTGTTCTTTTCAACCACAGCATACTGCCTTTTCCTGTCTAATTATAATAATATAGTTTTGCATTGCCCTATGGATTCTATGCAGTTAAATGCATTAATACATTAGGTCTTTACTAGCCCTGTCTCCCAGAAGGTGAAACAGAGGCAAGAGCATAAATAGCTAGGAAGAGTGGAGTTTTCAATCACATGTTGCTATTGTAGAGGGTTCAGAACAAATTTCAATTTTATCAGCTTCATTAATGTCCTAAGACGTTGCTGAGCCTAGTGGCTTTCTAGTTCCTTTCCTTTGTGTGGTTCTCTAAATACCTGCTCTATCCCACATTTTCCCAAGGTCTTATATGGCTATGTTCTTTGATTCTTTCTCAGTTTTACACTTCCGTGGTATGTGATCTGCCCAAACACAACTTTTTTAACCTTTTTTAAAAACTATGGTTAAGCTTCTTTTTAAAAAGCTTTTTTAAAAATTTTGAAATAATTATAGATTCACAGGAGGCTTCAAAGAAGTGTACAGGGGAGTTATGTGTACCCTAACCCAGCCTACCCCAACGTTAGCATCTTAATAACTGTAGTACAGTATCTAAACCAGGATATCGACATCATTACAAGCCACAGCACTCATACACATTTCTCCAGTTATACACATACTTGTTGGTGTGTGTATGTTTAAGTCTGTGTGATTTTACCATGTTTAGCTTCATTAATTACCACCACTACCAAGATGCATAATTGTATCATCATCACAAAGATCCCTTTATCATACTGTATTTATTGTCTGAGATTGGCCTTTGTTGCTCAGCATAATTCTCTTGAGGTTCAACCAAGCTATTGACTGCATCGATAGTTCCTTTTTAATACTTAGTCCTATTACATTGTGTGGAGGTACCTCAGTTTGATAACCATTCATGTGTTCAAGGACATTTGAGTAGTTTCTAGTTTTTGGCTATTAAGAGTCAAGCTACTGTGTTTATTTCTGTAAGGGCTTTCATATTTCTTTAGAATAAATGACCAGGAGTGAAACTGCTGGTTCAAGTGGTAAGTTCTTTTTTTTTTTTAAAAGAAACTTCCAAACAGTTTTCTAGAACACCTGTAACATTTTACATCCCCACCAGCAGTGTGTGAGTAATCCACTTTGTCATCCTCATTTGATATTATCTCTCTATTTTAGCCATTGTAGTAAGTATATAATGATATCTAAAGTCTATTGATTTTGAATATTTTTTCATGTGCTTTTTTGCCATCTGTATGTCCTCTTTGGTGAAATATCTATTTGTGTTTTTTGCTCATGTTCTAATTGGGTTGTTTATTTTTACTGCTGTATTTTGTGAGTTCTTTATAAATTTGAGATATAAATCCTTTGTTGGATACATGATTTGCAAATATTTTCTCCCAGGCTAATTTGTCTTTTCATCTTCTTAACATCTCAACTAAAATTTTTTATTTTGTTAAGGTTGCGTTTGTCTGTTTTTCCTTTTAAGGACAGTACTTTTGGTGCCATGTGTAAGAACTCTTCACCTAGCCTTGGTTACTGAAAATTTTCTCCTATTATTTTTTCTAAAATGTTACGTTTCATATTTTACATTTGAACCCATAATCCATTTTGAGTTAATTTTTCTGTAAATGGTGAGGTTTAGATCAAGATTCCTTTTTAAATATGGATACAATATAGGAATACTTCTGTTATTAACCTATTTCTCTATTTTATTTAGAAGTATATTTCCAAAATCAATTCTTTTTCTTGAGTTAGTTAGAAAAGAAGCTGGTTCATGCCCCTATAACTAATGGAAGTTGAAAATCTTTCCCAGAACAGTCCCTACTTTTTATAAAATTTTAAAGCATTCTGTCTTCTACTGGTTAGTAAATCACAGGATTCCCTCCTATGAACTACATCAATGCTAGTCAAGAGAATGCTATTTACAAAAAGTATAGCATGTAACCTCTCCTGTATATTGCTGTTTAAAATGCATATATGGAAAATAGTAAGGATCTAGTTGAGTATATCTGAATAGCTGGCTACACTGCTGTATGGCCCTTGGCAAGTTGGTCCCAGAATACCTGCTACCAGGTAATGTTTGTAAGAAGCAATTTCAAATGCATTATTTCAGAAATGCATTTTTCATTAAGCTGGGAAGGAGATGTAAATTATGTCATCAAGGCCCTTGAAACAATAATTATTTGTCTTTATGAAATATATCTTGCACAAAATTCAAATGTATTCTTTTTTTTTTTTAATGAAAAACAGCTGTCCCAGAGAACATTTGTTTGATTGCCCATGATTGGTAAAATAGGAGAGTGATTAATCCTTGGAGATTTGTGACGCACACACAGGAGATTGTAGAGTGAGAGGCCATTACTGCACTTGCTTTACTGTCTGCAGGAACCCTGATTCCCACATGGTGCCTGGAGTGAGGGAGAGACTGGTCTACCATCCTCTCACCTACCAGCAGAGAAGAGCCCGCGCTGCCGGGCTCACCATCTGGAATGTTCCGACAAGAAAATCTCCATTATTTAGAAGAGAATTATTGTCAGAAAATAAAATGCTCTCATTTCAGTGTTTATAATGTTAAGGGAGAGGGCTAGGGCATTAAACGCTTGATTCCTGATACAGCTCATTCTTCCCTGAAAGCGGGCGCTGTGTAAATAGCAAATTCAAATTCTATCGATGATACGTCTTTGGACTTCTATTTATTTTTCCTTAGAATGTGTGAAACACTTCTGATCTTTTTATTTCTTAGGGGATGAACAATTGCAGCATTAAGAGACATTTAAATAATACTTAATTTTTTAAAGCAAGAGAATTAGACAAATGGATGTGTTCAACTAAGAATTCAGGTCAGGTTTCTGTTTTTTGAGCTTAATGTGTGATATTAGCCTATTAAATGGCATGCCTTTATTTGATATATTCTCTATCCCCATTAGACGTCATTTCCATTGATGTTTTGTATTGTTTGCACGTTAGCGCTTCTTATGTTAAACTATGGGGGCTGAAGGAGGAAAATAATTAGATTTATGGCTTTGTACTTTTAGTTTCAATTGAAAGGTCTATTCAAACATAACTCATGATACAGTACCTATAAGGCTATTTTCTATTTAAATTAGCTCATCAAATGGAATATTTTCTTCAGTGATTTTTCTGGAGATGAGTAAAACAGATGACGCCTTCATTCAGTGGAGACACAACTTGCAATTTACTACAAGCAGCAAAAATCATTAAGCACAGTGGTACTCATCAGTACAATTAATGATGATCATTTCTATATAATTTTTTAATACTCAGGCAGCTGGAAGAAGTTGGCCTCCTGAGCTTGAAGGCAAACAGAGGAATTTTTGAATAGCCAGTTCCGAGGCACATGGCAGGGAGGCTGGCTCTCACGGTGACTCACCGGGGAAGAAGCCATGGAGTGTGGTGTGCTCAGAGCCCTCCATGGGGCAAATTATACTTTGGGTTGAAATGTAGAGCCGATCCTCAAAAATTAGGCAAAAAGGAGGCCACCACCTCTAGGGGTGTCATAGCGCCTCTCTCTCGACACCTTTTCTATCTGCTAGCTGATTCTAGAATGTCTTTTCACAAGACTAAAGATTTTGCAGCAGATTTAGTCCCAAGGATTAAAAAGCAAGCACTTCTAAGCCATCTGGGCATTGCTTTGAGATTGGGAATGAGCAAGGAGGGAAAAGGAAGCTGCATGTTTCACATGTGGGGTTGGGGAGAGCCCAAGCCAGGCCTGGGTGCACCATTTCCTAGCTGGGTAATTTGTTTGCCAGCTGCTGGTGTGCTACAAGTGTTCATCATTCTAAAGGACCGCAAAACAGTGATAACCAACCAATTAACCAACCAACCAGACCGTTTCTGTATACCCTGCAGGCCCTCGCTTCATGTCTCTGTTCTTCATGTTCTTGTCTAGACTCAGAGTTCCCCAAACTCTAGAACCACGTTCAGCTTGTCCACATTTATGCCCACAACAACCTTTTTTTCAATATATTTTTGACTTATTTTTAAAAGATACTTAGATGACATAAAATGTTACATAAAAAATATAAGGGATTTCCATATGCCCCATTCCCCGCACGTCCCACTTTTCCCACATTAGCAACTTCTTTCATTAGTGCAATCCATTCATTGCAATTGATGAACACATTTTGGAGCACTGCCAAGCAGCATGGATCATAGTTTACATTGTAGTTTATACTCTATCCCACTCAGTTCTGTGGTTTATGGCAGGTTATATAATGTCCTTTATCTGTCTTTGCAATCACAACAACTTTTTAATTTAATATTTGTAAATTGAATAAAAGTAAAGAGGTTGATGTGAATGAATGTCAAGGTCTTTTCTGCTCTACAGAATTCATTTTCAGCTCATTTGCCCCCATTTCCAGGACGTTAAGTTCTTTCTAGATGAGGAGAAAGTGGAATATGTGATATGGAATAATGGACCTTCAAGAAAGGGGTTGAACTGACTGTTCAGGAGGTCATCAAAGTGGCAGAACTGGTATCACATTGGCGAATAGGAGCAAACTTTGTTGGAGGTTCTGCGAAAGCAAGTTATTCCTATTTATTTTACATTTCCTGAATACAGGAGAATGTGCTATTTTTATGAAGTAAGAAGTAAAAGTTTGTTTTTTAGAAAGCAAAGTGCCATATCTATGAGCATGTTTGCTCTTAAGCCCCCAAGAAAGAAGAAAATTAGGCAAAGATTTTGGCTAAAGTATGAGTAGACAGATTTCTGAATTATAATGACAAAATCAAACCAGACTTTGACTCAAGAGGCTTCTCACAAAATGGCAGTATTAAAAACCTCTCAGCCAAACTGTATCTCTTTTGAATACAACAACCGTCACAGAAATACTGAACTGTATTTGCACACAAGCGTAGAAAAAGAGAAAATTGTAAAACAAAATGATTTGATCAACAGCACTTTGGGGTTGGAGAGCTTCTGTAATTGCACATAGTCCTGAAATTAGCCAGGATGTGTAGGCAACATTGGCCTAGGAGTTTTGCTCCCTCTAGGCCACATCCCCTCTTCCACCTGCACTCATTACCCTTTTAGAAATGACTTCTCCCCAGATGACCTGATGACCAGGAGTTTCTCCATGACCTCAAGATCGGTCAACTTCCCCCAAAGACTTTCTATTTCTGAACTTCTCCCACTTCCTTTTTAGTTCCTCGCCCTATATTTATCTGATTCCTTCAGGGCACTCAACTCTACACCATAATTCAATAGTTTGAGATACTGGATATTGCAGACACACAAACAAGAGTTTCAGACCTGTTTCTCCTACTTACTAGATGTTTTACTTTGGGCAGGTGAAATTTCTTGATTCCATTACCTCAGTTTTAAAATGTGGACAACATTTGTCAAATTCGTATGGATTACAGAGAATGAATGTAAACACCTGGCATTTAGTAGGTACTCATTAATAACAGTTTCACATTTGCTTGCTAGTATATTAGTGGGTGCTAATGAATAATAGATTTCACTTTCCAGATGGCATATTTGAGTATTAACAGCAGCCTTTTTGTCATACAATACCTTATCAGTAAGGAGTGCTTATGGTGGGAATTTCGGGGACAATGTTAGCTGCAGCAGGGGAATTATTTTTGGCTAAGTTGTCCTTTTAGTAACACCTTTAAATCTCACCGTTTTGGATGTGTTCTCTATTATTGGGTAAATTTTGTAATCAGGAATCTCACACATAAAAATCCACCAAGTCAAAATTATCTTCTCAAGATAAAATCATTTTCCAATTACACGGCTGCCCTAATTTTGATTTTATAAGGTCATCTTTATTTTTTCTTTGCATTAGCGTAAAGACATTTCATCTCTTCATTTCAAAGGAGAGAAGACTTAAATTTTCAGTCAGTGAGGAAGTGAGAAGGCTTGCTATTCTAAAAAACAATCTTTCATTTGCAATTACCAGAAACCCAACTCAAAGTAGCCTAAGGGAAGCAGCTACACTGCTGGAATTCACATAACTGGAAATTCCAGCAGTGGAACTAGGCTTCACGTATAGCGAGATCCAACTGCTTATATACATTGCCATTTTCTGCCTTTCTTCCTCTCTCTGTCTTTCCTTTTTGCTTTCTGTTCCCTTCTCTACTTTCCCCCTCTTTCTCTAACTCTCTGTTTCTCCATCTGCTCATTTCTGGTTTTTTGTGTGTGTGTTATTCTCATTCACTCTTGCTATGGACGAGCTCTGTCCATTTAGAGCAGGAAGTACCTGCAGTTGGCCCCTAGCATACATCCTTACAGCTTGTGATCCAGAAAGAAGCACACATAGCACCTTTAGCCTCAACTGGAAAAATTCTCAAAAAGATCATGATTGGTACAGTTAGGGTCAAAATCACTGTGATCCAAGGTAGCCCCACCAGAACCACATAGTTCAGGAGTTTCTCAAAGGAAAGGGGGAGCTCTTATAAAAGAAGGGGGCTGTGACAGTTTGCTGTGAACACGTGAAGTGATATCACAGCCTTCTATACTTACAAAGGCAACTCACATGTAGTGCTATTAAAAGACAATTTTCCCAGTTCTTGACATGACTGAAACTTGCCTGGTTCAAAAAAATAATCAATTGAGTGTTCAGGATAATTTCAGGCTTTTTAGAGACATTAGAGGAAAACAGTGCATTTTTATTTTGCAAATTCTCATAATTTTTGACAAATGTGAGACATAGGAGACTAAGAATCCAGGAAATTATGTTGGGACAGTCTTCGTTTGAAGCACAGCCTGGTAGTTAATGACAGGAGAAGGCCAATCTTTTGTCGAACTCTCACCTGGAAAAATTCTGAAGTCATTTATTAAAAGAATGTTTTTTGAAATGACCCAAATGATATTTTCACTGTCTTTAAATTGCTGGTTATTTCTAAAATTTGGACTAGATCTGCCATATAATGAATTTTTAAAAGGCCATTTATAGGTGATGCTGGACACATAGGAATACCAACTCTTAAAAAGAAATCCATAAATCTCCCATTGCAGTAGGCATTTATTCCAGAATCTTAGAAATTCAGAACTATAAAGAGGCTTGAGGTCATCTAGCAATTCCTCCATCTCTGCAACTTAATTCTTTGGCACTAAAAATGGGCATCTAGTCACTACATCCCATTGCTAGCAGGGATGGGCAGTTTATTACAGTATGGGCTAACTATGCCATAAATCATCATCATCATTGTTTGAACATTTTCCTTTATATTAAACTAGACTCTGCTTTATCCTAACTGTTACTCATAGAGCTGTAAAACATGGGTTTAATCCCTCTTTCACAGAACAGTCATCTAAGCTCACACTCCTTCTGAACCTTCTTGTTGGCAGGATAGCCCATCCTAAGCTCCAGTAATCACTTCTCTGAAAATAGTTGTCATGATTCCTCTTCAAAGGTATTAGGAAAATGAGGCGAAGTGTCTGGAGCTAAATGGAACTGGGTTGGAATCCTGAATCTAACACTCATCTGCTATGTGGCCTTGGACCAGTTCCTCAATCTCTTTGTGCCTCCGTTTCTTTATTTGCAAAACAGATGAAAAAATACTTACCTTGGCAGTTGTAAGAATTGTAAGTATTTGCTGTAATGAGCTTGTCAACAGTTACAGAGCCCTCGCTATGTGCCAGGTATATTAAGCACTTTACTGTATATACATATAATACGTACGGTATATATGTATATTCTTCACAACAACCTATGAGGATTATTGTCATCTCCATTTTACAGGTGAGGATATTGAAGTACAAAGGTTGAGATGGCTAGGACTAGAACTGGTTCTGCTGGGGTAGGAAATCTAGAAATGGCGCCTGTTATTTTTATTGTTCCCTGGATACAAAAGAATACAGAGTGAATATGTCTTATCTAGGAAGATAGAACTTCCCCCAACTCTCCAGCCATGCAAATGGGTCTTGTTGAGTTTGGGGTCCTCTCAGCATCTGCCAGGATTTTCTCTCATGAATCTTCTGTAAAGCCCAGTCTTTAAAGTGATAGTAACATAGGTAGTGCCTGGAACTCTCTACCTCATGAAATTGCCTCTAGAAATCTTCATACAATGTGTCTGTGATGGTGATGGTATTCAATCAGGACCCTGTATATATGGTCCTGATGTCAAAGGTAACCCAAATCTTTCCTAGTTAGTTTGAGCTCTTTTACAAGTGATTAGCTGTGGTGTAGGAAATTACTGCATTTCAAGTAAAAATAGATTAACAATGAAGTTCAAAATATCTGAAGGCATGGATATCTCTTGCAAACTTAGCAAAAAAAAAAAAAGACGAATCAGTGTCTTCAAGAGAGTCATCATTTTAAATATACGTATCTCTCAGTTTGAAATTTAATCTGATGAGATAGTTTAAATTTTAGAAAGTATCATTCAATGCATGACAGGCTGTGAATGGAATTTGCAAAAATGACTTACAGTTTTTTCCCAAAGATGTTACTATCTTCAGAAGCCCACATATTTAATAGGAAGACACAGTATAAAAGAAACCACATAGGAAACACCCCTGACTTTAGCATTTTCTGGCTGTGTAACGTGGGACAAATTTAACCTGTGATTTAATCTTTTAAAGCTTAAGACTCCATGTCCGTGAAATGGGATAATGCCACCTACGCAACAGGATTGTGAGGATTAAATGAAATAACAAATGTCAATATGTGTAAAGCATGTGGTGCGGAGCCTGGCACGGCATGAGTGTCTAATAACTTTCATTTTCTTTTCCTATAATTATGGGGGGAAAAAACGTTTAGTAATTTATTAAATATTCTGTGCATTAACATATTTCTTACTTTGGGTTTTTGTAATCCTGTGCACATACCCTCCACGGTACCTTTTATCTTCTAGAAACCCCAAGCATTTACAAAGCTAGCAAATGAAGATAACCCACCACTGATTCACAGGGACCACTAATCCACTCCTAGAGCACGACCACCTCTGGGTAAAAAGATCAACAAATATTTATCAGCTACATAACACCTCGATTAAATTCAATGAAGCCCTTTTATACTATTTCCTAAAGGACAGAGATAAGAAAGCCACGCAAGGTGGAACTATTACACCTGTGTGTGTTTATCCAGGCCTTTAAAAGATAAATACTGTAATCAGGGAGTCAAATATTAGGCAATTATAAGACTTCAGAGGCTAGATGATGAATTCAGTCCCTTTCTCTCTAGGCGGGTGATGGATTTAAATCAGAAACAATAATCTTGCCCCAAAAGGGAGTTACATTCCCTTCTGGACTGTGAAAGCACAAGCTGCGAATCCCTGCCTCCTATTTGTTTGTGTATTTTTCAAAATAAGTTATGCATCTTCTCAAGGAAGCCTGGGTGTTAATCAAAAGATTGGTGGCGCTTATCAGCACCATCCTTGCACTTGGGTAAATTGCATTAAAATTCTTATGTGAGCAGGCAGTAAATAGCACAGGCACTCAGATCATTCAGTCGATGCCACCTTTCCCTGTCTCCACTAATATCTTATTATGTATTACCTGAGGTGATGGTTCATGTTTAACTTTGAGAGAGCTACATCCCATGAAGCACAGGCCTATCCGAGGCTTACCAGAATTTCTAGAATAAAACAGTACCTGCAAATCTACTTACTTGAAGGGATTTTTGCAACTCAGCCATTATTTTGGCTTAATTTTGCTTAATTTTGGAGTGCCTTGATTCCTCAGTATCTGAAACAGGATTAATAACCAGTTTTCCCCACGCCTAGGTGTTTCAAGTGTGACAGTGGCAGGCACACCTTAGCACAGCAGCTGCGTGCCCGGGGCTACTGCAGTGCAAAGGAGCCTGGGCTTCTTTGGAGAATGGCCGGGAGCGGGGCGGGCTTCCTGCTCGGCTGTGGGAGAAAGGAGGCAGAGCCGGGCAGAGCTTGGGGCTTGAGGTTCTTCTGGATTCATCAGTTTCCAAAGACGATGGCTTTTAAAGGGAAAGGTGAAAAAGAAGAGGAACAGGCGTTCCGAAAAAGCAACATTTAGAACATTGCTACGCTTATAGTGGGTCCTTGTGGCAGTTTGAGATTATTTATGAATCCCCAAAAGAGAAAGATTGTAAACTAATCTGTTCCTCTGGATGTGATACACTTTGTATTAAATTCAGGGAGGGGCCTCTGATTAAGTTTACTTGATCAATTTAGGGCTTCTGTTTGGGCTACATCAGTAAGGTGTAACTGGAGTTGAGTCCCTGCCCCCTTGGTGGGCTGATATAAATGGACACACACTCCAGAAGACACACAGGAAGAGAGACACTGTCATTTTTGATTCTGGAGCCCCAGGAGAGTTGAGCCATTCGCCTGCTAGTTTGCAGCTGATCTTGGGAAGAGAGCCAAGGCTGATCTAGAAGGCCTGCAAGGAAACGAGCCCTATGCCTGGAGAGAGAGGAAGCCCTGAGAGACAAGCCTGATGTTCAAGCCTGCAGCTGAGAAAGAGGAGCCCAGAGGGGAAGGCTGAACGCTCACAGAGATCAGCGACCATCTTGCTTTAACATGTGGCAGCTGACTTCGGTGAGAAATCAACCTTCCGTTGGACTCTTTAGGGCCCTATAACTGGAAGATTTTACCCCAACTAAATACCCTTTATAAAAGCCAAGAGTTATCTGGTAATTTTCAGTGGCACCCCTTTGGCAGACTGATATAGTCCTCAATAAAAGGAATGAACCAAACAATTAAGGTAAAGAGGACAGAGGAGAAAGGTGGTAATTGAAAACCATGATAAAAATAAGGGAGGACAGAATACCCAGGAGACCAGGGCATGAAGAAAGAGGAGTATGAGATAAAGTTAAACCTGGAGAGAAGAAACAGGGTAGGGAGGTGATGTGAAACAGGTCATTAGAGTCAGAAAAATATGTAATGAGACTGACAAAGTTTGTATGATTTGTTATAGTTACTTTTTATTGAGAGTATATTGTATATGAAATATTTTGCAGAGAAATGTACATTTTTTCTCTCATGACCTTTAAACAAGACTGTGAGGTAGATATCATTATCTAGACTTTACAGGTAAAGAAACCAAGTCTCAAACCATAAAGTTCCCAGGATTATACAGCTGCTAAGTGGCAAAGGCAGGATTCAAAACCAGATCTTTTGCTGCAATGAGCCAGATAGGAAATATTTTAAGTTTTGCGGGACATATGATCTCTCTCATACTCTTCTCTGCCCTTGTGCACATAATCCTAAAAGCAGGCATACATAATATGTAAATGAAAGGGCAGCTGTGTTTCCAATAATACTTTATTTCTAAAATAGATGGTGGGCCAGTTGGCATGTGGGCCCTAGTTTGCTGACACCTAGTTTTACATAAAAATGGGCATCTCCACTGCAGGAGTGAGAAGTCCAATATATGCCTACAGGTTGATAGAGGGGAGTGTAGGGATGGCAGGAAGCAAATTTACTATGGACCAAAGAAGGGAACTCTGCTGGCAACCAGGGAGTAATAAAGATGGTGGTTTTTGCAAGTTTATTTCAAAATCATTTGTATTTTGAAAATTTTTTTCCATTAAATACTTAAAATATGAATTAAGTAACAAAATACTCTTGGTTTGAATATTTTCTTTTGTAAGTACCAAAACCCAATATTCTCTCTTTTAAAGTTCTCTTTCCCAGAACTTCTAATCAGTGATCTACTTTTCTGAAAACATGCCCAGTTTGCTTCCAAGAGGGAGTTCAACCCGTCTGAGAGATAATATGAGTAGCTAAGTTTATAAAACAATTTACTTTTTATCTCAATCCTTTCATTAACACCTCATTTTGGGGGGAATCAAGAATATTGTTCAATGCCTTTTTGTGTTTCCTACAAAAATATCAAATGTGCATATTCCTGATTTTTCAGCCGGTGCAAGTCAACTTATGGAAATTGATTTAATGATTTGTATGTGTATTCACTGTTGGAAACTCTGTTACTAGAGACTGTTTTATTATAAGTCATTTTGTTGACAGTAAAATACTTTGAAAATGAAACATGAAGGTAGTATATTAGAACAAACTTGAACTTTCAGATTGCAAAGCATTGATCTGCATCAACAGTTCAGAGAAAAATACAGCAAATGATGCCCCTTATCCAACAGGAAAACAATTCAAGGACATAGCTATTGAATTATCCTGAGAGTGAAACTTGTTTGCCTTATTTTGTGCCCAACTAAGAGTACTCCAAAAGCATTATCTTCATTTGCTTTGTCTATTCTTCTTTTGCATCATGGATGACTTGTTTCACCTCTGTCCATCAGCAGTACCAAGAAAAATTCCTTTTTGTTCTTAATTAAAGTGTTTCTTTTGAGTCTCCTCCCTGCTAATTGTTTCACCACTACCCATCAGTAACACTAAGAAAAATTCTTCTTGTTCACCATTAAAGTGTTTCATTTGAATCATAGAATATTACAATCATAAAAGATCTTTGAGGCTATCGGACTCATTTCTAAGCCATATTATGCCCTTGATGGAGTTTTAGTGAATTCTGAGAGCATCCTCAGAGATGGCGTTTGCCTGGATCTGAAACACCTGGAATTCCTCACGACTCTTTTAAAGCAAATATAAAAGCAGAATGCTATAATTACCAGACACTTATGTGTTTATTCCAGAAGTAAGATCATCAAAAAAGAATAACTACCTATTTAGACTTTTGCTTTCATTATTTGTCTGAGTTACACAGAATTTGTGGCACTGTCTTCGAATACCAGAAAATGTTATTTTAAAACACCCAGTCAGGAAGCCAGATACCCTGAACGATGTGTGGTCAGATTTTCATCATGTTTTGAATAAGCTGTTGGGGACTTTGTTTTGGGGAAGGGGGTAGGAGTGGGGATTGAAAATCCACACAGGCCTTTTTTCCCCCTCCAAGTACAGGCATCACTTTGAGGTCATCAGACTAACCTTCTTATGTTATAATAATGAAGCCATAATTTGCCAAGTGTTTGCTAAGTACTAGAAGAGAGGTTGGCAAAGCATGGCCCATGAGCTAAATCTGGTCTGCTGCCTGTTTTTGTGTCTGGTAAGGGTTTACGTTTTAAATGACTGAAAAAGATTTACAACAAGAACGGTATTTCACCATGGCACATGAAAATTATATGAAACTCAAATTTCAAGTTCCCTAAGTAGTAAAGTTTTATGAGAACGCAGCCATGCTTGCTCATTTGCATATTAGCCGTGACTGCTTTTGGTTTACAATGGCAGAGCTGAGTAGTTCCAACGTGCTCTCATCCTACAGTGGGATAACTTCAAAATGCAACAAAGACATAAACGCTGATGAATAAATAAAAATACACAATAATTGACCACTTGACATTAAAGAGCCAGGTACAGCAGGCAAATGAAACCAGTCCCAGTCTTCAAATATAATGCATTATCAAAGATTTAGGAACCATGCTTGTGTCAGGCACACTGGCCATTGGGCCCAGGCAGCAAGCCTGAGCAAAAGGGAATGCATTCCGCCTCTCTTTTCTAATACTTCTTTGTTAGGGTCTCACGGGAATCTGAGCTTTCAAGCGAAAGCCTTCCTTTGTGAGGGCAGCTGCATGCTTCCAGTTAGTGGTATGGGAGGTTAGCAGGCGAAGGGTAGGCAGGGCTGGGGCTAATTTGCAATCCCATGCACATTTTTTTTTTTTTGCACAAAGTTTTTGGAATCCATCAGTTATGTATTAAGAGCCAATCAGCTTGGTGAAAACAAGCTTTAGAAAAGGAGAGTTTAATTAAAAAGAGGCAAGTCTAAGTAAGGTTATAGAACTGAGCTTGACCTCTCTCTCTTTCTCCCTCAGAGTCATGGTTTTACAGTTGGCTAACTTTCCAGTAATTGAATCTGAAGGTTGATTCCTTGTTCTTTAAGAATTGCCAATGGAGTCCTGTAATCCTCTTCTGATCTCCTCAGTGAATGAGGACTTTGGTTTATTGACATGTAATTAGATCAGTATGTCACTACATCAATGTCAGTGTAAACATCACTGAGTAAGTAGCTGATCCTTACAAGATCAGCAACCTAATCTCCACTGGGATGCCAACTGGCTTTGTCAACACTCCAGTTGAGGACTGTATCTCTTTTCTAATGCCTGATCCCAAACAATTGGGACAGTGGTAGGAATCTGGCCTCTAAGACTTTTTTATTGACATTTTGACTATTCTGTTACCTTTGTCATCAAAGGGCACTGGTGCATGCCAGCAAAGTAAATAAAACAGGGAAGCGCAAATTTCCTCCTCTTCATGTCTTCCTTCTCCTTTTGTCACTGTCAGGAAGAAACAAATTAAGCAGAAGGGCTAGAATTAACAAAGCGCCTAAGCTCTCACTGGTTATGAGAGTTTACACTTTTCCTCCCTTTTACTTTTTGTGTATGTGTGGGGCAAAAAGCTTTATTGTTTACACCTGTTTCCAGGCTTGTTAGAGGGCTGCATGGTGGCTGGTTAAAAAGACATCTTCCAGCTGGAGGGAGGGGCTCAGGCAGACACCCAGATGCCAGACTGTCTGAGGGGAGCCTTTGGAAGAGTCACTGGCCCAGCTAGCCTGCAAAGGTTGGTCAGGTAGGTGCTCATTTTCTTGCTGTATTTCACCTCCTCCTCTAGTAAAGGACTTTCTAGGAAATCACAGAGACAAGGGTCTGTGCCCGCAGAACCCTTGCAGAACCCATGCAGATCTAAAAGGGCATGGTTCAGGTTCTGCAGGGCCATGGTGGCTTCCATGGAGTCCAGGGTTTTATCCCACTCATCTTGGGGCTGCTCCTGCATGTCCTGCCAGAGAGTGTGGCTGCAGCCCTGGTTTTGCATCTTCTCAAGAAGGTACTGTGCCCTCTCACTTGTCCTTCACCAACTCATGGAAGAAGTGGTCCATGCCCTTCAGGACCACACCAGGAGGACCACATCCTCCCAGTAGAAATGGAAACCCAGAGAGAGGTAGGTGTAGGAGGCCCACAGAAGCAGGCTGCCACGTGGAATAATTCTGACAGATCTGGGAGCTCAGGGTTGGTGGACAGTGAGGCTCTAACCACAAAAAAATGGTGTTAGCTGGTCCTGAAAGCAGGGGGTGGCCGAGGAGATGGTCCCAGAGATTACGACTGGAGAGGAAATTGGAAGGTAGTCTGAGGCTGAAGGGGGTGGAGGATAGTCCTCAGGTCTTTTCGGTCCAAACACTGTTGCCCCAAAAGAAAGATCTGCAGGACCACCAGGTGTGCTGTCCTCCTTTTTATTTTTTTTTAATAAGAGAGGGCATTCTATTTTTTTTTTAGATTTATTTATTTATTTAATCCCCCTCTTGCAGCTTGTTACTTTCTTTGCTGTCTCTTCTGTGTCCATTCGCTGTGCATTTTTTCTGTATCTGCTTATCTCTCTTTGTTGTGTCATCTTGCTGTACCTGCTTTCCGTGACACATGGGCCATCAGCTGTCCATGGCATGCAGGCCAGCTTGCCTTCACAAGGAGGCCCTGGGATGCAAACCCAGTGCCTCCCATATGGTAGATGGGAGCCCAACTGATTGAGCCACAGCTGCTTTCCCTCCCTTTTACTTTTAATTAATGTGAATTAATTTGGGATAAAGAGGCTCATTCTGAACTAACCAATTATAAACATGTTTATTGAAAACGCTGTAACTGATTGGTAGAAATATGCTAGGTAGGTAAAGTTAAATGAAAGTCAATAAAGACCAGCTTATCAATTACTCCTGATCTCTCAATAATTATTATTATAACTATCACTTGTTGAGCATTTGCTAAGTTCTAGATATTGTGCTAATCATTAGCATCCATCACCTTATTTATTCTGTAACTGTTCTTTGAAGTAAGCTCTCTAATTATACCTCTTTTACCAATGAAGAAGGCTCAGAGAGATTTACTACTTTGCTAAATATCACACAGGTTGGAACTCACACCCAGAACATCAAACAGTTGGAAGCCAGTTAGAATCCAGATCTGTCTTACTGTGTCGCCTGTGCTCTTAACCAGATTAAATGACATCAGGGGAATCTCAGGGTTTTCATTGTTTGTACTTGCCATTTTAGTAATGGCAGGTAACTCAGGAATGAGTGGATAGAAAATACAACAATTCTAGCTAGTTTCAGCAAGTAACCTAGACTCAAGTGCTGGAAAATTCAAATGTCATTCAGTTGACCTTCAGGATAGTTTTGCTTACTTTAGAATAAAAGGGCAGTACCATCAACTGTCAGAGATAGTGGCAAGAAACAGAGGAGAAGCTAGTTTTCTTCTTCCACGGTATGCCAACTCTTATCTTCTAATGTGTAGGTCGGGGAGCTGATTCCCCAGAAGTCACTTGTGTTAGCATTAAAGCTAGAGCTGAACTCTTCTATTGCCCTACTGGTTTCCTGTCAAACACAAATTGTCCCATTTTGTTTTTCCCTATTTTCATGTCTTGGCCATTGAGCTATTGAAAAAATCTTCCTAGACAAAGGCATAACAGAAGGGCATGTAGCAGGCTGAAAGGGGATCCACTCAGGAAAATTTGTATTTTTATTTTAGCAGAAAACAGCATTTAATTTATAAAAGAAACTTGAAAGAGCTCTTAATAAGGTTTAGTCTGATTTTTCTTGTCTGTACAAGTATCTGGCCCTGATGAGATGATACAATTATGCCCTAGAAAAAAATTTTAGAAGAATTTATTATATAGTGATTTGTGGTGAAAATAAGTTAGGGAGCCACTCATTTGGACTTTTTTTTTTAAAGGGGAAACATCCTGGGCAGAGATTTATTTGTTTGATGACCTTGATTAGCTATGCCTGCTTATATTATAACCAGTCACTTTACCTGGAGGTCTGGCCTGGGTGGGTGAAGACTTACTGTCATTCTTTGGACAAGCCTCGGGACTACCCTGAACTTCAGGATTTTTTTTTTTTTTTTTGGCTGCAAAATGGCAAGGAATCCCTTGCCTTGTGAATACTCTACTGGGAGATAACTACTTATTGATGCATTTGATTTTTAGTACTGGAGGCCTTTCAAGGTGACAGGCAGGCTTTGAAATGCCACATCAATAAATAAGGTATATGGCATTTGCTAGAAAGAGCAAGTAATATGTCAAATCTTCCTTTTAGTGGATATACATTTTAGGTAAAAATAGGTAAAAGTAGTAAAAGGTACATGCTTGTGGTAGGGAAAAGGGGTACATGCTTGTGGTTAAAAAAAAACTTAAACCAGTATAAAAACATACCATGAAAAGTAGGTCTGCCCACTAAAGACAGCTATTATTACCAGATTCTTCCACATCTTTCTTGAGAAAATCTTACAAGCAAATGTATTGTATGTATAGTTATCAATCTATGATTGTTTATCATATATATACAATTTTATACATTGTATTAGTCAGCCTAAGGGGTGCTAATGCAAAATACCAGAAATTGGTTGGTTTTTATGAAGGGTATTTATTTGGGGTAGGAGCTTACAGATACCAGGCCATAAAGCATAAGTTACTTTGGAGCAAGATGGCTGCCAACATCTGTGAGGGTTCAGGCTTCCTGGGTTCCTATGTTCCTGGGGCTTGCTTTTCTTTGGGTTCAAGGTTCCTTTATGGGGCTGGCTTCTCTCCTCTGTGAGCTTACATGCTGGGGTTCCATTTAAGTCTTCAGCATCAAACTCCAACATCAGAAACCCTCAACTCTGTTCTTTGCCATGCCTTTTATCTGTGAGTCCCTATCCACCAAGGGGTGGGAACTCAATGCCCTAATCATAACTCAATCATGTCCAGGTACAGATCAGATTACAAGCATAATCTAATATTACTTTTTGGAATTCATCAATAATATTAAACTACTACATACATATATAGTTTATATATTCAATTATATACACATGTGTGTTGTTTTAGTTGCCTTTTATAATGGGAATTTATTAGGCTATAGCTTACGGTTCTGAGGTCTTGAAAGTGTCCACGTCAAAGTATCATCAAAAGATGCTGCCTCACCAAGTCGTAGTTGTGGGCAATCAGGCATATGGCAGGGCATAATAGTGCTCTGCCATCTCTGTCTCCTCCTCTAGGTGCACTTTGTCCCTGAGCTCAGCAGTGGGCTATCAGCCAGAAGGCCTGTCTTGCCCCTTTCCTCTGGGCCTCATCTCTTTCTGCCTCTCAGGGGCCTCTTTCAGTGCCTCTGCTCACTGATTCCAGGCTATGGCCTCTGGGACCTCTCTCTCAGCTTTTAGGATCTCTCTGTCTCAGACATGTTTTTTCTCTCTGTCTGCTGCTTTTAGTCCTCTGTTTACAAAGAACTCCAGTAGGAGGATTAAGACCCACCCTGGGTCCTGCAAGCTATTCAAAGGCCCTTAATTGAAGCTATCTAATCAAAAGATCCCATCTACAATGAGTTTTCAGGCACAGGAATGGGTTTGCTTTAAAAACATGATTTTCTGGAGTCCATGAAAACTCAAACTAGTACATGTGTGCATTTTAAAGATAAATCATAATACTGTTGTGTACCTTATCTCATAAGCTGTCTTGGAAATATTTTCTTATCAGTACATACTGAGCTACCTACAACTAATGTTTATCAGGTATGCCCCAGGATGATCACACCTGCTTTAATGTTTTCCAGTGCTTTTATACAAATCATAAGAAACCACTGCCTCAATTCCCATTATACATTTGCTTTTTAGGTCCTGTTGGAAGTAAAAAGTGGGGTTACAATCTAAAAATACAATAGTCCTGGCATTTCTATTTACCCATGTGATTACCCTTACTGGAGATATTTTTTTCTTCAGGCAGTTTCAATCTATCATCTGTTGTCCTTTCCTTTTGCCTGTAGAATTCTGTTTAGCATCTTTTGTAGGGTTGCCTTCTCACCTCCATGGCTTTCTTGTGACTTTCAGAATTCTATCTTTATCTTTGACATTTGACAATTTGGTTATAAGTTGTGATTTGAGTCCATCTTGGTTTATTCTCTTTGGAGTTTGTTGAACATTTTAGATGTGTATATTCATGTTTTACATTAAATTTGGGAAGTTTTCGGCAATTATTTCTTCAAATAGTCTCTCTGCCCCTTTCTCTCTTCTCCTTCTCCCACAATGCGTACGTTGGTATGCTTGATGATGTCCCACAGGTTCCTCAGGCTCTGTCCACTATTCTTCATTCTTTCTTCTTTCTGATCTTCAGACTAGATGATTTCAATGGTCTTGTCTTTAAGTTCACTGATTCTTTCTTCTGGCAGCTCCAATCTGTTCTCGAACTCCTCTAGGGAATTTCCAATCTCAGTTACTGTGGTCTTAAGCTCTGCTTCCTTTTCATAATTTCCATCTCTCTGTTGGTAATCTCTTTGTGTTCACCATTTTCTCATTTTCTTTCAGCTCTTCATGGATATTTAAGGCCATTTTAAAAACATATTTTTTCTGGAATGTTCCAGGTCTGGTTCTTCCATGGATAGTTTCTAATGTTTTTTCTTTTCCTTTGCCTGGGCTATCACTTCTTGTTTCTGTGCATGTATTATAATCTTTTGTTGAAATTTTGGACATTTTGATATTTAATGTATTATCACTAGAATTTAGATTCTGAGATATCTGTTCCTTAAGTTTATATCCAGCTACTGTTATGACTGTGTTTTCCTTGAATGCCAGGAGCTAACAGAAAGAGAAGAATGTAAAACAGTAAAAAAAAAAAAAAAACAAAAAACCTTTCTCAGTCTTTGCCTGTTGACCTATGCAAATGATCTCCCTCAGGGCTTATCCATACAATGAGTTTAGGCAATGGCTTGAGGCCAAAGCAGAGGGGACCTCCCTGATCTTTCTGCACATGCATCTTGTCTTGGGCATACATGTGTGGCCCTAGGAATTCCTGTGTTTACACAGATATGACTGTCCCCACTTTCCTTGCAAACAGTTTCTTCATGTTTCTTTGCACTGCACTATATGTCCTACAACCAGCAGTCCCTTGTCCCAGGCAGCCATGCCTTGAATGCTGTCTCACAGCATTCTGTAGAAGAGCTTGGTGACCTGCTCTCTACACTCAGGGGAAGTTCTAGGGTTGTGAAAATGTAAAAAGCATCCTGGTTCAGTTTTTCATGCTGCCATCAAAAAGATTGGGCCACACACACATACTCAGTATGTGCACAAGAGCTACTCTGCTCTCTCCAGAAATGGGACCAAAGTACTGGGACTTCAGACTGGCCCCACACTGAGCTGGTAAGGGGATGGAGGAGGGGCCAGCAAGGGCTATGGGAGATCCTACCACTTTTAAGTGACCTTTTTCTTGATTAGGGAGCTTGTTCTGCTACTGAAATCCTTTAACAGGTTTCTTGAGTTTTGAGAAAGATATTTCTGCCAGCTCTTGCTGGTTGTTGAGAGCTTCTGTCAGGGAGAGTTCTGAAGCTTCTTGTTCCACCATCTTGATCAGGGTCTACCAAATTATTTTTAATTGATACATTTCATTGTATGACTATACCCTGCATATATTTAACCATGTACTTTGTTTCTATTTTATTACTATATATAATGCTGAAATAGACATCTTTGAACACATGTATACATGTAGAATAAATTACTAGAATAAATTTTAATTCACAAATATTTATAATAACTTCCCTCCAAAGCCAAGTCATTTCAATTCATAGTGTTTGAAGAATAAATTTATATCTGCCTAGAGTTTGTACTAGTGATACCACACAATATCATGGCACTCATAAGTTAAATGGCTCTGTGCACATTATTTTCATTATTTTACTTTTTTTTTTTTTTTGAGAGGTACCGGGGCTGGGAATTGAATCTGGGACCTCGTTATAGAAAACTGGCACTTAACCACTGAGCCACGTTGGCTCCCCTCAGATGGTTTATAGGTTTATTTGCTTGTTGTTTGTTTGTTTGTTTTTGTTTGTAGGAGACACTGGGAACTAAACCTGGGACCTCCCATATGGGAAGCAGGCACTCAACTGCTTAAGTCACATCTACTCCCTTACTTGATTATTGAAATATACTGTGAAGTGGATGTGGCAGGGGTGGCTGTATTTGTTAGAGCTTCTCCAACTGGTGTCCAGGGGCTGAAACTGAGACTTCTATAACAGAGGATCATGCAGATGCTTAAATCCATATTTTACAAAGTTAAGTCTTCATGCTATAGGAGGAAAACCCTCTTCTGGTGGGATTTAGGAGGTTCTGATTCCACTAGGAAATGAAATATACCTGATGTGCTCTTTATGTACCAAATACATTCCTCCTCAGTACATTTACCATTTCTGTTATGAATTAGCTTTATGGTCAGGAATATTAATAGAGAGAAACATCATTTTCATTGCCATTTTTATCAAAACTTTCAGAGAATGCAAAGGAAAAAGCAATGAATCCACCTTTAAATCAGGAAAGCAGTCTAAAAACAAAAACAAAATTCATACTTGATTTTATGGGCCAATAGTTATATTTAATAGTTATCTGTAGTATATACTTATATTGTTTCTGCAACATATAAAATATGCTTAAAAGGCATAACTATAAGGAAAGATGGCTGACGTTTTCAATCTTCTGTCTCATTAGTAAATAAAGACAAACAACTTATGTTTTTCTGCAGCTCTGATTTACTTCTACTTCTTTGGGGATGGCTGGCTGTTTAGACCTCAGAGTAGGTTTTTGAACTTGACATTAGGGTGTTTTGTTTTGGTTTCTTATCAAGATTTGGATTAAGGTGTTATGTCCTGAATACCTATAACTTTGAGCAAGAGACAGTATTTTTTTTGAGGAAGGATTAGCCAGTTGTACTTATGTATTGATAATTTATTTTATGAGGAAACAGGGGAAAAAAACTCTAGATAGTTTTCTCCAGGTTTAGAAGAAGTTATAGGAGGAAGTCAGTAACTGTATTTTCTTAGTGCTCTGAAGTCTTAAATCCAGGAATGACTTTGTCCAAGGCTAATTTTGTCAGCTATGGTAACTTCCAATATGAAGGAAAACTATGTATTACATTTAGGGAAGTGTCCACTGAGGGCCCACAAGCTACCACTGCGGGCCTTGTAATGGAATCCTAAACGCGCCCTCATGGAATATGCTCTTTATCTCTCAAACAGTTGTTCTTTCCTGTTGTACCCAGATTGAACCTTATACATCTCTTACTATGTAGTGCTTTTTAGTAATTAATACATCTCCTTTAGCTACTTAATAAATCTAAGTGAGAATTAATTACTTATTTCCAAGGAGCTTGCCGAATACCTTCTCAGTGTTAAGTCCTGAGGCTCAAGTTGACATGAGGAAAGCATGGTCCTTGCTCTTAAGAAGTCTTGGATTTAGAAACAAGGAATTCTCATGTGAAGCAAAATAAAACTCATTCCCTAAGGGAAACATAAAATCCATTTTGATGTAAAGATAATATGCATTAGGTTGTGGGAATTGGAGAGTTTTCATGAGAGTGCCTTCCTTTCTTCCTTCCCTCTCTTTCTTCCCTGCCTTACTTGAGCTGATATCTATTTATGAGCTACTTAGCATGGATCAGGCACTGTGTTAAGGGTAAGTGTGTGTATATATATATTTGAAAAATAGAATCATAATTTCATAGAGTTTTTTAAACTACCCTTTTCTTCTAATAGTATATTATTTCCCACGTAAATAAATTTATTTCTATAGCATTATTTTAAATGACTGCCAACTATTCTCCTATGGAGCTATACAGCAATTACTTACAAACTCCCTTGTGTTGGGACGTTTAGGGTGTACAGTTTTTGCTGTTGTAATCAGAATGTGATGAACCATTTTGTACATTCTTAGTTACTTCCTTTAGGTAAATTCTCAGAAATAGAATCATTGCATAGGCAGACATGCTCACTTTTAAGTTTTGTTTTTTTTTTTACAGCATACTACTAAATTTCCCTCCTTGAATGTGCTGATTTATGCTCTTACCAGTAGATTATCATTGTGTTTATTGTCCTGAGTGCTGCTAAGAATGTTTTACGAATTTGATAGGTAAAAAAATTTCCTACTTATGGGCATTGCTTTGACTACTACTGAGTATAAAATTTTTGTTTTTTCAGATGCTGATTAGTTGTTTTTGCTGCTCTTCTTTGTCTTCCTCTTCTTTTTTTTTAAAGATTTATTTTTAAAATTTATTTCTCTCACCTTCCCCGCCTCCCAGTTTTCTGCTCTCTGTGAACATTCGCTGTGTATTCTTCTGTGACCACTTCTATCCTAATCAGTGGCACTGGGAATTTTTTGTTACTGCATCATCTTGTTGTGTCAGCTCTCTGTGTGTGCAGCACCATTCCTGGGCAGGCTGCACTTTCTTTTGCGCTGGGCGGCTCTCCTTATGGGGTGCACTCCTTGCGCGTTGGGCTCCCCTACGCAGGGAACACCCCTGCGTGGCAGGGCACTCCTTGCGTGCATCAGCACTGCACGTGGGCCAGCTCTACACGGGTCAAGGAGGCCCAGGGTTTGAACCGCAGGCCTCCCATGTGGTAAGCGGACACCCTATCCATTGGGTTAAGTCTGCATCCCCCTCTTCTTTTTTGAATTACTTTTTCACATTGTTTTTTTATTGGTTTATTGAAGCTCTTTATTTATTACGAATATTAGTCTTTGAGTTAAATCCTGAAAACATTTGCAGATGGGTGTCATTAGGACTGGCAGAAAAAAGTGGAAGAATATTCTAAGCAAAAGAATGGGAGAAGCATTAGCACAGAGTGGAAATGATGAGGCTTCTTTAGGAAACTGGATGAATATTGTGGCAAGCTGGAATAGAGCACATAAAAGTAGGTATGAGAGGATCCAGATAAATAGAGATGGAGACATAAACTGAGGCCAGGGCACAAAGGATCTTTAAATGCTAGGTTCAGGACTTTGGACAAATGTCCCAAAATTCTGAGCAAAAGGTGAAAGGTAATAATTGGCTGATGGCCAATAAGCTATTATTCTTAATATCATTTTTATCTCTTTCATCCATGGGAGTGGAAGGAGTTTTCTGGTATAAAATTTTTCAGAAATGCCAATTAGCTTAGCGACTATTGTTCTTGCTTTTCTTCTCTCAATTTTGGGAACATGAATTATTAAAGACAGCCCTAACTACTAATAATTTTCATTTGGTTAAGGAATCATTTGGTTAGCAATACTTTTCTATATTTAACTGTCCTTGGTACTGCAGGAGAATCCGGAGCTCTGGAGACTTTCACAATCTTCTGGGGGAAAATTGGGGGAGACATAAAGCACATATAGGCACACACATGCACATATTCACAAAAAGAAGATTCACATTTGATTGGAGAGTAAAAAGACTGAAAAGAGCTTTGGCTGGTAAACTTACATTTAGTACTACAAGGTTTTGCATGGATATGGCCTCCACTTTTGAACCTTCTCCTGGAATTGCCCCAGGACTAGAGGTGAATTGGTTCAGGTGTTCAACGTTTCTTTCGCATTGGACTTCAGCTCAGATCCTCCCCCCAAACCCTACGACAAAGCCTACAGCAAATAAGAAACTGAGGCTTCAGGCATTTATTTATTGTTTTCTGGGACATGTCATTATACTTCAGAGTTCAGAGTTTTGGAAAGAGTAGAAGGTTTTGGAAATGGTCTGAGCTTTCAGGTAAGTCTGTCCTGTTTTAGGTGTCAGCACCAATATTGATGAGCTATATGACCTTGTGTGTGTTATTAATACTTACCATTCCTAAACCTTAAGCCACCTCTTCTGTCAAATAATCATAAAAATGTGAGATCATACATGTTTATAAAGGACTTGGCAGAGTGGAAGCCCAGTACCTGTGGGACATCTTTTCCCTTGGGAGGAAGTTGCTTGGGCCTGGGAGAGGTGGATGGGAATGAAGCAGAGGCCTCTGTTTTGTTTTCTCAGCTGTTAAAACACATCACATAACAATAAAAAAAACCATTTTAAGTTTTTCCTCTCTCTATAAAGTTGCACAGCAAACATGGTATTGTTTATTTTCAACGTTCCTTTCTGAAATTGCATGATGCAAATCTCTCCGAACCCAAAAAGGACCTCTTGCAAAAACACTCCAGATTTATGGCAGGAAAGGTCAAATTGTTTGAAAATGACTAATGATTAGTTTATAGTTCTTATAATACAGGTTCCGTAACAATGGAATTAATCTTTAGAGGAAAAAATTAAAAGGTAGTTTACTCCCAAGGGAGCTGTGTGGGTTTGCATCCTTCGTTATGATGAGCACTCATCAGGACAGACAGCAGAACCCCAGGGCGCCTCATTGTTTAATCAGTATGGGTAATATCAAGTTGATTAATCCGCAGCGCTTCCTTCTGACAGAAGCTGTTGCCGTGCAGCAGTAGAAATGCTTCCATTCTGCATAATGCCAGGCTTTTGAATTCTGAGGGCCTCCTGGCCTCTCCCCTGGGCGTGGGAGGAGGGTCTAGGAGGGTGGGGGGAAGGGATAAGGATCCTTTTGTTGATCGCCAATTCCTCTGCTTTGGGCCCAGCCCTCTGTTGTCGTTCTGTCCTCTGCAAACACCTGACCTAAGGGTATCGACAAGATGGAATCGGCACAATTTCTTCCATCATGATCGTTTGTGTGACTGCTGAACTGGCCCGGAAGTAAACTTAGAGGTGTACACATCACTGGCACATTTAGGAGTGTTTCAGGCGGTTCTGACAACAAACGTGCTGCCTAAGTTAGGCACCTCATGGTCTGCTCCACATGCACGTTTGAACACGTGGACATTTTTTAAGAGTTTCAAGCTGTGGTTGGAGCCGAGGGGAGGAACAAGGTACCCTTTGAAGCCCACGTGGTTGGCACAACCTTGAGCTCACCCTATGGAGGGAGTTCCCTGACTCTCCCAGAGCCCCGGCTTAGAGCTACAGGCAGCAACTTGAACTTGGGGGTTAAGGTAATTACATAAAACAAAAAGGTAGCTGCTCTTGTTGCCCTAACCATAATGTTCTGCATCCAGTCAAAACTACTCCTTTTTCTAATAAAGAGAAAATTATTTTAAAGTATTATATATCTATTTTGATTTATATGATTTGTTCTAAGAGGGTTAAATACTCATTTATGCATTTTATGTACTTCAAAGAAAAGAATTACACGGTAGTAATGAACAGTGGGATTCGAGGAAGCCATTTAGCATCTCTGTCTAATAATGCCCCTCTAGGAGATAGTGTCCTTGGGTGGCAGCTCCGAAGCAGATCTGAGCTGCCAGCCCACATGAAAGCATCTCACTCCTGTTAAATATGATTGTATATTTTGTATGGCTGTTCTCGTTCTACAGGAAATGGTATGTGTGTGTGTGTGTTGTGTTGTAAATAAAGAGTGGAGATAAGACTGACATGGAAGAGAAAAAAAATAAATTGTAGTGAATGAACAGTATCCTTACTTTTAAACAAGATGTCCTTGGAGATTATAAAAAAGCATTGCTATAACAATGCAAAGCTGTGTTTAATAAAACTTTCTGGCATTTTTAAATTCTGAAATTTGGAATTGTATAGTACATATCTTGATCTTCAATCTCCATTTACATAGTTTAGCATTTCACTGTCTCCTAATTTTAGAATTTTGGAATAGGTATAGAGTGCCAGTTTTGGCAACTGCCAAATCTTATTATAGGGCAACAAAGAAAATTAGCATATATATATCAGCATAATTTTTCATCAGACTTGAAGAGAAACATAGCTTGCTATTTTGAAAACTGCTCAATGGCAAACAAGAAACTTATCTGTATTACTGAAGAGACATTTTCTGTCATTTTACCTTGTAACACAGTTATATAAAGAATCTTGGTGAGTATGATATTATAGCTATTTAAAAATTTATATTGAGAATTTTGCTATTTATAAAATATATTGTCTTTTAAATTTTTGCCCGATTGATTTTATGGAAAAAAAAAAAACACTCTTAACAATAAACAATCTTATAACATCTAAGAAAAAAATATAAAAACTGTACATGCCACTAAGCTAGTTGGGATGGATTGCTCCTGGATTTCTGGATATTAGCATATTAGTGATTGAAAAGCTATTATTTTCCCTAAAGGGAAAATCTTTTAGCATTTTACCAGCAAATTTTGAAAAGGTATATATTTAAAATAAGCCTTCACCTTAGTTTTGAAAGAAAAGATTATATATAAAACCCATTTAAAATCTGCTAAGGTTTGCCCCCCTTGAAAGAAATAGAGACTTAAGACACAGAGGAACCTTATGATCTCTAATATTTCCTGTAATTGCCCAATTGCTGCTCCTGCGAGCCTATTTCCCCCTCAGATTAAAGTCATTTCCATTTTAGGTTTTCCACATCTTTGTTTCTATGTTCTTCGGTATGAGTTTGCTTTCATGTCTACATTTTTATTAACTTTCATTAAAAATATGCAAATCGGACCAAATATTAGTTAACTACCAATGTCTGTGATAATATTTGATGCTTTGTGTGTTTATGGGAGGGTTGTTTTTCCTTCTAATGGCATTTTGGATTCTGTTTGTGGTTTACTGGATGCTTCCATATTAACAATTAGCACCAGAAGTTTTTTAAATCCAAATGTGACAGGTGTCACCTTTCCTTTTCTAGTATTTGACTAATACATGTCATATTACATACTGCACATTTCTTATTGCAAAAATACAAGGATAATATAATGTTATGGCCAAGTCTACTTTAAACACACAAAAGAGAGAAGATTCCCAATTGTGGGTTTCATATCATCTGTAATTCATCACCTCAGTGATGAATTTCCAACCTATCACTACCCAAATGGAGACATAAGCCAAGGCCAGGGCACAAAGGATCTTTGAATGCTAGGTTCAGAACTTTGGACAAATGTCCCAAAATTCTGAGCAAAAGGTAAAAGGTATAAATGTATGTAATAAGCCAGGTAATTGTAAGTAATATGAACTCTAATGCCTGTTTCTAGAGGTCAAGGTGCAGTGGCTGGAAGAGTAGCAGTTTCCAAGTTCCCGTTGTGTCTTAAAATTCTGAATTGTAATGAACCATTAATATGCCTTCTAGCCTTTCATTTGCTTTGGGAAAGAAGTATATGAGTACAGAAAGGAGGTGGAAAAGGCTGTTGTTAGTGTGGAATGGGAAATAAACAGGGTGTTCTGATACAAATATCTCAAGTCAATTAATGGAAAAGGTTAACGGTCACTAAAGCCGGCACCAAGTAAGCAAGAGTGCCTGGCCTGAGTTCTGCTTTCTCGCAGAACCATGTGCTCTCTCTTTTTTAAGAGATTCACCCAGACCCTTTCTTGAACATCTGCTGTGTATCAAAGATGGTATTAAGCATTATATTTATATTATCTCATTTGATATTTACAATCACCCCATGAAGTTACTGTATTAGCCCTTACTCTATAGATGAAGAAATCTGTATAGATTAAGCCTCCCATTATTACAGCTGGTATGTACCAGAGGCAGGGATCAAACCCAGTTCTGCTCAGCTCTGAAGCTGCCTGCTTTTACTTTGGGATTGTTCAGGCATATTTGAAGAGATTAGATAAGCTTTTTCATACAAAAAACTGATCTGTGCGGTGAGGGCTGTAAACAAAGGCAACTGCTTTCACCTGGCAAGAAAGACAGGAAGAGAGTGGTAGTGTCCAGGACAACAGAATTTCCCAATGGTGAAGGCTGTTCCTCACTGGGGTAGTTCTCTGAAAAAGGGACTGTGGAATGTCTTTTATGACTAAGAAGCAGTCTCTTCCATTTTCTAAGGACTGTGCATGACACTGCCTTGTGATTAGGAGTCAGGGTCCCCAGTAGCCATTCTAGTGTTAGATTCTAAGGCCCTGTGAAAAACTAGAAAATAACATTTCTGTTTATTTCCACCTGTGGATACTAATATGAGTACATTTAAAATGCATACTTTTGGTTACAGAAAACTAAATTACAGAAAATTACATCTATTTTTCTAGGCCCAATCAACATATTTTCTTTTTACACTATTATACAGGCTATAAATTGAATGGAGGATATGAAAGGTATGGAATAAGGGGGGATTTGAGGTCTAGAGCATTCTAGTGCTAGTAATATGTAAAAGATGGAACAAATTATAAATAATATTGCAAGAATACAGTGATGTCCTTAGAAAAAAGTAGTCCCTAGTTCTTTCATTAGTATATCTTAATTGCTTTGAGAAATTACACAGTTTCACTGCAGTTCTGGACCATGTCCAAAGTCATTTGGAATTAGATTTTGGTGTTAGGGCCTAGTTTTTCACTAATCACGAGTGTTCATTTTCTCCCATCTTCTTGTCCACCATCCCCATTCCAGAGTCATCAATTATGCTAAAAAGTACTGGTTCAGGTTTTAAGATTTTTATGGATAACTTAAGTTTGAAGAATCTGAAAATTTTTCTTAAGGAGGAAAGGGATACTTTTTATTTGTTTCTCACATTTTAAACTTCTGCTACAAAAACAATGCCAAGTTTAGTCTTGAAAAAACAGATTCAGTGACACCCTGAATTTTGGAGGGTCAGGGGGAGGCAAGTAGATGAAATCTCAATATGGTATATATTACAAAATGGACTTAAAACATAACAATGCTCCCATCATTATGCAATAACTGTGAACCAGAACTTTGGGGTATACTGGGGGAATTGTAGGTATTACTATTTTACTGCATAACAGTGGGAATATATTTTGTGGTGTGCATGAAGGGCCAAAGTTTTCATAGGAAAGGCAGGCTTTTGTTTGAAAGCTCTGTTGTGTGGCACCAGGTGTTGTTCCTTCCAGGGCTGCTCTGTTGTCTATTGCAAGCCACTCACGTGGTACACAGTGGGAATGATGCCCCTGAGCAGACAACATGGTGGCTCTGAGGTAGCGTGGTAACCCAGCTCCTGGTGGCCATAGTCCCAAATGCTGTGGCTTCATCAGCATTCAATCTTGTCATTTGATGAGTGACTAGAACAGGGTCTTGTTGCCTCTTTTTTTAAAACTGCAATCTAACTATAAGTAATAAGACAATTGGAAGGCTCATTAAAAACTCTCCTAATGTCCTTGAGTTTGAGGTACAGTATGTGATCTTTAACGGTAAACCTAACATATCTTAACCTATTCCAATTCCCAAAAGATGTGGCTGCAAATAAGACATGCTTTTATCTTTCCCTACTTCACCAACAATTTAAAGAATGCTCGATGAAGACGAGTATCTTTTTAACATTTTAGACACTTTTTTTTTCCCTCCTCTTTTCTCTCATGAACTGTCATTACCACTCGGGCCTATTTGAAAAGACTGAGGTAAGAGAATGCTAAAGGGCTCACCCCTGTTCTCTCATATTGGACCTGTAACAGCAGATATGACTCGTTCTTTTATCAGAGAGGAAAGAGAGGCTCTGAGAAGCTGGGGCCCAGGATCAGTGTCCTGCAGTTATTGACAGGAAGTGACCCCTCTTCTCCCTAGATCTTTCTACTTCCTTAAAACCTTCATGCTAAGTGAAGGGAGAGATCAGCCTTCAAGTCCTAATGAATCCAAACTGATAAGGGCCTTACCAAAGGTAAGATTGTGGGAAAGCATGCAAAATTTCGGTTTGGGTAGTGAGAAGTTGGAAATAAGGTTTTTGTCATTCAGTCATTCATTCATTTATTCCGAAATGATTTATCTGGCACTCCTTATATATTAGACCCTGTGGGTACCATAGTGAGTGCAGCACATACAGTCTCTTCGGCTTACAGTGTGGCAGAGGAGATAGAAAATTAAGAGACTTAAAATATAAGCTCCTTGAGGACAGAAATGCAGAGTACTATGGGAACACAAATGAGGAAAACAGGGAGTGAGGTAAGCCATGGTAATGGCCAGAGAGTGGAAGGGTATAGAATGAAAGCTCCAGCAGGTGAATTCCAGGGCAGGGTCAAAGAGCTGGTGGAAGTAGAGGAAATTCAGTATGGCTGAAGGCCAATCCTCAAGGAGGGGAAAGGGGCAAGGCTGGTGAGGCAATCAAAAGGCCTCATTCTAAATGGCTTTTGGAGGGTTTTTAGTAGAGTAGTGTCATAATTAGGAGGCACTGGGAACTGATCCCAGGAACTCTGGTGTGCGAGAGAGGCTCTCAATTGCTTGAGCCACCTCAGCTCCCTGCTCTGCTGAGTCTCTCACTATCTCTCCTCTGCATCTTCCTTTGTTGCATCATCTTGCTGCACCAGCTTTTCACAGCATGGGCTACCAGCTCTCCATGGCGTGGGTCAGCTTGCCTTTACCAAGAGACCCCGAGAATCAAACCCAGGGCATCTCATATGGTAGATGGGGACCCAGTATCTTGAGCCACATCTGCTTCCCTTAACTGTATGTTATTTTACTTTAAGGGGAAAATGGATTGGTAGAAGAAAGTTTCAGGGTAGGGAGGTAGAGCAAGAGGTATTTTCTGTAGCCAATCCAGTGATTCAAATGGCCTAGACTAGAGATGGACTGCAAAGTGGTTTCCAGAGCAAAGAGATCTTTTTGAAGATGGGATTTGTGACTGATTAGAGGTAAGCAGTCAAAAGCAGGAAGGTGTCAATTGCTTAGGCAATTGGATGAATGGTGATGACCTTCATGGAGGCAGAGAAAATAAAGGGAGAGGCAGATTTGCGTTCAGTGAGGAGAAGATGAGCTTGTTTTGATATGCCAGCAGAACACTCTAGGGGAGGTGCCCAGCAGTTGGAGTCACAGGTCTGAGGCTCAGGACTTGAAAACACAGATCTCAGGGTCAAAAGCATGTCCATAGAACCTGAAGACATGGTAAGTCAGGGTAATTTACATTGACTGCTATAGCAAACCAACCTCAAATTTCAGTGGCTTAACATGGTAAAAAACTTACCCCTTACATATGCAAAGTCTGATGGAGACCTTCCAGGGACAGGCGTCTCTCCTGGGAAGCTTTCTCCAAATGGAGGCCCAGGGATCTATGTTGGCTTCTTCCATCTTGTGGTGATGCCATTTTATTTTTTCTTTTTCCGGCCTGCTCTGTGTCTACCTAGCTAAACATGAAAGCCTGAAGAATCTCTCAGGAGATTTTATGGGCCTAAACCCATTTATGTCCCAGCCCACCTGCTAGGGAGACTGAAAAATATAGTTTTAACTGCTGTTTGGGAAGAAGAACTATTTTGTGAATGTATTAGGTTGCTTGGGCTGCTATAACAAAGTGTCACAAACCAGGTGGCTTAAAATGACAGAAACTTATTCTCACACAGTTCTAGCAGCTAGAAGTTCAAAATCTAGGTGTGGGCAGGGCCATGTGCCCTCAAAAACCTGTGGAGGGGAACCGTTCCTTATCTATTCCAGCTCCTGGTGGCTTGTCGGCAATCCCTGATATTCCTTGACTTAGAAATGCAGCACTTCACTTTCTGCCTCCTTCACCATGTGTCATCTCCCCTTTGGTGTCTGTCTGTCTCTGTGGCCAAGTTTCCCTCTTTGGTAAGGATACCAGTCATATTGGATTAAGGGCCCACCCTCATACAGCTTGACCTTATCTTAAATAATCATATCTTCAAAGACCCTATTTCTAGATTAGGTCACAATCATGGAACTAGGGCTGAGGACTTGAGCATATCTTTTTGAAGGACACAATTGAATCCATAAACAATAAGCATCTGACCATATTTATCATGCATGATAACGGTTGTGATTACGTAAGGGCATTGTATCGATTAATAGGTGCAAACGGCCCAGCTTTACACCCCATGGAATACCCATGTTTACGCACAGAGACGAAGAAAACCACAGAGGAGGCTGAGATTAGCCATAAATAGGAGGAAAATCATGAGGGTGTGGGATCACAGAAGGTAAGCCAAGAGAGGGTTTCAGGAGAGAAGGAATGGACAAATACTGGGGAGAGGTCAAGATAAGGACAGATATATAGCCATTGATTTTCACAAAAAGACCATTCCTTGAGATTTTTTGACCTGAAGAGTAAAAGCACAGCTACCCATTCATATAATTTATTTGTTTACTTCCCAAGTCTTATGTAGACTAAATAGAATAAGTTAGAAAACTGTTCTTATGTATTCACAGCTTTCAAGTCTCAGCTTGCATAATAACAAGGGATACATGCTGAAATTTCATCTACACTGTATCAGCTTCAAAGGAGCCAGGATTGGAAGTAACTAGGAGCTGTGATTTGCATTTTGATAACTTAAGTGAAACAAATTGATGGTTCCAAATAGAAAAGAAATGACCATTTCTATTCCTATAGACCTTAAGTATTATCCAGGTTAAAAATGTCAGCAAATGGGGCAAAAATAAAATCAGTTGTTCATTAATACATATTTTAACACCCAAGAGATTATAACAATTGACCTTATTATATCGGTGCCTTGTTATAGTTTTTTCCCATTAATATTGCTTACTTTGAGCAGAGTTGGGCCTATTGTCTAAGAAACAAGTTCTATAAATCAACATTTGCAGTAAGTATAGGCTAAACAGGGAGCAGCTGAATATACTAACCCAAGGATCAGCTTCCTCTCTACAAAGTTCTAGATAGAACGTGGCATGTTTTCTTAAAATCTTTTAGGTCCCCCAGGTGTATTTCTGTCATTACTCACAATGCATTGCATTAGAATTATTGGTTTACATTTTCTCTCTCTCTCACTGGTCAGCAGCCCTAGAACTTAAAAATAAACAATGCACATAGTAGGTGTACAATTAATGTTGAATAATCGAACGAATGCATTTAAACTATTATGTTTGATTTTCTTAGCCACATGAAAAGGTGAGTTAGGACAAATATTACCCTCCTTTTATATATTGGGATCATAAGGATATAAAGTGACTTGCCCAAGTGGGTAGTTGGTAAAGCTATCACTTGAAATTGAGGTTTTCCGACTCTCTGGCAAATTTCTTTTCTTCCCTGCTTAGAAGCATTTACCCAATAGCTTCCTTTTTTTTTTTAGATCTGCTTGTTCCAGGATATTGGGATCATATAGTTATTAAGCCACAGATATTATTTGCAATATTATACCCATATCTCAATTGTACTTTGACCATAAATATTATATGAATAGTGTGTGGATTTTAATAAAATTAATAGGTTTAATAATGCTCAGTCTTACTATTTTTCCATACTTGGTAGTCTTAGTTTCCCAGGTTGCTGAAACAAATACCACACAATGGGTTGGCTTAACAATAGGAATATATTAGCTCACAATTCAGACGCCAGGAGGCTTGCTTCCTCCCGGGGTCATTAGCATTCTGGCTGGCCAGTAATCCTTGGGTTCCTTGGCTTTCCAGTCAGATGTACTTTCCCTTTTCTTCCTGGTGCCATTGAGTTCCAGCTTCTAACTCTTCCATGGCTTTCTTTTTTTATAAGGTCTCCAATAATAGGGTTAAGATCCATCCTAACTCAACTGGCCACATCAACTGAAAATAGTATCTTCAAAAGGTGCTGTTTACAATGGGTTTACACCCATGGGAATAGGATTAAGATTACTTATTTTTCCCCCTGGGATATATAACTCAACCTACCATACTTGGGTAGGGCATACTCATAAGTGAATGCACTGAAAATATCCAAGGTATCTTTATTTGATTCATTGTTGGAGGGATTAAAAAGTTATTTTATACTGGGGAATTACCTCTCCCCTGAGTCTGGCTGGGAAATAACTAGGACAGCATCAGTCTCTGAATCCTGGATGCAGAATAAATGACTGCTGCACTGAAGCTGCAGTGATGCACCTCTCAGTTGTTTATGCCTCAGATTCATCTTCCAGAGAGAAATACCATAATCCATAATATTTATGAGGTTGAGCACAGTCATTTTAAAAGACATGGGTTTTTCTCACTGGGAGTTTCTAATCTTGGATAATAACAGCTAAGATGGCTATGTGTTCCAGTTTGTTTGGAATAGTCTTATTTTTCACCTGTTGTCATGATGTAGTCCTTAGTAGTGTGCCTTTTACTTCCAAAAATTAGAGTGAAATTATATGTGATCACCCTATATATAGCTAACATCAATGGAGTCCTAACTCAATGGTATACTACGTGATTTACATTTATTACCTAATTTAATCTTCACCACATACTTAGAGGCACTAATAGCATAGATTCTAGAGTTATCTGCTTGGGTTCAAATTGTGGCTCTGTCACTAACTATGGGCCTCAGGAAAGCTATTTAACTTCTTTATGCCTCAGTTCCTTGGTTAGAACAATGATTAAGATGCTAATAATAGTAATTGCCTCTAATGATTGTAATGAAGAATAAGTGGTAAGAATTTGTACAGCACTTAGAAATAGTATGGCACACAGAAAATATTTGGTAGATAAATTATTATTCCCATTTTGCAGATAAGGAAACTGAGGTTCAGAGGATTGGTTTGTCTACAGTAACATGGCAGGGGCTCTGTCCTCACAGCAAGTACTTTAATGAGCTCAAATTGTCGAGCATTTTCCATGAACTGACTGTGAGACCTGGTGGGAGTTTGTGAGGTGGTGGTGTTGATGCCAGTTTCAGTTTGAAGGAGCTCATAGCTCGCCAGCTCCATCCAAAGCGCTACGTGAAGGCCATGCTTTGAGAAAGGAGAGAATGGAAATAAATAGAAGCACAATTTGCCTACTTCTATACAGGTCTGTGATTCTTATAGGTAAATTAAAAATAGTATTTTGCTCAAGAATGAATGTTCTTTATTCGCATCTTCCACAGAACATTGCAGAGTAGCTGGAAGATACAAGTTACCAAATTGTTCCAAATTCCATCTCTTGTTTAATTTTGACCCTATTGTATTTTGTGAGAAAGGCCAGTAGAACTTAGCACTGAATTCAACCTTTTGCTACTGAGCCTCCTCCTTCCTTTTTCCACACTTGCCTGAGGTAGGCTGCTCTGTCTGATAATTATTCTTTCTTTTGGTAAAGAAGATTTCTTTTCCCTTGATGACTTTAACTTAAAAACAAAAATCAAAGAGCGGTACAATTCCCCTAGGGAGGCATTCCATAGGAAATTATTCCCTTTAGAATCCAGTGAATTTCATATATATCCAGAATTGCTTTTATAATAAAAAATAAATGTTCTATAAGTGATGGTGCCTTGGGATTATCACTGGTCCTGATGTAAGTCTAGTCGATTTTGTGCTTAGAAAATCAGTTTATTTTTTAACATCCCTTTATTTTTCATCTTTCCTGAGTCACTGTCACTTAACTATATGACTTTATTTCACCACCTAATGTTTGATGGGAGGTTGTTTGTTTTTTTTTAATTATAATTTATTTGTGCCTTAACTATTGCTTCATTTAGATTCCTAGTGAGTTCAGGGCTATTGTATGATTTTCACTTTAAAGAGCTTTTTTACTTCATCAGAAGTGTCTTAATATGTGTGTTACAGAAAAAAGTATGAGCACATTCTTGCATGATTCTAGTCAAGGACAGCCCTTCATCTCTGCTGTAGCCAGACTTACAGATCCTCTTTTACAAGATGACAGAAAAACTTGCATTAGAAAAAATTATTCCTACACAAAGAAGGTAAAACACAGTGTCTCCAGCATATTCAGTAGGAAGAGAAGGATTAAATATTTTTTTTAAATGCTCATAGGGGCTCTTAAGAAGGGTGGGGACCAGTTCAAGAGGCCTGTGACACTGACTTTATGCATCAGAGGTCTTCTCTATTTTTAAAAAATTGCTGGTGAAATGTAGAGGAAAATAAAGCCATAGAGTGTCTGCTGGAGTCACTACTGCAAATTAAAATGAGAACCTAAACCACAATGTGAAGACTGAAAGTCAGAATCTCTCAGTTGTATACAGAGGGAGCTAGAGAAATAAAAAGGAAGATTCTTTCTCTCTCTGACACACACACGAGCAGAGAAAACAAAAGATTTATTTGTCTGTCTTTTGCAAAGTTCACAGCATTCAGGTGGAAAAATCCTATGCATGTGCAAACATTTCGCGTCTTTGTTTCTCTAAGTTTAATTTTGTATTTTGGTACAGGTAAGAAGTCCCAGAGGGAAGGCCTGTGAAGTCTGTGGCTACAGGAGTTCTCCTAGCATCTTAGGAGTGAAGCATTCTTTGTGTTAATTAAAAAGAAAAACATGCTTGGTCTCCATTTTTATAAAAAATAGTATAAAACAATTTCTTTTAGATTGCTTAAATTCTCCCCCCCTAGCTTTAATGGGAGAGAATTCTGTCTCGATTCAAACATCGTTACGGTTAATAACTCAGTAGCTCCTGCTTATGGCTGTGAGCTATGACTATGCAAGATCAAGAATTCTAAAGACAAATTGTCTCCTAAATGTACTGAGACTTCCGTTGTTTTCTTTCCTTTCTCTCTGCTGCTGAGAGGGCTATAACCGATTTTGGTTCACATAAAAGTGTACAGTGTTAACTAGGTGACATATGGATGGAGGAAACATTACTGATTGTCCACTGCAACCGGGGAGGCCGAGTTTCCATAGAGATAAGAAGCAAAAGTGCTCCATGCAACCTAATTGGTATGCATCTCCAGATCAGGTTCATTGTGCTTTCGCTAATGACAGGGTTGTCTCAGTAATAAGGATGGTGCACTGGAGAAATTTGCTGCCTTGGTATATTTTTCCCTGGCAGAAAACTACTTAGAGACTGTAGTCAGTAAGAAGAGTGACTGGCAGGCTGAAGGGGCTGCTTAGCAGCATATGGGGGAAGGCTGGCGCTCAGTGCCACATGCATATGGCTGCCATTAAACTCCAGCTTTGCGCTTTGTGTGTTCCTGGTCCCATGCCAGGAAGCCCACCTGCTGCAAGAATACTTGTAAAGCCCAACTCAAAAGTGATTGAAAAGCTACTAGAATAAACTGTAATAACACAGTGCTTCACAGATGGGACATAATTGCAAGCTAAAGTGTACAGCCTCTGCAGTAATGAAAACACGAGCCATTAAATTAAAATCATAAGGGAAAAAACTATAAAAGTCTGTTGATTTTTTTTTTTAGTTTTATTGCAAAAACTTCAATTTTCCTGCCCTCATTAATCAAATACCATAAAACTATAGTGTTACTTTGTTCTAGTGGAGATTCAGGCAATTAAAATGATGAACGTCGATTAAAATGACGTAACTTTTGTTATTTACTTCCTAAGCTAACCTAAACCTCTGTAACCAGAGCTAGGAGATACTGACATGTATCTATCAATTTGCAGATTAGAGCCTCCAGGAAGGTCTCCGCCCTGAAAGTTCATGGGCTGGAAGTTAGGTTGCCTAAGGTGGAGGGGAATATGAGAGAATAACTGTGGACTTGATGCTAAAATTTGATCATGTGCTAAGTAAATCCTTTCTCCTTCATTAGCCTGTTTTTCTTAAATATTAGCGATTTTCCATTTTTTTTTTTGTTTTTGGACAATTAATAGAGACTTGCAAAACTATGTAAACACATAAACTACTTGAGCAATATCAATGCAATTTTAATTAGTGGTAGGGCGGTAGTAATGAAATCGCTAAGCTGACATGTAATTAGTAGTGCGGTGTGTATGAGTGTTGTGTGAAGTTGAATGAGCTCAGCGGGGCTCTAATACATTCGCCCTCTCAAGGCGCTGTCTAGCACGGAGAGGGCGCACAGAGCCATCTTTGTTCTGTTCCTTTCTGTGGGTGGGCCCTGCAAGGAGAAAGAAACATTTCTTTCACAGTCGTCACCGAAGTAAACAGCCTTTAAAAGACTTTTTTTTCTTTCATTTTTAATTATGCATTTCTTTAGCATTCCTCATAGCAAAGTCCATAGAATCTGCTCTAAACAAGTGGAATAATTCCCACCCAATTAAAACAAAATAACAGCAACAGCAGGACAAATATATTTTCAAATTACAAATGGATATAGGTATACAATTTCATGTCATCTCAAGCATATTTATAGGGGGAAAGGAACCGAGGCTTGAAAGTGCAAGTTGGTGTTTTTTGTTTTTTACTCCTCCTCTCCCCTAAAGGCCGTTTGTCTATTTCTCTCCTAACTGTGAGTTTCCTTCGCTCCAAAGAGGGTCTTGGCAGTCACTAGAGGTGCTAATGAGTCATTCACAAAACCAACACCATCTCCTTTCCTAAGAGACAGCCTCAGCTAAACACTGTCTCCCAAAGGACTAGGTGTACTTAGCAGCTGCGTGAACACTCAGAACGATTTGGTAGCAGGCTGGAAAGAGTAAGAATAAACAGAAGCATACTTCTCTGCAGTCTGTGACTTAAACTGGGTGCACAGGCAGTTCAGGAAAGAAAAAAGGTGGGCAGAAAGTGACCTTTATGTTTAACTGTTTGACTTGGTACAGATTTTCGGGTTTTTTTTCAGTAAGTGAGACTATCTCACCAAGTCATTTCTCTGAAAAAGAGCCTCTTTTCCAGTGTTGGACTCATACTTGCTAAATTTAAGACTCTTGAGGGATTGCAGACCAATTATTACCAGGGAGTGGTATTCAGGTGCAGACAAATCAGCAGAAGGCAAGGTGCTTATAATCACTTATAGGCTGTGACAACTGGAAAACCGCCTGCTGGCCCTCAAGTTACTACCTGATAGACTGTCCCAACATGAAGGGTGTCTTAATAACTACTTGCGTGGGGATATGGCAGCACTCACATTGTATTGCTATTTAACTACCAGAGATTTTATTATTGTTCTTACACCCTAATTTTGGCCAGGACCCTTAGTGACTCTGTGCTGTGCTATTAATTTCTTGGCACTGCAGATAAGGTACGAACATAATATTGAAATGCTCCTTAAACTGCTCTTTTTGCTTGGTTCTAAGTATCTCCCTTGATAATTCAGCAGCCGCAGTTGCCCATTTAATGACAAAATGCCTCCTTCACAGTTGTCCGGATCTGATTTTCCCACAGCAGCCTGCCCCACGGAGAGACCTTGGCAAGCATTTGTAATTCAGCATGTCCAGGGCAAGATGAACTGTTAGGAAATTCCGTGAAGGAATTTCTGCTCTGCTGTCAACTTAAAAAGGAAGGCGTTATTTTCGCTTTACTTTGCTGTATTTTGTGTGAACAAAGCTGCTGTAAGCGTCCTTAATTGTGAAAAGAGGTAAGAAGAATAGGTGTATTGCGTTACATTTTTATTTCGAAGCTGTCTCACTGCTATGTGCATTATGCCCTGTGCTATATCACCAAAATGTGGCAAATACAGCCCCTTCTAAACATTTGAAGTGATATGCCACCTGTTTTAACAGTGAGGGAGAATGCTTATCATATTTATGCTTTTTTCCCCTCTCTCTTAGTCGAACAACTGCTTTAAAAAAGAAAAGGGCAGGATTATACCTGCTTCAGTTTAGATATCAGTGGCCAGATCAAATCTTTTCCTCTCTGGAATTTGGGTGAACTCTTTGAAAGCCAGTGTGCCACATCTGAAGCAGTGTGACATAATCATAATTTACCTATTGTCTTTGAAAGAAGGTGATAGGTGATCCAAGGCAAATGAATAATTTTAGAATACCTGGAACACATGAATCTAAAATAATTTTTTTTTCTCTGTTGTGCTGTCCGGGGTGCTATTGTCTAGCACTGGCTGGCTCTGTTGTCAATGGTGCCCCTATTTAAAATTCTACCAAATGAGTCAGATTTAAAGGAACATTTCTAAGGATTCAGTAAGTTCATACATTAATGTGTGCTGGGGTCAGAATAACTTGAAAGATCTGACTATTCCTCTACTGCACACTCATTATTTGGAGTGTGGTTAGACCAGTTTCTTAAGTATCTCTTTGATGAATGTATTTCTCTTGTTTAAAAAAAAAAAAGTACTTATGAATGGGGCTTGGAAGCACATTAACGCTATCTTAAATTACAACACTAATACGGTATAGGGAAGTTGATGCCACATTTGGTTCTTTCAGACCCTAGTAAGAACAAAGGATTTGTTGCCTTGTATAAACTTCTCTTGTTTTGTTGACTAATGGCTGGTGTTAATTGTTTGCTCCTCCTTTCTTTGCATTTTTTCTGAGCCCAAACTTAGATAAGATGCTCTAGTACTTTGTTAGCAAGGAGCTGTTGAAATTGAGGGGCGTGGAGTGTAGGAAGTTTGCAATTACAGGACAGTTAAACAATGGCCTATTTTGATGGTTAAGTTCATGTGTCAACTTGGCTTCTTTATGGTGTCCAGTTGTTTGGTTAAATAAGCACTGACCTGAAGTTATAGCGAGGATATTTTGTGGATTTAAATCATTAGTGTTGATTGCATCTGTGTATTATTACATCTTCAATCAACTAAGGAAATTGCCTTCAATTGCAACAAGAAGTCTGATTCAATCATTCAAAGGCCTTAAAGGAAGAACTACAGTTTCAACCGTCAGAAAGTAGAATTTCTATGTCTACTTCAGCCAGCCAGCTCCTCCTGGGCAATTAATCAAAAAGTTCATCATAATTCCCAACTTGTGGCCTTCCCTATGGAATTTGGAGTTGCCAAATCCCATGGTTACTGAAATTCCTATAATAAATCTCATAACATATCTATGTCCATCATCTATCTGTCTATCTATCCATTCATCTCTCCCCTGTTAGCTCTGTTTTCCTGGAGAACCCTGTCTAATACACCAACCCTCTTGCCATATGGAGCCATCCTTGGGGTCAGTTGATTGATTTTCAAATTTTTGAAAGATTATTTAAAAGAAAAATAGCTATTTCATTTGTAGTAAAATAACGACTGAAAGGATTAGGAGTAATACAATACATATGGATAATATTTAAAGACAGGAGTAAAAGGTCCATTTCATAGGGTCTCTGTACAAGATTGCACAGAGTTATAGATTTGGGTTTTTGCCATGGTATTTTATTAGTATTTGCCAATTTGCCAACTTATGGCAACAAAGGAATTAGGAAAGTAGTTGCTTCTAGGTGTTAAAAGGTTAGAACTGACGAGTATTGTCTATTCCTCAGTTCTGGCCATGTGTCATACTTGTTATTTTAGGTAATCCATAAAAAATATAACTATTGATGTAGTCCATCATTATGCAATTACTACCTCTCCTTGGCAGCCTAGAAATATAGAAAATAATTTGTAATTATTGTTCATTTTGGACTTGTGGTCCAAACACCTTTAGCTGGGCTGCACTTTATATTTTGTTCTTTCACAGGACCAAGCTTAGCTACAAAAATCAATATCCATTCTCCACTTTAGGGCCTCTCAGCTGTTGCTTAATGACTTTTACTCAGGCTTTGCATTTTTTCCTCTTCTGACTTCCTTCTTAACAGTTTTCCCACATCCTTATCTGTGCAAAATCCTCCTCATACCAAGTTCATTAACTGATCCTAGAAATTTCTGATACTTTGACAAGAAAACTTGTTGTGCTGATTGTTAGGCAGCGGTTTCACATGACACTCTAGGGAGTTAATTTTTTCCTTGATGGACTGAGTAACAGTCTATATTGAGCCACTTTGAGGTGCTGCATGGAAATCAATTTCATTACAAAGTAAATTTAGAAATAATTTTTAAGGCCTTGGTTTTATCGCTTGTTGCTGCATACACATGGAAAATTAATCTGAAAAGCCACAGTTTGGCTTTTTTTTTTAAAGATTTTATTTATTTATTTTAGGTTGTTTGTTCTCTGTGTCTATTTCCTGCGTCTTCTTCTTTGTCCGCTTCTGTTGTTGTCAGTGGCATGGGGGCCAGCTCCATATGGGTCACGGAGGCCCGGGGTTTGAACCGGGACCTCCCATGTGGTAGACGGACGCCCTAACCACTGGGCCAAGTCCACCACCCACACAGTTTGGTATTAATAGCAATGATATAATCAATCCCATTCTTGGCCACTGATGACTCTGAAGTTCAATTATGACTCCTCCTGCCTGGGGGCAATTTCAAATTTGCTCTCAGCTCAATGTAGGGATCTGTTTGAGCAACAGTGTTAAGGCTACAGTTTATCCAATTAAATCATTAAATTTTTCCGCGTTGTATGACTCACTCACCCGTCTGATCGCAATGGTCCAGTCAAGATGACAGCAGAAACTGGCGGGGCACAGGCCAGCATGCCTGGAGGACCCTGTCTTCACCACTGGCAAAAGCCATCCCTTAGTATCCATGGAAGAACTATCTAGTTGGTAGATTATTGAGCCCTCTCCTTTGCTTCCTTCCTTCCTTCACAATGTTCTAATTATTCTATTAGAAAAGTGGGAAGGAAAAATAAAAGGCTCTGAGGCTCAAATTATCCAATTCTGCTACCAGCTTAGTACTTTGGTAGAACAGGGAAGGAGTTTGAAAAGTACATAACTGTGACTTTTATTTAAAAAGCCATCACCTGCCTGTGCCTTCATTCCTTAAATGCCCAATGCTTCTGCCTTGCTACAGTTATGGCTCCTGGCTTACCTTCTCAGAAAGGTGTATATGTGTTTGCCTGCCTGCCTATGTTTCTATCATCTATATATCTCTGCCTCCATCTAGATACCTACCTACCTATCTACCTACCTATCAATATCTGTCATCTTTCAACCTATTTGTCTACCTACCTGTTGATGTTCATCTATCTACCTACCTACCTACTAGCCTACCTACCTACCTGTCATTTAATCTCTCAGTGTCCACAAAGAAGGGCTTCTGTGATGTTATCACAAACATAACATTAATAGACTTCTTCATACAATGAAGAAAAAGGCCTCCGCTGCAATCCTACAGCCCCAACATATTGCTCTCTATAGTAGTTTGAGTTCCCTGGGAAATAGATTCTGGGAGTGAGCAAAACAGGTAAGATGGCCCTTCAAATTCAACATGAATGGATGTGAGGTAGGGCCTTTTCATGCCTGTATTGACCAAGTGGGGAGGGGATCATAAGCTTGGGAGGGCCAACTTCCTTTGGCTGAGACAACTTCAGGAAGGCCTCAGCCGTGGCCAGCAGCGCTCCTGCAGCTCGCGCGATGAGGCCTTCCATCCGGAGCGGTCAACCTGAGCCGCTCTGCAGCAGCCACCGCATTGTCCTGGGTCCAGTGTCCTGGGCCTGATGGCCACTTGGTAGGAATGGGGCTCGTGCTGGTGGACTTGGTGGGAGGCGCAGAGTTGGAAAGCAGGACGCTTCTGAACTTCTCCCTTAGAGGGATGAGGATGTTGGATTTTAACTTTCCTAAGCTGCTCCCCTCACTTTCTCAGGTATTCATTTTTCTCTACACCCACTTTAACCTGTACACTCTCCCAAACATCCACTCTTGTCATGGCTTTCTTCTGTTCTCTTCCAATGACTATTCTCTCAGGTTTTCAGCTATTCATAGTCTTATCTCCTGCCCTTCCTCACTTATCTAGTCTTGTTTTACCTTAGGTTGAAGGATTGTAGGTCACCTTAGTTAGAAGAGAAAGCATATCCAGTTGTAGCATTGGTTACGTCACAGAGAAACTGAAACAAGCTCATCAACCTGGACCACGAAGTGTGAGGACCTAAAGCTTTATAGTCACTCCCTCTTCTCCTAAAGGTTATGTCAACCTAGAGATAAGTATGAACAATTAGACTTCGTAATCTGGGAACTCAAATTCTCGTAAAAAATTGTAAATTAAAAATTAGTGTCAAACTGAGAAGTGGCTGTGGCTCAATCAGTTGGGCTCTGTCTACCGTATGGGAGGTCCTGGGTTTGTGTCCCAGGGCCTCCTTGTGAAGGCAGGTTCGCTTGCATGCTGTGGAGTGCTGCCGGCCCGGGTGCTGCAAAGAGCTGACTCAGCAAGGTGACACAACAAAAAGGGAGACAGGCAAAAACGCAGCAGAGCATGCAGCAAACGGACACAGAGAGCAGACAGCAAAAACAAGCCACAAGGGAGTGGGGGATAAATAAAAAAATAAATTCAGACATAGAAGAACATACAGCAAATGGATACAGAGAGTAGACAGCATGCCAAAAAAAAAAAAAGTAGAAAACAGCCACGGGGTGGGGGGAAAAATTAGTGTCAAGCTAATACCATGAGTGCCTGTCATGTGGCAGGTACATGCTGGGGACTTTACCTGGCATTCTTTATCACTTTTATTTTCAAAATAACATTAGGGAACTGCAGAGAAGTCAAGTCCTTATAGTGGTGGTAAGCCACACACCTAGATTTAAAAAAATTTTTAACCTCAGGGCTGTCCTATTCCTCTATGCCCCATCTCAGCACTGGGCTTTTTCCATAGATACTTCAAACAGATTAGGAAGAAATGGGCTGCTGCCCCACAGCCTGTGGACATTGTAAAGTGGCAGGACTGCTCAATATGCGATTTTGATTCCTCAGTACAGGGTTTAGGCCCACCTAGGTCCACACCTGGTGTGTTCTAACCTTCATCTTTAATTTCCCGTTTGTTTTTTGAGAATTGGCTTTTCCATAGTTGCTTGAACCTGTGGCAGCTTGGTATAAGCCAGTAAGGAGAATTAATGTACGTGACATTTATTATTGTCTCCCTGGCCTTCTAAATCAGGCCTGTTCTTTTCTCTGCCACCACAACTCTCTGTACGGTGCTTTGTTTATACAAGTCACACATGGGTATTTGGAAGGGGATCACAGAGGATAGAGTTTAATGCACAATAGCCAAATGAAGCAAAGCAACTCTTTCTACCACAGAACCACCAGTAAATGTTTGGCCTTCCCAGACATCAAGATATTTTGTGAAAAAAAAAAAAGGCATGTTGGTTTCTGTAGTTGTGTACCCTCCACCTGCGAGTAAGCCCCAGATGTGTTCCAAAGCTGTCCCTGCATCAGTAAGTCCTGAAATGTGTAGTCCTAAAAGAAAAAGTGAAGTGCTTTGGAGTATGCCCGGGATTCTCTACCAATTCTGGGAGCTGAAAGAGTCCAGCCACAGACTTTGAGTGGCCTCGTGGCTGGAAACCCGCCGACGAAATGTGACAGCAGTGGGCGCTGGTTCCGTGCTGTGGCTACTCTAGCCCTGTCTGCCAGCCTGGCAAAGACACAGCACGTGGTCTCCCTCTACCTCTCACCTTAAGGCCATGGAGAGGCAGGCTGGCAATGCAGCTGGGGTGGTGGGAAGAGCAGCTCAGGGGGTAAGCATGGCCTCCTTCCCACACCCTTTCTCATCCCACCCACACCTAAGGCCTCACCCCTCCCCCTAACCCAGTAAAAAGACAAGGGTCAGCTGGCCGAGAACACTGTAGGTCAAAGGGTGCTGCCCATCTGGGTGAGTTTTATTATCTATTTTAATTAAATTTTTTTAATTTTAAAAATTTTAATTTATTAGTAAGATGATGTTGGTAGCTTAAAATAACATTTAATCCCATGCAGTTATTTTTGAGCCTGAAAGGCAGCATCCCCAGAGCTGGGTTTGTTTTACATTCTCTGGTTGGATTACCATGACAAGGTAAAATGTCCCTCCTACACTCCAAACATGTCTTTAAAAAAAAACAATTTTTATTTTTATTTTTATTTGTTCCCTACCCCCCACCCCTTGCTGCCAGTGTTCGCTGTCTGCTGTCTGTGTTCATTCGCTGTGCATTCTTCTGTGTCTGCTTGTCTTCTCTTCTCATTTTCTCTTTAGGAGGCACCAGGAACGGATCCTGGGACCTCTAACGTGGGAGAGAGGCACTCAATCGCTTAAGCCACCCCAGCTCCCTGGTCAGCTGCATCTCTGACTCTGCTCTGCGTCTCCCTTTGTTGCATCATCTTGCTGCACCAGCTTTCAGCAATGCGGGCCAGCTTGCCTTCACCAGGAGACCCCAGGAATCAAACCTGGGGCCTCCCATATAGTAGGTGGCATCCCAATTGCTTGAGCCACACCCACTTCCCCAAACATTGCTTACTTTTATGATGCATGGTACTTAGTTGATGCTGGGGTGAAGGTAGGGAAAATAAGACATGGCCCTTATCTTCGAAGGGTGTAAAATCTAACTGAAGATGCAAGGGCCATATCTGAGCAATTCAATAACAATATCAGGTTGTAAATTATTAGGCAGTAGATGAGTCTGAGTTGTACAAGGGGTCAGTGCTACAAGAGTCATCATACATCAGAAAGATAGAGCTGGGAAGTGGATATGGCCCAAAGGATAGGGCATCTGCCTACCACATGGGAGGTCCAAGGTTCAAACCCTGGGCCTCCTTAGGTCCAAGGTTCAAACCCTGGGCCTCCTTGACCTGTGTGGAGCTGGCCCATGCGCAGTACTGATGTGCACAAGGAGTGCTGTGCCACGCAGGGGTGTCCCCCGCGTAGGGGAGCCCCGCATGCAAGGAGTGTGCCCGTGAAAAGAACCACCCCAGCGCGATAAAAGTGCAGCCTGCCCAGGAATGGCGCCACACATACGGAGAGATAATGCAACAAGATGATGCAACAGAATGAGACACAGATTCCCAGTGCAACTGACAAGAATACAAGTGGACACAGTAGAACACACAGTGAATGGAAACAGAGAGCAGACAACTGGGTTGGGGGGGGGAAGGGGAGAGAAATAAATAAAAATAAATCTTAAAAAAAAAAGAAAGATGGAGCTCACAGAAGGTGAACTCATCAGAGCAGGCTTGATAGAGGGGTAAGGTCTTGAGTTGGGGTTCCAGAAAGAGGAGAACAGAGCCCAAGAGGGCTAGGAAGACCTGGCAGCCCTAATTTCCAAGGGGAAGCGCGAAGCATGATGGCCGTGGGAGGACGACTGACTTGGGGATCAGATGATTTCACCTACTCAGCACCTGTGTGGTCCGTGCCGATTCATGGCCCCTCATGCAAGATGAGAGGCTTAACCACCTAAGTTCCAAAATGCCTAGAGTAAAGGGAGTCATACTGTAAAGGAGTAGGTGTTCCATGAGAAAGGAAGTGGGGGTTGGATTTGGTGTGCCAGGCGAAGGAGCTGGGATGCCAGGGAAGTTTCAGGGAGAATTTTTGGGTGGAGTTGTGTAGGACAGATTGGAAAGTCAACAGGGAGGTGGGTTGAGGGGCTTTTGTGATCATCAAGGTATGGCCGGACAGGTGCCAAATGAAGGGTGGTGTAATACGTAACGAATTCCATCCTTCTTCCAGAAGATACGGGCGAGGCCATTACACTCCAGACTTTCACGGCATGCAGGGGCCTATCTCTTTCTAACCCAGTGAATGCTGCTGCTTCAAATTTTCCATTCCTCCAAGGGAAGAATAGCAATTTCTTTTTCTTTCTCAGCTACAATTAGGTTTCCAACCACGGTGAGCCCATTCCCTCAATCACAACTTAAAACAATTAGAATGTGTAGAGGATGGAAAGTTGCCGGTGGCAGCACCATCAGGCACGGCTTTATGTGGGAGTTCAAGCCCCAGGGCGAAGAGACCCCTCTTTCCAGCAAGACGCGAATCTGAATGTGAAATGTCATTAGAGCCTCAATTCCTCTAGCACTGTTTCTTTTTAGAATAACAAAAACACATCAGTGGTAAGTTTCAGTGTTATTTTTAATAAAAGAAAACCCTTTAATTTACATATATTTAAGGCTAAGTAAACGAAAATGCATTATGTTTCCGCTGTTCTATTGAATAATGAACTCATAGGGTTCAGGAGAACGGTTTGCTTTTCAAACCTTATCCACCCCCAGCTCAAGTCTGCCCCTGGGATGAGGGGAGGAGGACCAGATGGTATTCATTGTCGGGGCCACACTGGGCTTTTGTGAACCGGCCGGCAATGCCCCGGTTGGAGATTTGGGGAGACACATGGATTCTTCCCAAAGCACTGGTAATCTCAGCCATGTTCCCCGAAGGTGTCTCGGATCCATTTGCCCTGGTGCCAGGGCTCCTACACTTCGGGGTGCAGAGCTGTCAGAGGCCTCACTCATGCTCTCGGGAAAGCCAGGTTGCTGGAGCGGTGCCTCTCCAGCACCTGAGCAGTGGCGAGCCAAGAGGGCACAAGAAATGACACATGTACACATCTCCTCCCTTCAGTTTTGTTTTTTTTTTAAGGATTTATTTTTTTATTTTTTTACTTATTTCTCCCTGCCTCCCCCCCACCCCCGTTGTCTACTCTGTGTGTCCATTCTCTGCGTGTTCTTCTTTGTCCACTTGCATTCTTGTCAGCAGCACCGGGAATCTGTGTCTTCTTGTTGCGTCATTTGCTGCATCAGCTCTCTGTGTGTACAGCGTCACTCCTGGGCAGGCTGCGCTTTTTTCACACTGGGCAGCTTTTCTTATGGGGCGCATTCCTTGCACGTGGGGCTCCCCTACACGGGGGACACCCCTGCATGGCAGGGCACTCCTTGCACACAGCAGCACTGAGCATGGACCAGCTCCACAGGGGCAAGGAGCCCCAGGGTTTGAACCGCGGACCTCCCATGTGGTAGACAGATGCTCTATGGATTGAGCCAAATCTGCTTCCCTCCTCCCTTCAGTTTTGTGAGAGAAAAAAAGAAGTTCTTGGGATAGTTTAAGAATCAAAATCTTCCCCAATCTTCATAGTCCCTGTCCATCTTCAGGCGTGCCTGCGACGGTGACCAGTATCTGCGCCCAGGCCTGGCGGGCGGCTCTCCTGGAAGTCGTGTGAGCTGTTATTACCACTATTAGTGTGATCAGCCAACATTTACCCTGCTTTGCACTTTGCCTTTAGCAGTGGCCCAGGATTCCTTTTCCAAGAAAAATACCTGCTCTAGTTGCAAAGGCCACATTTGAGACTAAAAGCCTTCTGTGGGCTAGGGCTCTCTCTGACCCCTTCCCCAACATTTCTGCCACAGCGCACAGCCTGGGAATGGGGAGAGAGAAACCACCACGGCAGGAGCCTCTTATCCTCCTTTGGGCCCCTCATTAGGATTTTCCTCTGACAAACCTTAGATATGATCACTTGGGAGAAGCCTGCAACTTTATGCATAGCTCAAGAGTCAGCGGAGACCCTGCAGAGCACTGACTGTGGCCCAGGAGTTCTTAACTCTCCTGGAGCAGCTTAGTGAGGGCTTCACAGAGGAGGCGGCTTTTGTGCCAGACTCTGAAGGATTAGCCTTTGGCCAGGCCCTGCAGGAAAGGGCAGGTGGAGCCTGGAGCCAGCCACCTTCTGGCCAAGGTGTGGCTGAAAGCAGTCCTGAAGTCTCCTCTGAGCTGGAGCCGGGAGCCCCTGTGCTCTGAGCAAGGCAGGACTGGGCCCCTGGCCTTTCCGTGACATTTACTGCCTCTGTGCAAGGACACGCTCTTTTCTCTCTGTTTCTATTTTCTCCAGTTAATCAGGTGACTTGAAAAGAAGCTAGATAAGGGTATTGTTTGCATTGACAACATCCTGATGACACTGTCGGTGGAGATCAGAAGGAAATGTTCCGGTTTTGAACCGATAGAGTCATTAGGGAGAGCTCGCACAACCTCAGTGCATCTAGGTTAATTACCACAGAAAACCTGGAAATGGCAGCTATAATTTTTCTCCCCAAAGTACTGCTATTTCTACTCTTGAGGCAATAAAATACCTATGAAAGTGCTTGGAAGGACCCCATTTTGCAGTTCAATGGTGTGATAATTTTAGTAGAACGGCGGTCTGTGCTTATACTAGAAGGACTCTGTCCTTGTGAATTTGATTAAATTTGGGTGGCAAGTTATGGACTGAGCTAATGAAATGCATTCCTCTTTTCCAATGGCCCATTACCCTCTTGATCATGAAGGAATAAGCAAGTTTAGCAACTGCAGTATCTTGCTGGGAAATGGAGAAGCATTAGGTTAGGATGAAAGGCATCTGTCTATACATGTAACAAATTTGGCATAAACTTATTTCTGTTTGGAAAACATTTGCAGAAATTTACCAAACAGCATAAGGTAACAAACTGCTGGTTTTAGATTACCATCAAATTTAGGGCAAGGTATGCTATTTAAAGAATTTGGAAGGATGGTTATTTTAGACCATTTTTGTGAACCTGTGTGGGTCTCATGATACTTTAAAAAATAATTTGTAAAATACGTAGTCTATCTGCATTGGGATAGTGTCTTGTGCACATGTTGGAATTTCTCATGAAGGGACAGACTCCTCAAGAGTGACAACATATCTTTATTTCTTGTTTTTAAACGAAATGAACCTCTAAGTGACTAATTTTAAAAAACTGGTTCCTAGAGATGTTTCCCTGATTTACCAGGCTGTTTAGGTGAAACAACATATACCAATCTATCCGATATTTAGTATCTTCTTCGTTTTAAAAAATGTTTCTGGTATGGATTAATCCCTAAATGTATTAAGGAAAAAAAGGAAGAAATTGGAAAGTGGGTATGTTTTGCTATCATTTATATTTAAAAATATCTATATATGTATGGTTATAACCTTTCTCCAGAAAATACTGGTGACATCGCTGACTCTGAGGAAGGGAAGTTGGTACTGGGTACCTGGGAGGCAGGGGTGTGAAAGCCCTTTTACTATATACACTTGTGTACCTTTTGAAGATTTATTTTATTGCTAAAAATTTCCAGAATTTACAAACTCTATGCCCACCACCACCAACTCCCTCTACCCCCTCTCCCTACCCTTGGTAGCATCTAATCTGCTTTCTGTCTCTATGAATTTGCTACTTCTAGGTATTTCATACATCTTCATTCTCCTCTCTTTCTTGAATGCTTGTCCTTTAGTTTTTATTATGAATAACCTTTGGCACACTGTTAAATCTTATAAAACTCAAATGGGGTTGGGAAAGATTATATATAATTCTTTTTCTGTGATTTGCCCTTTTGTTCACCCTTTCCTTGATTTAGATATTAACTGGCTCAGCTGTGCCTGAACACATCCTTAGGTGGAACTAGAGGGAGTGTGGAATTTTGGGGGCAGAAACCAACAGTTGGGGATAGCACTGTCTGGAGGAATAAGAGCATGCCTTTCTGGAGCTAATTGGAGAGATATTAAGACCATAGAAAAAGAGTGTATACAGTAAGTGAGGTTTGGGCTTCCCAGAATGCTCTGGATTGATTTCCCAGGTATGTGGGAGAATCAGGGCTATAATAAACTTGATTCGATTCAAAGGTCACTTCTTTAGGGAAGTCCTTTCTGACTCCCAGTATCTTTATCACAGTATGCAATTTATTTTCATTATTATGTAAATAGTGCCTGAATCTCCTTCAGATTGAGAGCTCGGTGAGAGCAGAGACCCTGTCTGCTTTTCCTTACCATGATATCCCCGGGATAACAGGATACCTGGCATATACAGGGAATGCATTAAATGTCTCTTCAATGGATGAATGACTGAATATTACAGTGTGATGGAGTAGAGGTGCTTCTCGGGAACTCTCCCTAGTAACCATCAGACCAATGTGAGAATGTTCTTTGAAGGAGCCTGTTTTAGATTCCTAAGCTGCTCAAGCAAATACCAGGAAATGGATCGTGTTAAATAATGGGAATTTATTTGCTCCCGGTTTTGAGGCTAAAAGGAAGTCCAAGTCAGGGCATCAGCAAGATGATTCTTTCTTCCTGAAGACCGGTCTTCTTGAGCTGGCTGCCAGCCATCCTTGGTCTTTGGCTTCTCTATCACATGGCAGTGCCCGGGCAGCTTCTCCTGACCTCTCTGTTCTCTTTTGTGTTCCCTTGAATTTCAGCTTCTTGCTTTGGTGGCTGTCTTTCTGTCTGAATTTCATTTAGCGTATAAAGGACTCCAGTAACAGGATTCAGACCCATCCTGACTGGGTTGGGCCCACACTTAACTGAAGTCACCTCATCCAAAGGTCCTCCTTACAATGGGCTCACACCCGCAGGAATGGATTAAATTCAAGAACATGTTTTTCTGGGATATATACAGCTTCAAACCAGTACAGAGCCCAATCCAAAATGTTTTCCATTTTGAAATGGATGATTTATCGCAGCGTTTTTGTTTCGCCTTTGAAGAATTCACCTTATTAGAGAGTTGTGGAGCTATTTTCCATATGGAAGGCAAAACATTCTGCTAAACTCATTCTTTAAGTTACGTAAGTGTAGCACTTGGGGATGGGCTAATCTGGTTTGCGAGCAAATTCCCCCTCTCAACTTCTCTTAGGGGGGAAAATTGTACCTGTCGGAAACATGATAGAACTGTCAAAAGTACAGGAAATCAGCTATGCAAATTGTGAAACAGAAGTCACAGTTCTCTTTGTTCTGTGACAGGGTAAAAATTTCAAATTATCCATCAAAGAGAAAATAAAATCTAACACACATCTAAATAATCTGGGGCCCATCCTCCTCCACTGCTCATAACCAACATTTAGTTGTACAGTGCCAATTACCTCTCTAACCCAAGATGACACTGTTGGTCACTAGCTAACTCCAGACCACCTCTGCTTTATTGACCAATAAAATGTGAACCTATTAGAAAAATAAGGAGCAAACACTTTTTCACATGTAGTTACTGGCCCCAATACTCCATGTTATCTTATATCCTACCCAGGCTTTATAGACATTTGAATCTCTTACTGCAGAGTCCAAGTACTCCCAGACCTGTCTTTCTTTCACTACCTCCCCAATAATATTTACCTTCCTATAATAGAGACACATGGCAGTGGCTTAACAAGGGGTTTGGATATAGGAGAGGTATAAGACTGATACTTGCTTCAAGGATCCATGCTCTTTCTAACTTCTTGCTCACTGCCCTTAGTCGTTCTCAGCAAAAGACGGTGTCTTAGTTAACCAAAGGGCTGCTGATGGAAAGTACCAGAAATGGGTTGGCTTTTATAAAGGGGATTTAGTTGGGGCAAAAACGTACAGTTCCAAGGCCATGAAAAGTCCAACTCAAGGCACCAGAAGAGGTGCTCTTTCACCGAAGTCGGCTGCCAAGTGGTGAAGCAAGATGACTGCCAATCTCTACCTTGGTCTCTGTCTTTCTGGAGCCACAGGTGACCCTGCAAAGGGCTTGTCTCTTACTGACCTCCCCTCTCAGTTTCAGCAGATCTACTTTCTTCCCAAGTTCAGCTTTAAGCTCTCAGGCATATGGCTCATTTTTCCCTGGACCTCAGCTCGTTGAGCCTCTCAGAGGTGTCTCCCCTTGCAGCTCAGCTATGGTTGAAACTAGAGTCCTTTCTGTCATCATTGCAGGATCAAATATGGTGGCTCCCTTTACCTCCTTTGTCTGTGTCTGTGTCTGTCTCTCTGTGTTTCCATTAATATTTGACCCAGCCAGTGGGCAGAGACCCAAGTTGGTTCCCACCTCACTGATGTGTCCAATCAAAAGCCCTAAAGTGATCTTATCAAGTAATCTAACCAAAGGACCCTCCACTGAACTTAATGCAATCAATGAGTTTACATTAAATTCAGTTGAATGTATAGCAAGTTATTAGTTTGAAAACATAATCTTTCTCTTTTTGGCATTCATAAAATAATCTCAGACTGCCACAGATGGCTTCTCCATCTCTGGGTATCAGCCTGTGTTTGAGACAGGAAGAACTGGGAAAGACAGCAGGACCAAAAGTGCATTTCAGCTGAATCTGATGCCTCATCTCCAAGCTTCCCTGGAACTACCACCTAATAGTCTTCTGCTTATGCCCCATTGACCAGGATTGGGCCACAAGGAGTGCTAAGGTGCAGGTCTGTCTGGTTGTCTCCTGTGAACCAAATCTGTGTTTTAGACCCTGAGTGTCTCTCACAATCTCCCAGAAACTCTACTTCTAGTGGTGAATATCTCACAAAATATTTTGAACAATTGCCTTGTGTCTTAAACCCCACTTGAAAGATCAAGATAAGGTTGTTGAGTATTTCCTTAAGGAACTCTTAACAAAATTGTACTCGGTCCAGATTACCTTCCTGACTGTGTGCTTTCCATTACTGGTTAGAACTAAATCTTGCACTGGAAGAGACAGAGCTTTGCTTCACATTCTGCCTTGTGGTTGAGGAATGCAGTCAATACAGTAAGGCAGGCAGGAGTGGGAGCTCAGCTCTTCCTTGTATTCTCTCTCAGTGGGTCAGGCTTCAGCGAAGGCCTGCCGTTGATGGTGATGGATTGGGGCTAGGTTGGCAGGCCTGGGTGCAGGGAGGACCACTGTATGTGCCATCCATTTCCTGGGTCCCACACAAATGGGGCCAGTGTCTGTGTGTACCATACCTTTTCCTGGGTCCCAAACAAATGGGACAGCATCTGTGAGATCTAGAGAAAAACTGTAGGTTGTACTTTGTATCTGCTTCATGGTACACACTGTGATTTTTCTCTTTGGTTATCCTTTAGGATCAGCACAGTTGGGACATTCTAAGCTTGTCTTAGTTCTGTTATGGAGAAAAAAACAAAAGAACTTGTACCCCTGTTTGAACCAGCCTGTTAAACAATAGTATCTCTCCCTGGAACTAGTTTGGGTAGGGATCTCAAGAAGGAAGAGAATCTCAGAGAAAAGAATCAACACGCAGAAGTTCAGCCATTGCTCCATTTTGGGAAATTCTTCTTACGATATGATATTTGTATTTTATTCAAGAGGCTATTTTCTTAAAGATAGTGGCAGCAAACAGAGAAATTAGGCACACCATTTTAGTATGCTCCCCCACTTCATTTTCAGAATCCATGTAGATGTTGAAACGTCTGAATGGCCAGTTCTGAAATGTCCTTTTCCAAGTCACCTGCCATAGTTATAGTTCTTCTTTACCAAAGTTACTAATAAGCCCCCTATGCTGATATCTTCATTTTTAAGGGGCTGCTTTCAAGAACATATATTACATAAAACTAAAAGTAGGATTTTAAGGATAACAGGTGATGACGGAAATACTTTAGGCTGTGAAGTCATCCCAGAATCCCTCAGTCACAAGAATGGTGGCTGTCACTTCCATTTCCTATGTCAGCTTTTTTTTCTCCCTCAGGCCATGGATGAAAATTAAAAATTAGAACTAGGAGAAAGCAGTAATCAGGAGCAGGGAGAGAGAGAATGTTCCAGACAAGGCAGAGTCTCAGGTTTGTTTCCATTTGTTCTCCTTTCCTTTCCAGTGAGGAAGGCAGAAAGAAAGGAAAGAAGAGCCCTATTATTGAGGCAACAAACTACCCTCTCAAATGCCACAGACTTCTCTATCATGGCAGTCGTCCAGCAAAAGAAGGGAGGCTTGTCTTCCTCCTGCCCCCATTGCCCATGCCCAGTATACCACCTGCCCTTGGTACTGAAGACAACACAGGGAGACATCCATCCAGCCCCAGCACCTCCCTCTCCACTGTGGCTGCAGGCCCAGAACACACAAAACAGAAGCTATTGCTTCTATGGGGGGAAAATAGGGCCCCCACTTCTTACCCTGTCTGTTCTCTCACCTGCCTAGCAACTTGTTCCATAAAACAAAACAAAAAGACCTAGCCAAACAAGCCTACAGAGATTTGCTTCCAGCCTGTGGATTAATTGGTATCCAGCATTTTGGACAAGGATGAAGTTTTTCAATAGGGAACATGGCTTTGTGAGATAGTCAGAATTCTGGGCACTTAGGGGCTGCAGATGCTAAAATTTTCTCTCTGCTGCTGACTGTATCGTCCTTGTGAAAATATTGAACACACCCACCCAAGGGGCCTCAGTCTTTCAGTCTGTCCTGCTAAGTGTCATTATAAGATCAGTAGTTAAATGGAATGCGAAGGATTATGCAAATATTTGTAGCTTCAAAAATATTGAATAATTAAAAGTAAAGCTCCATATACAAATGTCACTCTTCATGTAGTTTGGGGGAGGGAGGGTGGTTGGAGAGAGCGTGGCTGGAGTTTCATTCTTTCAGAAGAGTGAACAAAGTTTACTCCTTCAAGGTCTCCATTCATTCATATTCATTCATGCTTCAGTAATTCATGTATCAAATAGTTACACAGTACTTACTAAGTGCCTGGCACCTTGCTAGGCACTGTGAATATCCATAGCTTCAAGGAAGCTCCATTCAGGGCACTTTCTCCAAAAGGGTGGTGCCCCATCGATCATCTACGTCAGGGGTTCTTAACCTTTTTTTGTTCCTTGGGTCCCTTTGCCACAGAGTTGAAAACCATGGACCCCTTATTAAGTCCACACTATACTGCATATTATTTAAAAAATATATCACACCCACACCAACACATCATCACAAGAATAATGGTTTTTTTGAATTTCAATTCAAGTTCATGGACACCTGGTTAAGAACCCCTGCTCTATATCAAAGTCCCCTGGGAAACTCTTGAAAAAGTACATTCCTTACCTTGGCCTCAGATTGATGAAATCAGAGCTTTTGGGGGTGCTACCCAGACATCTACATTTTAAAAACTCCTGCGTAATGCTGATGTTCTTTAATGTCTGGGAAGCGCTTGTCTAGGAAAATTGCTTCTGGCTAGTGATGTTTATAAAGCCAGTTATGATGGGGTGAGGTGTACTGTGCCCTCTCCAGGGGCAGTGTTACTCAACTGCATAGAGACTTGCCTCAGAATCAGCTGTGGGAACTGACCTCCAGGGAAGATGGCAGAGTAGGGAGCTCCAGGACTCAGTCCTTCCACCAAACAACTATTAAACAGGCAGGAACTACCTGAAACAACTATTTTGAAACTCCAGAAGCCAGAAGACCACTGTACAGGATCCAGTGAAGAGCAGGAGGAAGAGGCTGACAAATTAGTGAATATGCACATCCAAGAAGTTCAGAGAACATCAAACTGGATAATCATGAAGAAAAATATACCCCATCATATACTGATTACACTATCAAATACAACGGACAAGGAGAGAGTTCTGAAAGCTGCAAGAGAAATGCAATGTATTACATACAAGGGAGTCCCAATAAGATTGAGTACTGATTTCTCATAAAAAACCATGGAGGCAAGAAGACAGTGGGTAGAAATACTTAAATTGTTGAAGGAAAACAACTGCCAGCCATGAATTTTATATCTAGTGAGATTCTTTTTCAAAACTGAGGGACAGATTAAGACATTCTCAGACAAACAAAAACTGAGGGAGTTTGTCACCACAGACCTGACCTACAAGCAATGATAAAGGGGATTCTTCAGATTGAAATGAAAGGACACTAGACAGTGGTTCAAAGCAGCAAAAAGAAATAAAGACCTGAGGTAAAGGTAGTCATTTGGGTAATTATAAATGCCAGTATTATTGTATTGCATTGTTTTGTATATAACTCCACTTCCTACTTTCTGCAGGTGCTAAAATGCAAATGCATAAAAAGTAATGATAAGTCTAGGTTTTTGGATATACAATGTACAAAGATATAAGTGGTACAAAAAATGGATACAGACAGAGGGGTATAGGAAAAGTATATGCACATGCTATTGAAATTATGTTAGTATCAAACCAAATATAATAGTTATTTATTTAGGAGTTTAATTTTTAACCCTATGGTAGCTATAAGGAAAACACATAAAAAATGTATTCAGATAGAAATGAGAAGTCACTCAATATGGTACACCACAAAAAAAGAAAATAAATATAAAAGTAGGCTTTAACAGAAGTGAGAGATGAAAAAATCATGACTTAAAAGGGCTAAATAGCAAAATGGCAGAAGAAAGACCTATGTTATCGATAGTAACTTTAATGTAAATGGATTAAACTATCCACTCAAAAGGCAGAGATTAGCAGAATGGATAAAAAAGAATGACCCAACTATGTGCTCTCTGCAAGAGACTCACATTAAAGTCCAAGATACAAGTAGGTTGATGGTGAAAGGACAGAAAAATATATATACCTTGCAAGGAGTAACCAAAAGAGAGTTGGGGTCGATATACTATTATCAGATAAAATAGACTTTAAATCAAAACAGTTACAAGGGACAAAAAATGGTCATAAGATACTGATAAAGGGGACAATTCAACAGGAAGGTGTAACAATTATAAATATTAATATATATGCACCTAACAGAACCCCAAAATATATGAACCAAATATTGACAGATTTGAAAGGAGAAATGCATGGTTCCACATTAATAATAGAAGACTTTTACACATCACTCTCAATAGTGGATAGAATATCTAGTCAGAAGATCAGTAAAGAAGTACAGGACTTGAATGATCCATTAAACCAACTAGATCTAACAGACATACATAGAACACTGCATCCAACAAAAAGAGAATACACATTCTTTTCAAGTACACATGGATCATTCTCCAGGATAGACCATATGATGGGTCACAAAACAAGTCTCAGTAAATTTAAAAATATTTAAATATTATGTTTAGCCTCCAATCACAATGAAATGAAGCTAGAAAATAATAACAGGAGAAATGGAAAATTCACAAATATGTGGAAATTAAACAACATACTCTTAAACCCCCAAAGGGTTAAAGAGGAAATCAGAGGTGAAATTAGGAAATATCTTGAGGCAAATGAAAATGAAAATACAACATACCAAAATTTATGGGATACAGTGAAGGCAGTGCTGTGAGGGAAATTTATTGCTCTAAATGTTTACATTAAAAAAGAAGAACGACTTCAAATCAGAGACCTAACTTCAAAACTGGAAGAACTAGAAGAAGAGGAGCAAACTAAACCCAAAGCCAGCAGGAATGAAATAAAGATTAGAGTGAAGATAAATGATATAGAAAACAAAACAAAAAATAATTGAGAGAATGAACAAAACCAAAAGTTGGTTCTTTGAAAAGATCAACAAAATCAACAATCTTTTAGCTAGACTGACAAAGGAAATAAAGAGAGAGAATACAAATAATGAAAATCAGAAATGAAAAGGGGGGGTATTACTACTAACCCCCTGAAAAAAAAGGAAGATAAGTGGGTGCTATCAACAACTGTATACCAATAAATTAGATAACCTAGATTAAATAGACAAATTCTTAGAAACACACAAACTACACACATTGACTCTAGAAGAAATAGAAGATCTCAACAAACCAATTACTAATCAAGAGAAAGTATCAGTCATCAAAACTCACAACAAAGAAAAGCCCAGGACCAGATGGCTTCACAGGGGAATTCTACCAAACATTCCAAGAAGACTTAACTCCAATTCTGCTTAAACTCTTTGAAAAAATTGAAGAGGAGGGAACACTCCCTAATTCATTCTACAATGCCAACATTACCCTCATACCAAAGCTGGATAAAGATAGCACAAGAAAAGAAAACTATAGACTCTATCTCTTATGAAGATAGATGCAAAAATCCTCAACAAAATACTAGCAAACTTAATCCAACAGTATATTATAAGAATTATACACCATAATTAAGTGGGCTTTATCCCTGGTATGCAAGGGTGGTTCAATGTAAGAAAATAAATTAATGTAACAGGTTAACTGAATGAAGAAAAAATCCACATGATCATCTCAATTGAGGCAGAAAAAGCATTTTACAAAATCCAGCCCTTTTATCACTTTCTTGATAAAAAACACTTAGAACATTATAATAGAAGAAAACTTCCTCAACATGATAATGGGCATATATGAAAAGCTCACAGTTGTCATCCTACTTTATGATAAAAGACTGAAAGCTTTCTCTCTAAGACAGGGGTTCTTAACATTTTCTGTTCCATGGACCCCTTTACCAGGCAGATGAAAACCAAGGACTCCTTACTAAGGTCACACTATACTGTGTATTATTTAATAAATATTTAATACCCACACCAACATGTCCCCACAATGTTTTTTGAACTTAAATTCAAGCTCACAAACCTATTGTTAAGAACACCTGCTTTAAGATCAGTCTATAAATCAGCCAAAAGGGTGCTGATGCAAAATACCAGAAATCTCTTGGATTTTATAACAGATATTTATTTGAGGTAAAAGCTTACAGTTACAGGGCCATAAAGAGTCCAACTCAAGGTTGCTTCTCACCAAGTCAGTTGCTGTGTGTTGAAGCAAGATCTTCGCTGATCTCTGCAAGGGTGCAGCCATCTACTCTGGGCTTCCTTTCTCTCAGCTGCAAACTGGAACAGGGCTTGTCTCTCAGGACTTCACTTCTCTCCTGGCATATGGCTTGTGTCTTTCCAGGCTATCTATATCAGTCTCAGCTCTCTTTCCAAGGTCAGCTGCAAACTAACAGGCAAATGGTCCATCTCTCCCCAGGGCTTTAGCTGTTTGAACCTTCTCCTTTATGTCATATGGCAGGATCAAAATGACAAAATTCTCTCCTCTTGTTTGTAGTCTTGAGTGAGTATCCATTTATATCCTGTATCGGCCCACCAAAGGGGTGGGGACTCAACCTAAGTCACATCTTACTGTTGTGGTCAAATCAAAGCCCTAAGTTTAATAGGTAATTAGATCAAGGACATTTAAGCTGAATCTAATGCAGTGAAAGGTATCACAGTCAGAGGAAATAGTTTAGTTTACAAACACAATCTTTCTCTTTTTGGGATTCATAAAATAATCTCAAAACATCACAATCAGGAACAAGGCAATGATGCTCACTGTCACTACTGTTGTTCAACCCTCTACCAGAAATTCTTGCCAGATCAATTAGGAAAAAAAAAAAAAAAGAAATGAAAGACATCCAAATTGGAAAGGAAGAAATCTCTATTGATAGGATATGCTCCTACATGCATCCTCAAATATCCTCAGCAAAGCTGAGCTAACAAATGAATTCAGCAAAGTGGCAGGTTATAAGATCAACACCCCAAAATCTGTAGTATATCTATACAAAAGCAATGAACAATCAGAAGAAGAAATCAAGAAAAGCATTCCATTCACAACACAACTAAAGGAAACAAATATCTAGGAATGAATCTAAAAATGGATGTAAAGGACTTGTACACAGAAAACTTCGAAACATTGCCAAAGCAAATTAAAGAAGACCTAAGTAAATGGAAGGATATTCAGCATCCATTGATTGGAAGACTAAATATCATTAAGATGGCAGTACTACCCAAAGCAATTTATAGATTCAATGCAACAACCTTCCAAAAACCTTCTTTGCAGAAATGGAAAAGCCAATCAACAAATTTATGTGGAAGGGTAAGGGCCCTGAATAGCTAAAGCCATCTGGAAGAGAAGAGTGAAGTTGGAAGACTCACAATTCCTGATCTTAAAACTTATTATGAAGCCATAGCAATCAAAACAGGATGGTACTGGCATAAGGACAGACACAGAGATGCATGGAATAGAACAGAGAGTTCAGAAATCAACCCTCATGTATTGGCCAACTAATTTTTGGGAAGGTGTCAAAGACCACTAAATTGGGAAAGAATAGATTCAACAAATGGTACTAGGAATGCTGGATGTCCATTTGCAAATAAAGTAGGACCCCTTCCTCATAACAGTTACAAAAATCAAATCAAAATGGATCAAAGACCTAAATATAAGAGACGGACTGTCAAACTCTTAAAAGAAAACATAGGGAAGCATCTTCAGGACCTGTGTTAGGCAATGGTTTCTTAGAATTTATACGAAAAGCACAAGCAACAAAAGAAAAAATAGATAGTTGAGATCTCATCAAAATAAAAAAAAATTTTGTCTCCCTCAAAGGAATTTATCATGAAAGTACAAAGATAATCTACACAATGTGAGAAAATATTTGGAAACCATCTATCTCATAAAGGATTAATATCCACTATGTATGAAGAAGTGTTTCACCCTAACAAAGGGACAAACAACTCAGTTAAATAACGGGCAAAAAACTTAAACAGACATCTCTCCAAAGAGGATATACAAGTGGCCAGAAAGACAAGAAAGGATACTCAACATCATTATCGTCAGGTAAAAGTAATTCAAAACCACAGTGAGATACCATTTCACACCCATTAGAGTGGCTACTATTAAAAAATGGAAAATAAGTATTGGTAAGGATGTGGAGAAATAGGAATACTCAATCATCGTTGGTGGAAATGTAAAACCATGTAGCCATTATGGAAGAGAGTTGGTGGGTCCTCAGAAAGATAAGTTAGATCTGCCATATGGAGCTTGAACAGATATTTGCACGTTGGTGTTCATAGTGGCACTTATTCACAATTGCCAAAAGATGGAAGTGACCCAAGTATCCACCAACTGATGAATGGATAAATAAAATTTGGTATATACATACAATGGAATATTATTCCACTGTAAAAAGGAATGAAGCCCTGATACATGTGACACCATGGATGAATCTTGAAGACATGGTGTTGAATGAAATAAGCCAGACACAAAAGGACAAATATTGTGTGATCCCACTTATTTGAAACAATTAGAATAAGCAAACTCATGGAGTCAGAATCTAGACTATATGCTACCAGGAAACAGGGTGTATATAAGGAATGAGAAATTAAGTCTTAACATGTACAGGTTCCTAGTCGTAGTGATGGAAGTGTTTTGGTAATGAATGGTAGTGATGGTAGCACAACATTGTGAACACAATTAACAGCACTGAAATATCTGTATGAATATGATTAAAATGGGAATTGTTAGATTGCATATATTGTAACAGAATAAAAATATTCTTTAAAAATCCATAGATGGGAAACGGACTTTGGCCCAGTGGTTAGGGTGTCCGTCTACCATATGGGAGGTCCGCGGTTCAAACCCCGGACCTCCTTCACCCGTGTGGAGCTGGCCATGCGCAGTGCTGTTGCGCGCAAGGAATGCCGTGCCACGCAAAGGTGTCCCCCGCGTGGGGGAGCCCCACGCGCAAGGAGTGCGCCCGTGAGGAAAGCCGCCCAGCGTGAAAAGAAAGAGCAGCCTGCCCAGGAATGGCGCCGCCCACACTTCCCATGCCGCTGAGACAACAGAAGCAGACAAAGAAACAAGATTCAGCAAATAGACACCAAGAACAGACAACCAGGGGAGGGGGGGAATTAAATAAATAAATAAATCTTTTTAAAAAAATAAAAATAAAAAATAAAAAATAAAAATCCATAGAACTACACTACACAGTGAACCCTAATTTAAAACATGGATTTTAATTAATAGTACAATTATAAAAACGTGCTATCATAATTGCTAACAAATGTCCTATACCAGTGGAAGGTGTTGGTGGTAGGGTGGTATATGGGAATTCTGTATTTTATGTACAACTGTTTTGTAAACTCACAGCTTCTCTAAATGAGAAAAAAAAAAAAGTGGAATGTGAAAAAACAGAATCAGCTGTGAAATGTTTTCAAAATAGTGAAGATGCTCCAGCCCATCCCCAAGAGATGTGGATCCCTGAGCCCTGACATGGTGCCTGGCATCTGCATTTTCATCGAGCTTGCCTGGTATTCCATATCTCTTTGAGACAAGCTACACTAGAATAAAAGCTCCATGAAAAAGCTCCACATGTAATTCTGATGGCAAGTCTATGTTTGTGTCTTCAAATTCAACTGATGAAATCTCAGGACCTACAGAGAGGAAGTGACTTGCCCAAGGTCATGCCATTATCAACAGGGCCTGGTTTAGAGGCCAGGTCTCTTGATTACCAAATCTGTGATCTTCCCAGCATTATGTGAAACCTTTCTGCTTCAGTTCCTCTAGAGACTATGTCAGCTTGATTTCCAAGCGACAAGCTCTTCCTCCTGAAGCAGAAATGAGATGGGAAACCTATGTCAAAGGCTGAAGTGTCTTAACTATTGCTGATTTTGGATTAACCATAGTACTGGCTTTTTCTTTTTTTTCTGGTCAATAAATAATTATAATGGAAAGATGTCTTCGTTTACTCAACAGCATCAAATGTGTGCCCAGTAATCTTGGTGATTTGATTCACAGCTGAATATGACCAAATCTCTGAGCTTCCAAGCATATGTTCTAGTGAAGGAAGCATGACACAGAATTCAGTGGCCAATGAGGAGCTAATATTTTCCATGTTTGTGCTATATGTATAATTTTTTAAAATAAACTTTTACGTTTATATCAATCTAGTTTTAGATTTATAGAAAAGTCTCAGTGTACAGACACTCCCAGTATAATTCACAAGCAATTTACCCTGTTAAGATCTTATGCTAGGATGATATATTTGACACAAGTAATGGACCATAACTGCTTTATTCTAGTTTCCTTTATTAAAAAAAAAAATGACCTTTTTTCATTCTAGTTTCCCATATGCGTTTTTAAACTTAGCCCTTTTTGAATAATCTGTCAGGAACTATACTAAATGCTTCCTATGCTTTTCTTTTTTAATTTTCTCAAGAACCCTTACTCAGAGATATCAAGTGACTTAGTCAAAGGTAAACATCTGGTAAATCTCAGGGCTGCCTAGGAAATCAAGTTTGTCTGAGTCCATGGCCCACATTCTTTACCATTATGCTACTGATTTTTTCTAGGAATGAAGAGAGGTGAGTAGGGGCAGTGGTGCTGAGGTTTGGTGAAAGCCAAAATAAGCTTTTTGAGGATAAATTGCTAGAGTGGTTGTGGCTATTTGAGTGTGGGTATGACCAGTCAAAATATTGGAATAAAAGCCTAGTATGGCATATTAAAAGGAAGGCATCTTTGTAATTCAGATATGGACTGCCCCATAATAGAAGGTAAAAAAAGTGAAAGTCACCATGTGGAGAAAGACCTTGAAATAATTCATACGAAAAAACAAGAGTGTCTGATATGTTTCATAGATTATCATGCTATGGGATTCAAACAAAAGTACTTTGAGGTCATGTGTACATTTTCTAAATAAATGTGAATGTACATTTTAGCACCTGTTCTAAGATGCACCAGTTTTTGAGTTTGAATGAAGTCACAATTCAGTAAAATCCAAATTTCTTTGGCTTTCTACATGAATTAGAATGTTTCAATTCCAGATAATAGAAACCCAACCAAAAATAAACTTAAATAAAAAAGAAATCTTTCAGTTCACGCAACTAGGATAGCCAAGAATAGAACCAGCTCCAAGAACTACTGAATTCGGGTTCTGAGAGGCCATCATTAAGTCTCTCTCCGCATTTGCCAGCTGATTTTATTCTCAGTTGTTCTTTCCAGACATTGGGAATGTTGGCCACTGGAGTCCCAAGCCAAAGCATAAATAGTTCATAATCCAAAAGGAAGAGATGCCCTCCTGCTCCCAGCATTCATGGGTCAGGTTAAATCCACACCTCGGGGCAGACACGACCTTAACAATCATTGTAGCCCCATAGAAAGTGATTCTGCAAAGAAGGAATTGCTGAGCCAACAAGCCAACATATGTCCATACATGCCTCTATCTGCTTTACAACTGAATCCTCCCAAATATTCCCCCCAAGCATTTCTACCTATTTTCTATGTATTCCTAAGTAGGACTGGCAGTTTTTTGCAATTTCCACCATGCCCCCTCAGCATTTCTGGGCACAACTGTAGCATCTGCTGACTGGGGACTAACTCCCACATTTGCAGCTCCAGATGTGTCTACCGCTACTACAGAGGTACAGAAGCAGAGTTGCCCTGTGTTGTCTGGAGCCCTGGATTTGGTGCAGTCCTGCTCAATTCCATGCTTAAGTGGGAAGAAGAATTCCTTCTGTTGCCTTGGGTCACTCTGGTATCCTTTTGCCATGGTGGGCTTTTGGGGAGAGGTGGTATTTACTCACCCTAGAGAAATAGTCACCGTGAAGACATGACTTCACTATTGGGCTTAAGCTGTCTATTCACCTGATTCCGTTCTCCATTAGGCTAAGTTCTCTCTCAGGGGACTCCTCAGTGATGGTCTTCCTTACCGGTCTGTAAAACATCTCCATGCAAACATGAAAACAGCCATTGCCATCCCAGGACTCCCTTTCCTTCTCATTGCAGCCTTCCCTATCCCCACCCCACTAACATTCTCATGGGAAAGAGAAAGCTTTACTATCCCAAGAGCTGGATTGGGAAGTGTTTGGAATGAAGCTCTGAATCAATATAATCAGCGATTGTGAGTTATTTATGCAATCTCATTAACTGAGGCCACAGAACAGTAGTCATCATGAGCTCAGCAGTCTATATCAACCGCATCTTATGATTAAGAACATCATTTTCCATTTTCAAATATTTAAAAATAACCATGTTATTTCTTTTTAGGTTCCTAGAAAAAAGTTTTCATAATTTGAAATCAAAATCATAATTTGAAATCACTAAGCTTAGTGAATATTTTTAAATTCAGAAAAATCACATTTTACTGAAAATTTTGGAATCCTGGTAATTTAAAATCTAAACATGACTTTTCTTTGAGTGATTTTTATTGTGTGTGTGTATATGTGTTCCCCAAAGCACCCACCCCCTATCTGGTTTCTTCTCCATTTCTGTGCAGTTGAAAGTGGAGTGCAAAGAAGTGGAGACTTCTTTGACAGTCACCTTTGGTGGATTCCAGGAACAGAAAACTTTCCCATAATTAGAGTGCACCAAGAGGACTAATCTGCTTTTTGTAATCTTGTTGTTGACTGAAACCTAATTCCATTTCACTTTTCCTGTGATTGGGCAAGGTGCTGCCTCTTGTTTTCTGCTTCCCTTTACTCTTTTGTATCTGCTGCATGGTCAGAGATGATGGCATAATTGAGTTCAAGCCATTGGGAGGACCCTGACATAGCTTTGTTGTTAGTTGGTTTAGGTTCTCATGTATTGGGGGTGAAAGAAAAATAAAGTCAGAATTCTTTTTCCTAAATCTTGTAGAAGAGGAGGAACCCTCTGCTACAGAATGAGACTCACATGAGAACCTGGGGTATCATCGTAATTGCCAGGTGAATCACTGTGAAAGATGCAAAGACGTGCTCGTATTTTCACATCACACAATCTATCTCAGAACAGTTTCTTGAAAATGTCTTCTATGCTTAAGAACAGGACTTTATGAATTTTGCCCATAATAACTTAGGGTTTCTGAAAATAATTTATGAAACAGAATTTCTCTTTTCTTTGATCCTTTTTGGTGGCTAAGTACTAATAAAATTGGAAATAAGCCAGCTTTGATGCCTCACAGCTGGTGTTCAGAAGCTAAATGACAAATGAAATATATCAAATATGAACCTCACTTCTGGTGCCCTTTCCACCAGTAGAAAGTCATCACATGAATAGCTTGAAGGGGAGTGGACTAGCATGTGCTCAGTGTCTTTATACGCTGGGGAGTCTTCATATGTAATTTCATTGACTCTTAACCACAAGCTGTTCTCATTTTAGAGATGATTTAATAGACTCGAAGAGTTTTAGTCAATTTCCCATCGTCGTGCAGTCTGTAAATGGTAGAATTGAGATGTAGACCCAGGGCTGCCTGATGACAAAGTCCATTCTCTTTTCCCTTATACCTTGCCTCAGGAACTGTATCTGGATCAAGTTGTTGGATCCTTGAATTATGTGGTCTTACAATGGCCATTTCATAAAGAGCACCTTATAGATTAAAAGAAGTTTTGTGTACTTGGCAAACACATTAATTAAGAATTAGTGTGTAATTGGCAAACACACATTAATTAAGAATGTGTGAATCCTTTTTATCCTCTGGAGGCTAATATTTGGGAATATTTATTTTAAAAGGTTGTTTGGGTTGGATTTCCCAGAAAGCAGATTCTGAGATGTACATATACATGCAGAAGGTTTATCTGTTTTCTTGAAAATGACATCTATAAAGGAGTGAGGGATGTAGAATTGAACAGAGAGAGAAGGTTTAATATATATACATTTTAATTTTATATTTAGAAACTGGGAAAATGACCAACATTTGGGTTTGTGAACCCAGTGGTCCTACTGTGAGCCAGACATGGACCAGAACTCCATTTATTACTTGGCTCCCATGCGTCCCCATTCTAACAAGTGGACCATGATGATGTTTTGGGTCTTTAGGCATCAATGTTAACTTAGACCCTGATTTCTCTAAATGTCTAGACATTTACTTTCCCCACTGTAGAGCTATACTGCGATGGCTGTAGGTCCTTTTGGAAAAGTAATACCATATGTATTACTTGGAGTTAGAGAACCGACCTGGCCTCTCCTTCTATCAGTGGGGTCTAAGACTGAAAATGACTTGGGTCTAGAAACTAGGCAAGCAATCATGACTTCCTTTTAGGGTAGTTAAGCTCAGTCACTTGATCAACCATCTTTGGTTTTGTTTTTAATTTTGTTGTTTTAATGTCTCTTGGGATGCTATACTTTATTACCAATCTGCATTGTTCTCTGCATGTCAGTCCCCACACACACATCTCAAACTCATTCTCTGGCCTTAGTATTTATTATATTTTTGGCCCCCTTGCTTCTGACAGTCAAGCACTGCCACTTGGCCTCTATTATTTGGGGGTCCTATTGCTATCAGAGAGCCCATTACTACAACAGCCTCTTCTACCCACAGTCCTACAGTGGACAGCCACCACTGAGCTTTTAAATAATGCTGGTGTTCCTCCTACTCTCAGCACATTCCTTATGGACTTGGAAATGTGTCCTTCGGGCCCTACCAAGGAATATAGTTTTCTAGGCTCTTAATACCCAACATAGTATGTTCACTCTAGTGTGATCACTTCTTGGAGCCTTCTGATCCATTCATCCCATCACCTACTATGGCAGTCTGCCATTTCTACCTTACTTAGTGTGGTCGTCCCTTTCAACAGTCTTTCCAAAACCAACCTAGCATCATGGACATCCTTACTAGAACATAAAAATCCAAGTCATAAGAGAGTGTTCCCAAATTGGTATACTCTCAGCCAACTTTCTGTAATTCTCCTCCCACTCCTTGACATTTCCAAAATTTCCAAAATTCCACACTTACACACTCTCTTGGCTCTTGCATGGAAATGTTCACTATGTCCTGTAGCTCCTTCTGAGTATAGTTCCTTTCCTCTCTTAGTAGGCCCAGTGCTTTCCTGACCAGGTGATATTGTGGCTTGATGTTGGTTACTGGTCTGGTAGCCAAGAATGGAGATGGGGCGGCATCCTGAGGAGGGCACATATTGCCTTGAAAGGCAAAAGCTTCTGGATCATCTTCAAACAAGGTGGAAATACTAGACTTTAGCAGAGAAGGTTGGGCCACTTTTGCAGACCCAGAGGCATTAGGGGATCTGAAGTTTCAAGATCTAGAGGTATATTAATTCAGATATCCCTATGCCAAGTCTCAGAGAGTCCTTCCCAACCAAGGTCCTGACCTTGGAGTAGCAGTCTTATCTGGATTAAGAATTTAACCTTCTTTGGAGCTTTTCAACTTTTTAAAATAAGTCCTAGGCCTGATCCTCAGCTTTTTTGCCTTCTGACTCCAAGAGATGAAAGTCACTTTAGAGTTGTGTTAGAAGTCCTCTGGTTTTCATTCTTAGCCTAAAATTGATGATAAATCACCATCAGCCTTTCATTGTCTCTTTCCAATTCATCTCTAGAGTGTAGCTCTTGTAATTACAGTCCTTATAATTACATAGTCCTTATAATTACAACTTCCCCAAACCTCTCCAAAACTTGAGATAATTCACCTGCCAATACATTACCTTCCACAGGTATCTTATTCCAGCTCACCACCTGTAAATGTTTTAACAATTTTCCTGGTGTGTCATCCCAGTGATGTGGTCTTTATTACCAGGTAGGTGATTTAATTTCCTTGTCTTATTTTCAAGTTTGCTTCCTAGTATTTCTTCTAGTAACTACTGCCATCAGTCAGGTTCCTAAGGAAATGGATTTTAAGATGGAGATTTGCATGGACAAAGTTTGTTAGGAAGTAATCTCAGGATCAACTCCTATAAGGAGTGAAGGTAGTGGGCTGGGCAGAGGGAAAAGTTGAATTGTGTTGCAGTTGCAACAAATACTACAAATGATATCAATAGGGGCTCCAGAGTGGGGATGGCCCCATATATTTGTTTGAATTGAGACTAGAGGTTAGGCATCTGTTGGTTGCAGTTATCTGATATAGGCTGCCTCCAGGGAAAATGGCTCACTCTGCCTGATGACAGTTTCAGGGAGACTGAGCCATGAGCTACATTCCCAGCAGCTGGGAGAATGCTGCCTTATTTCTGAAGGGGGATCTGGACACCACAGCACAGCATTCATTTCAAGAGTTTTAAATGCTCTCTAGATAAATAGGGATCTGCTTAATAAGTAAGAACGGAAGGGCATTAGAGTGAAATGTATTAATATGAAATCATTGATTGACAATGGCTATAGTACGCATGTAATTCTACTTGTGTCGTGTAGTTTTCTTTAAGGTGATATCCTTCTCTTATCTTACAGAATCTGTGTTCCAGAAATAACTACTTTAAACCGTGGACAAACAATTGACTTTGAATTTGTTGATTGTATTGGCAATTGACTAGCTGAATTTTCTTTTTTTTAATGTAATACACTGTACTGTTCCTGGGAAAAATTCAGGAAACCTAGACACTTTCTAAACACTGTCATGATTCTTGTGCCCATTTTATTTCTACAAGAAGAACCTAAGGGCACTTTATTGATTTCTGCTAAATTACTTAACGTGAATAATGAAACAGATTAGGAAGAACTTTGGAAGTTATCTGTTACAATGTTGTCATTTTACAGATGAGGAAACCAAGGCTTAGAAAGAGTAGGGGACTTGTTGAGGTGGGGGAAGAACTGAGACCAAAATCTGAGTTTCCTGATTTCCTGCCTTGTGCTCTTTCCACTAAACAAATTGTTTCAGATACATTTAGAAAGTTTTGTAAAATGTAAATGCATATTATAATCCCCATACTTAAACTGCCTTTTAACCACTTTCTTAATTCAATTCAGAGAATATTTTTTAAGTGCCATTCTGCCCAAAATAATGTGCTTAGAATTTGGTGGGGAAGGGAAAAAAGAGAGTGCAGATATTATTAATAAGACATTCTCTCTGTGCTCCTGTCCATGGATCAATGATTGTTATATCAGGCAGCTATCATAGAGAGAGAGAGCTGACCTCTAGAGTTATGCTTCCCTTCCACTGGGTGGCGTTGCTGGGGAGTGGCTGTCCAGCCATGGACTACATTAGCCAGTGTCCAGCTGCATGGTGCCAGGTGACTTATTCTCACCAAGGGAATGTGAGTGACGTGATGTGTGTCACTTCAAAGATTACCAGGTGAAGAGGTTGGAATATCTTCCCCTTGGTCTCCTTCCCCATCCTTCAGCCAAATGCAGAGGGCCCTGGGGCCTTGGAAGAGAGCAGATCCTCGAAGAAGAAGGGGCCAGGTGAAGTGGGCTGCCTATCAGGAACACCGGCCTTGAGAGAGAGAAAAGTAATGTCTGTTGTGTAAATCAGAGATTTAAAGCAGCTTGCCTTGCCTTCAAAAGTGCTTTCAAAAGAGCCCTAATAGCAACATGTTGGCCGAATCCTAGGGGATTCAGTAAATATTGAGTTAAACTTTTTAAGCTAATTAATTTATGCATTCAATACCTGTATCCTAACTGACCCTGGGAACTTAGGTTGCTTTAAGATTGCAAAGGTCAAATCTTAATTCTGGTTATAAGAACTAAGATGCTTTCAACCTATTCTATTACCCAGTTGGTTTCCCCATCAAAGTCTATCACTGGTTTCTACTTTCAATGGTTCACACACAGCCTTGCATTATATATGATGGGAGGAAAATGTGGGAAGGATGGAGTCAAAGTGAGGATGTTAAAGCCCTCTTATTATCTGGTCATACTTCTTCCTTAGTGTAATAATGTAATGTCTTCTGGTTGGCATCTCCTTAATCTTTTACCCAAGCCTGTTTTTTCCCTGTGTGACTTTTCGCACCCATTTTTCCAACCACTGCTCCTCATAGCTTCATTTCTTACCCATTTCCACATAGCCCTCCTCCCTCCACATATTAGCATGTATCTTACCTAGTACTAGACCCTAACAATTTAAAAAAAGCATTTTTCCTTTTTTGTAATTGTTCTGTTCTTTTAAATACATTCTGATAATTTTCCATTGCCATTTACTTCAAAGGAAGCAGCGATCCTGAAAAATGAGAGTGGGAGACCTGGGTTTCCCCTGTAGAAAATACAACTGAACTGTTCAGAACTCTTCAGGAAAATGAAATGTCATTGCAATTTTATCAACAAGGCAATCTTAACTTAAAATTGGGTCTGATATTTTTAGTTGAAGACTTTACATATAAGTATGTTAATCTAGCTAATTTTTTTTAGCTAAACTTTGAATTTTTGTAAAAAAAATTGTTTATTCTGACAAAACTGCAAGTTTCTTAGAGAATGTGGGATTTGGACTGGCTGTTGTAGGATGCATAAGGCTGAGGGGTGGGTTTGGTGTAGTGGAACTTTCCGAATAGAGGTAGAGCTTAAGCAAGGGCCTGGTTGTAGCAAAGCTGGGGTGTATGCATGGGAGACATAAACTGGTCGTTGCTGTCTCTTTTGGGCTTGGCTTTCCCAGAATATGGACAAAACAGGGTTGGCAGAATGTCCATTTCTTATTTAAAGTAATGCTTCCTTTGTTGCTTCTTTGGCTGTTTTATTATTATTTAATGTTCATTGAGTGCCAGAATTATGAGAGTAGGAGGTGGTGTGTATAATTACCAGAAGCCCCAGCTTTAGTAATTAGACATGAGAATCTATATAAGGAAAAAGGAACAAAGAAGACCTGGCAGGGGTGGAGAGAGCCATGAGTCATTGCAGCGGTAATTCCTTGGTTTAGGGGTGGAGATACGACGTGTAAATAAATATAAACACTTTGAATAGACTTGCCCTCTCCCTCCGTGTGTGCATCTACACAAACATTATACATACACATAGGTGTTTATGTGTCTCTGAGCGGGACTTATTACACTATAGACTTTTGAACATAATTCGTTCTTAATATTTTACTATAATCCAGATATTCTCTAGGTTACTGCTTCTCACACTTTAATGCCCAAATCCCCTGTACATCTTGTTAAACTGCAGATTCTGATTCAGTGGGTCCAGTGTGGGGCCTGAGAGTATAAGCTTCTAGACGTGATGATGCCACAGTCCTACAGACCACATTTGTAGTAATAAGGCTCTAGGCCCATTGACACATGAGTGCTGAGAATTGTCACCTCAAAACTGAGCTTCCTGGATCAATAGCCTCCACCTGCTACATGGCAAGACCTGGGTGGGGTGGGAGAAAATCTTGTTACCAAGGCAGAGCTGCTGCCTGGGGCTTGGCTACCCACTTTGGTGCAGGTGTAGTTGGTCCTTCTCTGTGGCTCTGGCCCAGCCTTGACCTTTGTCTGACTGAGCAACTTCTGCTGACTTACAGTTGCTCAGGGCTTCTGGCTCTCCAAGGGTTTTGTTCTTGAACCTCACTCAGTCATCTTTCCCTCTGGCCTCCAGGGGAACCTAGGCCCCTTCTGGTTCTCAGCGCTTTCAGAACGTGGTTCCACAGCCATAAGGCCAAGGGTTGTCACGAGAGCTGCCTTAAGTTGTACTCTTCAGCCCTTATCTTACTTTAGTTTCCCCAGAAGAAGACTCAGACAATTATTTGAGTGCAGGTGAAGGGAAAGTGGATAAGGGGAATGGGGACAGGAGACAAAATCAAAACAGGCAGCCGATAAAGAGCACGTTTTCAAGCCAGTGACTACTGTGGGCCCCTGGGGTTCAACCCTGCTAGGCAAACTCTGAGGACAACCATAGGACACTCCCCTTTGACTTATCCCACCAGAGGGGCAAAGGTTCTGAGGTGTTTATATACCTATTCCTATCAGCGTTTGTTTAGGGCTGCTTCCAAGGAGGCATTAACTCTTTGGCACTTTCAATCAGCCATGAAAGTGGCCAGTCAGGCTCCAGTGGCAAGAGAAAGGGCTCAGGCAAGGGAAAGAAGAACAGGTGCCGGCAGTTGGATGTGAACTCTACAGAAAGGACCAGGGACAGCGCTTTCTTCTCCATCTCAGGCGTGGGAACGTGGAAGGAAAGCTGGAAAAGGGAGGTTGATCTTAGTGGGTTCACAACTGCCTCTGGAACCCCTGCTTCCCCAACACTCAGGCTCTGATTGTGGATGTCTCAGTTCTCCCCATTGAATTGTGGGCAATAAAAAGGGGTGGCGATATGGCAAAACAAACCAAAAAAAAACAAAAACAAAAACAAGGGGGAAAACATCCACCCATTTAGCTCACTGTCAAACAATTCTAATTTCCCCATTTTCTTTTTCTATATATGGGTACAACTATGTGTTGTCAATTTGTATTATGGCATAGCAGGAAATTATTATTTTTTCCACCAAAAAATGTTACTATAGAAACTCAATTGCTTTTTCACTGTATATATACTCTAAGTGAATTTCAGGAGTATGGTTGTACATATAAACATTCTCAGGTATGTCTAGGATAGATTAAGGAAGAATCTTCTGAAAAATGCCAATGTGACATTTGTTAAGTTATTAAGATATTGCATAGGTCTTTGAAGAAATTATAGTAGAATCCTCTCAGTTCTCTTTACTGTCCTGACCCTCCCTTTACCTCTATTTCCTATCTTGTTTTCAACCTTTCCTCCTACTTCACAGAGAAAATAAAAGATATCAGACAGGCAATCTCATATAAATCAATGCTTAGTCTTTCTGTTTTAGGGAAAAAAGTACCTTCCTCCTAAAGCCAATCCATCTATGAGAGTCTGGGTCTTACCCTATCTTATATTCCCATGGGCCTTGCATATGAATTAGTACCTCTCTATCTGATATTTTCCATATTTCCTACAGGTTCCTTCCCACATTTAACTAAATTCATGTCTTCCATTTAAACAGCATCCTCCTCTGATCCCATGTACTTCTCCAGGTGCCATACCAGCTTCTTTATCACTTGCCATTTTTATTTCTTCATTTACCACCCCATCCCCAGCCCATTCCAAAATGACTTCTGACCCTATCACTTAAACAAAATTGTCCATTTACCCCATGATCTCCAAAGACCTCCACACAGCTAAATCTGTATTATAGTTGTTGTTTATGTACAGATATTGACATCTGAGTCCTGCCTTTATTGATTCTCCCTCCTTCTCAAAACTCAATTTAATACTTTCTTAGTTCTGATGGCATTTCCAAGATTCCCTTTTACCACTCTGGCCTTCCTCAGTCTCCTTAGGAAGCGACTCTTTCTCTATCTCTTTCATAAATTTGAGTCTCTCTGGATCAGTAATGATCTTTTGTACCCTTTTCAGTCTTTACGCCAATGAATCTCAAACCCCATTCTCCATCCAAGACTCTATCCCCGAGACCCAGACCTGTATTTCCAGGTTTGTTCAACATTTTTCTATGAGTGTATCACAGGCATCTTGATCTCATATAATCTCTTCTACAAACTGGTTTCATTTCCACAGTACCTTGAAGAAGCATATCACACAGTTGCCCAAGCCAGAAATCTGGGAGTCATCCTTGTCACCTCTCCTTTCATGCCAGCCCTGCTTTCTCTCTTGGGCTCCAGGTACATATGTCTAGCTAGATATCTACTAGATATCTCCACTTGCTTATCTCACAGTTTCTTCAAACTCATGTACATAACCAAACTCATTATACTCCCTCCCCTATTGAGCCTCTTCCCCCTTCTAAGGACTCCTATGGAAGACAATCACCAGTCACTCAATTGTCAAAATCAGAAATTGTTCTTTATTTTACCATATGCGTTCCAAAAATCTTGACCCAGTCTCCTAAATACCTTTCAATTTCTACTTTTCTGAATCTTCACCACTATAACCTTATTCTGGGCTATTATCATACCTCTCACCTGGACGTTGTAAGTTTTCTAACTGGCCTCTGCCCTGTCCTCTCAACTTCTTACTTTCTTCTCTCCGAGCTAGAGTGATCTCTAAAAAATGCAGATCTTATCACACTTCTGTTTTGAACCATCCAGTGGCTTCCTATTGCCTTTAGATAAAGTCTAATATAATGTTGCTTACAAAGCTTGTATAATTTAGTCTCTACCTACTTACCTCTTCAAACCTCCAGTCATACCAGTCACTCTCTAATCAGGAAACTTCATATACTATAGGACCAAAAAGAATTCTTATTATAATGGAAACAAATTATAATGTTGCAATAGGACTAGCTACCGTTTATTGATTTTATACAATGTATTAGACACTGAGCTAGGCTCTTTTAATGTATCATTTTATTTAATCTTCAAAACATGTCTTTGTCACATATAATTATCTTTATTATGTAAGTGAGGAAACTTTGACATAGAAAGAGTTTTTAAATCATACAAGGTGACATAGCTAATAAGTGGAAGAGTGGGGAAATGTGTCCAACAGGCTTATTCTACTACATGGGCTCCAAAATAGTCCAAATGATGCTGATCTACAGGTATGGTGTAATGGTGCTATGTCTGTGTACATGCATGCATCTCAAATATGCATATTTGAGAAGAAAGAAAGACCATAACTTTTACCTTGGGATTGAAGGCATCCTTGTGCAATTCCATCCAATAAAATATGTGTCTATCCTAGATATAGCTTGCAGGCTCCCCTCCCATGCCAAAGAGCCAGGCATTTCAGATTGTTTTTTCCTGATCCATAGAGATTTAAGTACTTATAATCTGTATTCCACATGGAGTTAGTTCTTGTGACTGGGGTCAAAATTAAATCCTTTAAATGATCTTTACTATCTATAGGAGATCTTGGTTGAATGATGTATTGATTTAAAAAGTGATAATCTTATTTGCTTTTAAAAAGAGTTACACTGAAATATTTAATTTGACATTCATAGCCCACAAGTTTGAAGGAGAAAACTTTCCCTTTAGCTTTTGCTCTCTCAACAGAAAAAAAAAATGTGCAAGACTGTCAGGTCTTTTTAGATCACACATTTTCCATGAACCAGCAGTCGATGTCACAAAGCATTTAAAATCTCCCTTACTATTGGGTTAGATCATCTGATTGACAATAGGGTTTTTCAAAGACATAATGACTATATTGTCAAAATCAATAGTTTTCAAAGATGTTAATTAAACAGTGCAATATTTTTTCAGATCTTATTGATTTGGTTATTTTTGCATTATTTGGTAAGCAACAAAGACATCATGTCACTTAAAGTATTACTTCATTGAAAATAATAAGCAGCCAAACTTCTCTACCTGTTTCTAGTAAATACAAGGAGTCCTTCACACCTAAATTAACAGTTTCTCCTATATGGAATGTGGAGGTAAAAATGAAAAGTGATTCAAATTTATTAATTAAAAATGAATTACATAGATCATGGCAAGTTGGGAGAAAGATATGTTCTATTAATAGAAAAAAAAAGTCTTTTGAAATATGTGAGAAACTTTTTCCTTCTTTTACTCTCATCCTCAATTTAAAAACAAACAAGCTCTCTCTATTCAATCTTCAGGAAGAGCAAATTTCTAGGTGTAAGGAGTAGAGAAGTACAAAAGTCATTTGAAAAATAAAGGAGTTAGTACAGGAAAAGTGTGCAAAAAAAACCAAAACAAACCCAAAACCCACAGAATTAACTGATGCCATTTTATACTTGGAAAAGCTTATAATAATAATGCATCAATTAGACACCTCCATCATGATTGATAAGAAGACATGCAAATTATTTCTATTTATGATTCACCCAAATTGCTTCCTTCACACTGCCTACAATCACCCACAAACAATGGCTGACAATTTCCTACTCCTCTTGTTTCTTTCCCTAAAAGCAAGAGATGTGTCACAGGATTTGTTGGCTTTTTTTGTGATTTCTTAAAAAGAGGGCAAGTCTAGACCATGGGATGATTGAATTTCTCCTCTGTCCTTTCTTCTCTTAATTTTATTGCAGTAAATATTGGTAGGGCATAATTACCTCTATTTCAAGGTGCTCTTCCTTTGAAATACTCTGGCTGGGAAGTCCTTTGAGAACATCTGGCTTCTTTTGTGCCAACAGTGGGATCTCCACCTAAATACAGTAGGTACTTGAAAAATATTTGTTGAAAGAATGGGCCAATAAATTAATATGTATTTGTTATAAGGAGCTGTGATCTCTGATAAGAGTGCCCATGAATCAGGAGTGAGAAGCTTAAGTAAGGACAAGTGGACAAAGCCAAATCGTTGTTCTCTGCAGTCTTGAGTCTGCCTTAATGAGCCTGCCACAAGCCCATCAGGGATCTTTGCACTGGGACAAAGGAACTCCCCAAAACAGCCTATTACCCTTGTCTATTTTAGTACTCAAATTCAACCTTTTTTGTTTTAAAAATAGTTTCCTCACCCCTGTTTATCCTTATAATTTTTAAAATATTTTTAAAAATTTATTTTTTGTTCCTAAATATTATCCTATCTATTTTTATGTTTTCTATCTTCTGTCTAGTAGGTTTTAACTTTTATCATAATCTTTCCTCTTCTTCATCTTTTGAGCTTTTTATCTCAGTGGTGTTTGGATTTAAGTTTATTTCTTTTTCTTTTTATGAATTATACCATAAATGGAGTTAATAGGAATGGCTTTGAAATCAGACAACTCAGAAACAAAGCTGGGGAAAAATGGTGGAGTAGGGAATTCCAAAACCCAGTCCCTCCACAAAAGCATTGAATAATCTAGCAAAAATTGTCATACTCAACATTTTTGGAACTTTGGAAATAATCAAGAGCTTACAGAAATCAGGGAAACAATCAAGAAGAAAGAGCTGAATCTTGGTAATGAAGTTTGTGGCATTTTAACTTATCCTGGACCTTAGCTCAGTGGTGGCCTTAAAGACAAGTGTTTGCATTCCAGATACAGGCATATAGTACCACTGGAAGCAGAATGGACCATGTTCTCAAAGAATTGTGGTGGTTTGCTTTAGCCTGGCTGGTGGCTCCCAGAATGACCAGCTCAAAGAGCTTGCCTTTATTTTGCCTAACTTGGAATTCTCTCAGGGCTGAGGCAGCTAGTGGAGTGGGGGATTGTTTCCTTAAACATTGAGGTAAATGTATTAGTTGCTGCAGTCTGTGGCAAGGGATAAGAGTTGGGTTAATAAGTAAACTAACCAAGGAGCTCAGAAGGAAAGTCAGGGGGATGAGATGCTATGGAGAGCAAGGGTTTTGAAAAGCTCCCACATATTTCTGGGAATGTGGAAGTCCATGCACATGCCCAGGTGTGTGGACATGCTCAGAAAAAACCTAAGAAAGCCCTATGCTTTCACCCCTGGCTGAGCTTCAGCCTCAGAGCAAGGAGAAAGTGAAGTCTAAGGCATGGTTGTAAACTGCCTGGGTAAGTATTAAAGGCATATCCAAACTTATCTGTAGAATCCTTCTGCAAAGGCAGGGAGTTTTTATTTTTAGTTTGATTTATTTTGTTTCCAGACATTTAAGGAAATCTCTGTTGAGAAGGCTCAAATTAATAAAATGAGGAATGAAAATGGGGACCTTACTACCAATCTTACAGAAATAAAAGGATTTTTATAAGAGAATGTTATGAACAATTGTGTACCAACAAGTTAGATAACCTAAATAAAGTGGATAAATTCCTAGAAACACACACACTACCAAAACTGACTCAAGAAGAAAGAGAAAATCTAAATAGACCTATAAAAAGAGACTTAATCAGTTATCAAAAACCCAACAACAAAGAAAAGCTCAGGACCATATGACTTCTCTGGCAAATTCTACCAAACATTTAAAGAATAAATAACACCAATCCTTCTCAAACTCATTCATAAAAAGGAAGAAGAGAGAACACTTCCCAACTCATTTTATGGTGCCATACTACTCTGATTCCAAATCCAGACCACGATAACACACGAAAAGAAACCTATAGACCAATATCCCTTGAATAGAGATGCAGAAATTCTCAACAAAATCATAGCAAACCAAATCCAGCAGCTTATTAAAAAGGATTCTGCACCATGACCAATTAGGACTTATCCTGAGAATGCAAGAGTGTTTCAATACACAAGAATTAATATAATACCTTATATTTATAAAATGAATGAAAAATCACATGATTATCTCAGTTGGAGGAGAAAAAGCATCTGATAAAATCCATATCCATTCATGATAAAAAACACTCAGAAAATTAGGAATAGAAGGAAACTTTCTCAATGAAAAACTCACAGCTGACATCATACTTAGTGGTGATAAACTCCTCCTAAGACCAGAAAGAAGACAAATATATCTGCTTTCACCACTTGTATTCAACATTATGCTGGAAGTTCTAGCCAGAACAATTAAAGGAAGAAAGAAAGAAAGAAAAAAAAAAAAAAAGAATATGCATCCAATTTAGAAAGAAGTAAAACTATCTGTTTTCACATTTGATATGATCTTCTATATAGAGCTAATAAATGAGTTCAGCAAATTTGCAGGATACAAGTCAAATATATAAAAATCAGTTCTATTTCTATACACTAGCAATGAACAGTCCAAAAATGAAATTAAGTATACAATTGCACTTATAACAGCATCAGAAAGAAGAAAATATTAATAAATTTAAGGAGGTACAAGATTTGTATACTGAAAACTACAAAACATTGTTGAAAGAAATTAAAGACCTAAGTAAATGAAAAGACATCCCATGTCCACAGATTGGAAAACTTAATACTGTTATGCTGGCAATAGTCCCCAAATCTACAGATTCAATGAAATCCCTGTCAAAACTACAATGGCCTTTTTTGCAGAAAATGGAAAAACTGATCCTGAATTCTCATGGAATTACAAGGGATCCTACACAGTCAAAACAATCATGAAAAAGAACAAAATTGGAGGACTCACATTTCCCAGTTTCAAAATTTACTATATAGTTATGGTAATCAAAATAGTGTGGTACTGGTATTAAGACAGATATTTATATCAATGGAATAGATTTGAGTATCCAGAAATAAGTCCACACATCTATGATCAATTGATATTTGACAAGTTTGTCAAGATCCTTCAAAGGGAAAGAACTGATACTTACATAGAAAGGGATAAATCTGGACCCCTACCTAATACCATATACAAATGGACCAAAATTCAAAAGAGTTAAAACTATAAAATTCTTAAAAGGAAATATAGGTGTTTTAGAAACCTATATCATTATGATGAATATGATGATAGATTTGTCTTTTTTGTTTTTTCTTTATATAGGAGCTATACTATTAGGTTTATAAATGCTTAGAATTGTTTTCTGGTGAAGTGAACCCTTTGTCAGCATGTAATAACCTTTTTTAAAAATCTGTACTAATGCTTTTTGGCTTAAATATTTTTGTTTTCATCTGATACTAAAATACTTATATCAGCTTCCTTTGATTATTTTTAGAAATGTATTTTTCCATGCCTTTGCTTCCTATTTGTCTATGCCCTTATAGTTTAGATGTCTCTTATAAACAGTGTAGAGCTGGGATTTTTTAAAATGAGCCTAATAATCTTAATATTTTAATTAGAAAGTTTTATTCATTTACATTTATTGTGATTGATGATATGTTTGGATTCCTTCCTAGTATTCACTTCATGCTTTCCATTTGTCTTGCCTTTCCAAGTTTTCTTTTTTTCCCATTTTGTTCTTACCTTCTTTTGGATTGAGTTTTTTCCCTTCCAATTTTACTTTCCAACTCTATTTGGAAGCTATGCATTCTATTTCTATGGTGTTATTGATTACCAGGGAAATATTAATAAGCCATCTAACTTAAAGTCTAAAGCTAAGCTTTACCCTATCTACAAATAATATAAGAAATTCAGATTGCTTGTATTGTAAATTATATGTTGTAGTTGTTCTGGTTTTTAGTCCTATCTTATTTTTAACCACACAAATTACATGTTATTGTTTTCCACAGTTAATGTTTGTTTAGACTTAGCCACGTATTTACTATATTCTTTAATAAACATATCTTCTTGCATCTAAGGGCTTTTTTTCTGGGATTATTTCACTCCTCCTAGAATCTATGCTATAAAATCCCACTAATGAGGGTCAGTTTTTTTTTATGAATTTATTTCATCCTTATTCTTGAAATAGATTTTAACCAATTTCCAATTTCAAATGAATAACCACTTTTTTCAGCCCTTCGAATATATTATTCAACTGCCTTCTGATTTCCCCTAATGTGAGAAGTCAGCTATTTATTCTAGATATAGATAATCTATTTTTTACCTGCTGGTAAAGTCTCCCTTTGTCATTTGTATTCATTAGTTTCATTAGGATGTGTCTTAGGTGGATTTTTATTAATTATCCATCTAGGGATTTGTAGAGATTCCTAAATATGAAGATTCACATCCTTAAAAAATATTGGAAAAACTTTAGCCATTATCTTTTCAAATATTTTCTCCCTCCTTTTCTATTTTTCTTTCTAGAATTCTGATCATAAGTATCTTAGGTTTTCTCTTTTCACTCTACATGGCTCTTAAACTTTATAATTTTTGTTGGAGATTTGAACCCGAAGGGTATTGGAAATGAAAGAAAGAGAAAAGGAGAATGAAAGAGAGAGAAAGAAAAAGAAAAAGAAAGAATGAGAGAGCTGGGATCAGGGGGTCTGAGAGTAGAGACTCATCAGACAACTTTATTGTTTACAAGGGGCTCTCTATATACCCTGTCTATGTGACAACAAGCAGCAACATGCAGTTAACTATTAGCATTACTAAGGAACTCTAAGGAACTCAAAAAAATCTTATCTCAAGGTAAGAAGTCTAAGTGTTCTATTTATCACAAAAGGTACGTGCTCATTTTTTCTTTCAGCCTCTAACAGCTTCATCCTGTTTGCCGGGAACTCTTAATTACCACATTCCTTAGGGTGCAAGCATAGCCATGGAAACAGCACATCTCTCCTTCTGAGACCACTGTGCCTCAGTTTCCAACAAATTTTATTCTCTTTTCTTTTCTTTTCAATAACTTCTATGTCCTGGGTAAATTACTGAAAATTAAGATCTATCTTCCAATTACTTAATTTTCTCTTCAGCTGAATTTAATGTGCTGTTTAACTTTTCAAGTAAAGTTTCTATTTTCTAGTAAAGTTTCTATTTTCAACAATTAGATTTTTATTCTTTGAAAAGTTCTATTTGATTCTCAGGCCATTGTTCCACATATGGATATGATTTAAATGCCCATCAATTAAGGATTGGGCAATTAAGTCATAATATATCCAATTGAAAGAATATTACAAAGCCATCAGAAATAATGCTTATGGAGAATTTTTAATGGCATGGAAATGCTGGTAATAAACTGTTAGGTGAAAAAGCAGAATATATAATATAGTATCTCAAACCAAACAAAACACATGCAGAAAGATACTGGAAGTAAGTGAGCTTAAATATTTGCAGTTTGTGTATGTGATAATAGAATTATTAACATTAAAAAATTTTTTATTTATGTATTTTCCATTATGATAATGAGTTAATCTCATAGTAAAAGCTAATCATAAAATAAAAAATAGTATGAGGAAAAAATGAGGTTCAAAATAAAAAGTATTAGAGCAAGAAATAGGTGGTAATGCTGGCCAGAAAATGGGGGGGGGGGGGGTCTGATGGCAGATATAGGCCCTTGGCCACCACACGGAGGTTCTGGGATACAGTTCTGGTCTCAGAGGGCACAGGGAACAACCAGACAGGCTCTGATTTTGTAAAGTCAGGGGAGCCCATGTAAAGGAAATAACCCTAGGGTCTTAGCAATTTAAAATGCATCCTACCTTCTTGCCTTCTTAGAGTTACAGAATAGGTCAAGGAGTTTTCCTGCAGCTGAAAGGCATTGCAGTTAAGGACATAGGTTTTTGGTGCCTGACAGATGTTAGTTTAAATTCTGCTGCTAACTAGTTCTGGATAATTTACCTAACCCCTTGTATTAATCAGGGTTCTCAAGGGAAACAGAATCAACAAGAGATATCTGTCAGTAGTATGAGATTTTATGAGTCTCTCACGTGACCGTGGGGATGCACAAGTTCAGGTTCCACAGGCAGGCTGTAACCAGGGGCTCCAATGAAAGTCCAATGAAGGTTCTTGATGAGTTCTGGGAGACCTTGGCTGTCCAAAGACAAGCTGGGAAATTCTCATTCAGTGCTGGAATCACTTCCCCTTTTAAGGCATTCAACTGATTGGATAAAGCATCACTCATTGCTGACAGCAATCTCCCTGATTGCTGTAATTGTAATCAACTATCTATGATTTACCATTGCAGTAAAGTCAGTGGTGACTAAAATCCATAAATGCCCTTGTATTACAGCTTGATCAAACAACTGGGCACAATTACCTGGCCGAGTTGACACAATAGCCTAACCATCACAGTCCACCCCTTGTCAACTCAGCAACCATACACATTACCTTAAATCATACTTAGTCTCTAAGTAAAAGCAATAACAGACATGCATATACATATATTCCTGCCTAACAATGTTCAACTCTCCTGTGTACAACCAGAAATGCATTAATTCCATACAGAATAGGGTGCAAGTTCTTGGGTAATATTCACTCGCAAACTTGACATCCTCAAATATTATGACATGAAATGGATACAACTTGTTAGATGATAAGGGAAAAGTTTGGGGAAGAAGACAAAGAAATTCATTTTGTGTACATATACAAATATTGTCATAATGAAACAAGGAAGAAAGATTCATGACCATTATAGTCCTTGTTTCTGTAACTGGTCATGTGGTCAAAGTTCATATTTATCACTACCTTCTTCCACGACCCATTCCATGTTTCCATTACCCTCAGCAAGCACTTCAGCTGGCAATGGTTCTTTGCCTGGTAGGTGACCTGAACTTTCATTCCTGAAGATTCTGGGCCATTGTTAGTCCTGCTTGGATTGGGTTGTTGCAATTTTCCATTGACATGGCATAGGACATGGCAGTACTAGGAGATGCCCTAGAGGATTTCCTGTATTCCAGGCAAATTCTTCTTTATCCCCATTATGTAGATTCAGTCCTATTTCCCCTTGATAGTCAGGATCAATCACCCCAGCCAGTACAGTAATTCCCTTCTTTGTTGATTCAGAGGTAAGAGGAGCCCAAAGTGGCCAGGTGGCAGTTTTAACTTCCAGTTCAATGGAATCATTGTTGTGTTCCCTGGTGACAGCACTACTCCTTTTGGGATCAAAACCTGTAGACCATCAGAGTTTGAGGTTGCAGGGACAGGAAGCAGAAATTTTCCTAGTGGGTCACTAGGGGTAGTAGTGAGCGGTGCCACTCCCATTTCCTCCCCTTGATTCCTGGACCCATGGGTCTTGGTTATGGGAGACAGAGCACCATAGAATGAATGCTGATTTAGAGCATACACAGCCTCCTGGAGAACATTGCCCTAGCCCTGCAAGATATTGCCACCTAGCTGGTGCCATAATTGAGTCTTCAAAAGGCCATTCCACCATTCTATCAATCCAGCTGCTTCACAGTGATGGGGCACATGGTAAGAAGGGACCAGTGAATTCCATGGGCATGTGCCCATTCCTGCATATCATTTGCTGTGAAATGGCTTCCTTGATTGGAAGCAATGCTGTGTGGAATGCCATGGCAGTAGATAAGACATCCAGTAGGTCCACAGACGGTAGTTTTGGAAGAAGCATTGCATGCAGGAAATGCAAACCCATATACAGAGTATGTGTCTATTCCAGTTAAAAGAAATCACTGCCCCTTCCATGGTGTGAGCGGTCCAGTGTAGTCAACCTGCCATCAGGTGGCACACCCCGAGGAATTGTGCCATATTGGGAGCTGAGTATGGGTCTCTGTTGCTGGCAGATTGGGCACTCAGCAGTGGCTTTAGCCAAGTCAGCATTGGTAAGGGGAAGTCTGTGTTGCTGAGCCCATGCATAACCTCCATTCCTACCTCCATGGCCACTTAGTTCATGAGCCCAGTGAGCAATGACAGGAATGACTGGGGAAAGAGACTAAGCATTAGCCACAGAGTGGGTCATCTTATCTACTTGATAATTAAAATCTTCCTCTGCTGAAGTTACCCTCTGGTGAGCATTCACATGGGACACAAAAATTTTCATGTTTTTTGCCCATTCAAAAAAGTCAAATCACATACCTCTTCCCCAGACCTCTTTGTCACCAATTTTCCAATCATGTTCCTTCCCAGTCCCTGAATATCCAGCTAAACCATTGGTAACAGCCCATGAATCAGTGTATAAACGAACCTCTGGCCATTTCTTCTTTCAAGCAAAATGAACAATCAGGTGCACTGATCGAAGTTCTGCCCACTGGGAGGATTTGTCCTCACCACTGTCCTTCAGGGATGTCCCAGAAAGGGGCTGCAGTGCTGTAGCTGTCCACTTTCAGGTGGTACCTGCATATTGTGAACCAGGCCCAAGTTTTCTCTTCCTCAGTCAACAGATTGTAAGGGACATGCCAAGATGCCAAAGCTGTGGGCTGGGTAAAAGAAGGTAACTTGGCAGGGGTAGTGACCATGGGTATTTGGGCTACTTCCTCATGTAACTTACTTGTATCTTCAGGACCTGCTCAAGCCCTATCTTGTATATACCACTTTCACTTTATTATGGAGTGCTGCTGTGCATGTCCAACTTTATGGTTTGGTGGGTCAGACAATACCCAGCTCATGACAGGCAACTCAGGTCTCATGGTAACTTGATGGCCCATGGTTAAGCATTCAGTCTCTACTAAGGCCCAGTAGCAGGCCAGAAGCTGTTTCTCAAAAGGGGGTAGTTATCTGCAGAGGATGGCAGGGCTTTGCTCCAAAATTCCTAAGGTTTTACCTTGTGATTCTCCAATAGGGGCCTGCCAAAGGCTTCAGACAGCATCTCTGTTTGCCACTGAAGCTTCTAGCACCACTGGATATGCTGGATCATGTGGCCCAAGTGGTAGTACAGCTTGCACAGCAGCCTGGACCTGACACAGCCTCTTCCTGTTCTGGTCCCCAATCAAATGTAGCAGCTTTTCTGGTCACCTGGTAAATGGTCAGAGTAGCATGCCCAAATGAGGACTGTGTTGTCTCCAAAATCCACAGAAACCAACTAAGTATTGTGCCTCTTTTTTGGTCATAGGAGGGGCCAGATACAACAACTTATCCTTGACCTTAGAGGGGATATCTCAACATGCCCCACACCACTGGACACCTAGAGATTTCACTGAGGTGGAAGGACCTTGTATTTTGGTTGGATTTATCTCCCATTCCCTCACACAATTGCCTTACTAATAAGTCTAGAGTTCTTGCTCTGTCTTGCTCACTAGGTCCTATCAACATGATATCATCAATATAATGGACCAGTGTGATGTCTTGTGGGAGGGAGAGATGATCAAGATCCCTGCGGACAATATTATGACATACGGCTGGAGAGTTGATATACCCCTGAGGCAGGACAGTGAAGGTATACTGCTGGCCTTGCCAGCTGAAAGCAAACTGTTTCTGGTGGTCCTTACTAATAGCAATTGCGAAAAAAGCCTTTGCCAAATCAACAGCTGCATACCAGGTACCAGGGATTATGTTGATTTGCTCAAGCAATGATACCACATCTGGAACAGCACCTGCAATTGGAGTCACCACCTGGTTAAGTTTATGATAATCTACTGTCATCCTCCAAGAGCCATCTGTTTTCTGTTCAGGCCAAATAGGAGAGTTGAATGGGGATGTGGTGGGAATCACAACCCCTGCATCCTTCAAATCCTTGATGGTGGCACTAATTTCTGCAGTCCCTCCAGGAATCCGGTATTGCTTTTGGCTTACTATCTTGTTAGGTAGGGGCAGTTCTAGTGGCTTCCACTTGGCCTTTCCAACCATAATTGCCCTCACTCCACAAGTCAGGGATCCAATGTGGGAATTCTGCCAGTTACTGAGTATGTCTATTCCAATTATACATTCTGGAACTGGGGAAGTAACCACAGAATGGGTCCAGGGACCCATTGGACCAACTGTGAGATGGACCTGAGCTAAAACTCCATTGATTGCCTAACCTCCATAAGCCCCTACTCTGACTGGTGAACAGAGTGACATTTTGGGTCTCCTGGAATTAATATCACTTCTGAGCCAGTGTTTAATTATCCCCAAAATGTCTGATCATTTCCTTTTCCCCAGTGCACAGTTACTCTGGTAAAAGGCTTTAGATCTCCTTGGGGACAGTGGGAAGAATATTAACAGTATAAATTTTGGGCAGTTTATCAGAATCCTTCCCCAAGGAGATGGGCCTTCTCCTCATTCAAGGGCCTCTGGGTCTGTAAACTGTCTCAAGTCTGGGAATTAATTAAGGAGCCGCGATTCTCTGCGTCCGTAATTTGAGTTAGGGTTTTGTTCACTCGACCTAGAAATCTCTGTTTATATAGATACAGTAGAAATTTAGTAGACTGCCCATCTATTTTACTGCTAAGTACCCCACGGTGTATTAGTCAGCAACATAACTCTAAGCAATTCAGACTATTTTGAGTGGTTTTTTGAATCTGCCTTTCATTGTGGTAGCCATGCCCACGGTTAACTGCTGATGCTTGACTTTTGCCAGACTAACATCCCACTAATAATGTTTAAGGATTCTAACTCCATCACAGCCCTCCCTACAGTAATATCTGGACTACAGAGAAGAGCAAGCACAGAGCTATTCAGGGAAGATGGAGTTAGTCTTACAAATTTATTGCTCACCTTCCTGGCTAAAGGTGTGTCCTCTGGACATTCCTGGGGTGGGTGGGCAGCTCTCAAATGGTAAACCCATTCTAGCATTTCAATCTCCCTAAGCCTTGAATTCCCTCTTCTACTGTATACTAGGGCAAATCCGGCATTTCAACCTCAGACATGCAAGGCCAGGTTTTGGCCCATGTTTCAGTCAGCCACCCCAACTGTTAGAGCCCTTTCTAATCCCTTGAGCTATAGTGTTGAATCCAGAATTTCTGCTTGGGGGGGCCATATAAAATTCAGCCTGATCCAATTTTATATTCCTTCCACCATTATCCTATACCCTTAGTATCCATTCCCACACATATTCCCCTGATTTCTGTCCATATAAGTTGGAAAACTCATGCAGTTCTTTCTGAGTGTACCTTACTTCCTTATGGGTCACACTTTGTATTTCACTTTTGGGGGCTTGTTGTGATTTTACTCTAGTATTAGGTCTCAAAGACAAGAGAGGTGGTGGGGGTGGGTAAGGAGAAGGATTGGAGATGTCTTGCAAGCTACTAACCTCAGGGCATTCCCTTGCATTTTCTTTTGGTGAGACAGGATTAATCTCTTCAGACTAGGGTTGGAAGGAAGTTTCCTCAGGGCAGACTGGAGGTTTGGCAGTGCATGCTGGAGTTTGACTGGTACATGCCTCAGGGCTGGGAGGAGGTCCAGACTCCCTAGGTCAGGCTGAACGCTGGGCAAAGCAGGCTTCAGTTTGGCTGGTACCCACCTCAGGGCTGGAAGTTATTTCAGACTCCCTGGCACAGGCTGGAGGCTGGATTATATAAGGTTGACAAGGTTTGGTGTTCACAGGCCTCCACAACCACCACAATTAATTCCAAATGTGGCACAGTTTAATATGTTAAATGTCAATAGTTTAAAAATTACTTAAAGCTATGCATTTTATTTCTAATCTTCAAACCTATCATTACTATTTCATTTTCCTATTAATTGAATTTGGCAAGGTATTAGGCTTCATTTTGGAAGAAGTTTTGCATCACAGAGGGGTTCAACTATAGTAGAGGAGGAGCATTGGTGTGGGGTGTCATTGATGGGGGATACATGAGTGGGAGGGAATTTTCCAGGGCATGCATAGGATATATAGATATGTTTGGATGCTCATTGGGTATTGACACAGTAGGGTATATAGATATGTTTGGATGTTCATTGGGTATTGACATAGTAGGAAGAGTTTTGCACAACAACTGAGGGAGTGCTGAGTTCCCATCCTGGGTAGCTCTGTCGCATACCCCAATGGAAAAGCAGCAATCCCCCAAGTGCTAGGGCAAAGACCAGTGAAGAAGGATTATCGAATGATGGGTTCTTGATACTGATGACTATGCTTATGAGCCTGTGTGCTTGAAATCTCAACTTGGCCTAGAGCTGCAGGGTACTTAAGAATTTCCTCCTGGTAGCCTCCATGTTGCTCAAATATGACCTCTCTCTAAGCCAAACTCAGCATATAAATGCATTACCTTCATTCCAGCATGGGACATGATGCCCGGGGTGAGCATCCCTGGTGCCAAGGGATTACAACCAAGCACTGGCTGGTAATGCAACTAGAAAAAGATGTTGAATGAAAGGGGGAAATGGTAAAGACAAATGAGTGTATATGGCTAAGAGACTTCATAATGAGCTGGGAGGTCATCAGAGGGGTCACGCTTATACACGTCTCTGCAGGAAATCAGAGACAGCCAAAATAGATACAACCTGAGATAGTGGTGCTCCTGGGGTCTACAGAGGCACCCAGGTCCTACGGTCATATCAGATGGCTCTGGAGTTCAGTGCCTTGCCAGTGGGCCCTACTTTGGAATTTGTGCTCCTGAGTGTGATGGAGTTGGACTCAAATGTGACCAACTCTCTACACCTGCCTCTTCTGTCACTTTTACTGAAACTGTGGTTGGCACTGGGGTTGGTATATGCCCAGGAGACTTGAATCTCTGGGCTGTCTATGTGCCACCTGGGCCCTGAGCCTCAGCAAAGTTGCAGCATCTACTCTCCAGTTTGTTGGGTTTACCCTAGTCCACTAATAAGGAGGTGAGGATGTCAACCACCACACTGAGGAACTGAGAGAGTTGACAACTGCAAGCAGGAGAGTCCCATTCATCAGCCATGTGAAATCTAAGCCCCCTCTCAATTTAGAGGTGGAATGGGCATCGCCATCCCAGGAACCTCAAGATGGAGGAATAAAATATGGATTAGAGAGGACTTACTGGTATTCTATTATAGAATTATTGTGACTCTAGCAATGGAAGAAATTATATCATTGATGTGGAGACAGTGGCCACAGGAGTTGCTGAAGGCAGGGAGAGGGAAAAAGAGATGTGATGTGGGGGCATTTTTGGGACTTGGAGTTGTCCTGAATGATATTGCAGGGACAGATACAGGACATTATATATCCTGCCATAACCCAATGAATAGACCAGGAGAGAGGGTAAACTAATATGTAAGCTATAATCCATGCTGTGTAGCAGTGTTCCAAAATGTGTTCGTCAAATGCAATGAATGACCATACTAATGAAAGATGTTGTTGATATGGGAGAAGTGGGGGGTGTGGGGAATGGGGTATGTGGGAACCTCTTATATTTTTTTAATGTAACATTTTGTGTGATCTAGATCTTTAAATAAAAGATAATAAAATTGTAAAATGCAATGAAAAAAAGTACTTAAAGCAATTTGCCTTTTTAAAGTAAGAGGAAAAAAATGTTAAGAATAAGCATGTTTTATTACAGAAGCATAAAGTGCAATCTATTATGCAATAACAAAAACAAAAGTATTAAAGATGTATTGAGGGAAACGGACTTGGCCCAGTGGTTAGGGCGTCTGCCTACCACATGGGAGGTCCACGGTTCAAACCCCAGGCCTCCTTGACCTATGTGGAGCTAGCCCAGGCGCAGTGCTGATTGTGCAAGGAGTGCCGTGCCACGCATAGGGGAGCCCCATGCGCAAGGAGTGTACCCCATAGGGAGAGCTACCCAGCATGAAAGATAGTGCAGCCTGCCCAGGAATGGCACTGCACACAAAGAGAGTTGATGCAGCAAGATGACGCAACAACAACAACAAAAGAATCACAGATTACCATGCCGCTGACAACAACAGAAGCAGACAAAAAGAAGAACACGCAGCAAAATGGACGCAGAGAACAGACAACTGGGGCGGGGGGGAGGGGGAAGGGGAGAGAAATAAACAAAATAAATCTTTAAAAAGAATGTATTGAAGCAGGAAGGATATGATCTCTGAAAATTCAAACCAAGGGTTTGCTACTTGGTTTCCATTAAACAAATGGCAAAGGAATTGAAAATTGAAATGGTGTTTACACAAGAGGAAGCAGAAGTGGAAAATTTTTAAATGTGGCCTAAATCTGTGAGAAATTTTAAATTACTAAACCAGCAAAACATGGAAAAAGAAATACATAAACCAAGTGTGTGAGGCTGGATTAAACAAGGACACCAGAACCGTTGCTGGTAGTAAGGTAAATAAAGACAATATTTCCTGAAAACCATAAAAAGATCCCTCAAAACAGGAATCCCAAACTGGGGATAACATAAAAGAAAACCTAAAGCAATAATGATCCAAAACAAAGCAAAAGTTATTTCCACCAAAACTTAGGTGTTTCTGGTTCTGAGAAAGCTTGAGAAAGGTTCAAGCAAACTGGTAACAGTACCAGAACTAGAGGAAATCTTGTATTGCTCTGATGGATCTCTAATACTCTGTTTGTTCAGGCTTCCCTGTGCTCTTCCTCCTGCTGGCCCTTCCACATCCTCCCCTGCCAACTCTCCTCTGAGAGGCCATAAAGAACTAATTGCCTCCTCCTCTCTGTCCAAAGCATTTTATTCATAACCCAACTGTAATAAGGATCCGACTTAGTTTGCTGGGACTGCTATAACACAGTATTATACCATAAACTGGATAACTTAACAGAAGTGGACTGTTCTGGAATTTAGAAGCCAGAAATCAAATGACAGCAGGGCCGAGCTTCCTCTCAAGCCTGTAGGGTTCTGGCGGTGGCTGATCATAGCCTGCAGTATAATTCACTCTCTGCCTCTGTCACATGGCTGTCTTCTGTCTACCCATCCTCTGCTGACTGTGCCCAAATTTCCTCTCCTTGTGAAGACATCAGTCATAACAGATTAGGACCTACTCTAATCCCATTTGGCCTCATTTTACCTAATAACGTCTTCAAATATCCCATTTCCAAATAGTGATGGGGTTAGGATTTGGACTTATTTTTTGGGGGGACAAATTAGACTCATAACAGTATCACACCATGGTACACCATTAGCTGACTGTCTACTTTGAGTCATTTTGCCAGAGCTATCAGATACACCATTCTTTTAACAAGTGCATGAACTATGGGTAGCTTGGACATTTGGGAGGGACACTACTTCTATGGGCAGACAAGTAGGGCCAAGGTGCACACTACAATGCCTTGAAATTAAACTGCATTGGAAAAGGGCTTTCAGGTTGATTCTGTTTTCAGATTTTCTTTTTTTTTTTTTTAAGATTTATTTATTTATTATTTCTCTCCCTCCCCCCCCCCCCCATTGTCTGCTCTCTGTGCCCATTTGCTGTGTGTTCTTTTGTGTCCACTTGTATCCTTGTCAGCAGCACTGGGAATCTGTGTCTCTTTTTGTTGTATCATCTGGCTGCGTCAGCTCTCCATGTGTGTGGCACCACTCCTGGGTAGGCTGCGCTTTTTGAGTGCGTGGGGTGGCTCTCCTTGCAGGGTGCACACCTTGCGCATGGGACTCTCCTATGCAAGGGACACCCCTGCCTGGCATGGCACTCCTTGCGTGCATCAGCACTATGCATGGGCCAGCTCACCACACAGGTCAGGAGGCCCTGGGTTTGAACCCTGGACCTCCCACATGGTAAGTGGATACCTGATCAATTGAGTCAAATCTGCTTCCCCAGATTTTATGAAATTATGTGACATATTTGGTCCTGGCTTCAAACTGCATCATTTGAAGGCGCTTCCTCATGGCTTATTCAGATTTATTTTTAAAATTATATTGAGTATGGTTATTTTAATTGGAAAATAATTGCATACTGATTGTGGAAAATCACACTTATTTCTTAAAGATAAAATAGACATCATACTGCATGTGACAATTTATACCCTGTATTTTTCACTTAGCATTACATCATGAGAATTTACCCAGGTCATTCAATGCGTCCCTGAAGTGGTTTTTAAATGTTATACAATAATCCCTTATATAAATGAACAGTGATTACCTTTTAATTAATTTTTAAACTGTTGTCCTCTTGATGAACATTTAGGTTTTTTTCCAAAAAATTATAATTTACATCTTTGGTCAAAATCTTACTGTATATTTCTGATTATGTTCTTAGGGAAAATCATGAAATAGAACTGCTGATTAAAGAGGCATTTATAAGGCATCTGAAACACATTGAACATCTGTCTTCCAGAAACTCCTCATCAATGGACATGCTCACCAACAAGGTATGAGATGATTCCTGATTCCTTATTACACTTGACAACACTGAGTATTTTCACTTTTTAAATCTCTATTAATTTCACCAGTTAAAGGATGGCATCTAGTTTTAAAATATATTTCTTTGGTTACTAGTAAGGTTGAACATTTTTCATAAGGCGATTGGTTCTTTATTTGTTTGCTTTTCTGAATTGTTTATTCATGTCCACTGTCTATTCTTCTATGGAGATACTTTTTTGCCCTATTGATTTGCATATGTTCTTTATATATTGAGATATGTGATGGTCTTTGGATATTGTATATATTCTAAACATTTCTACCAACCTGTCATTTGGTCTTATTTATTTTTAACATTAAAAAGGTATGATAATTTTAGGTGGTCAAATCTATCAAAATTTCCCTTTGTGGTTTCTATTTTGATGACAAATGTACAAAATCTGTCTTTACTCCAGATATTTATTTAGGTAAAAATTTCTTCCTCTAGTTCTTTTTTTGGCTTTGCTACAGCAATAGTCCATTTCGAGTTTATTTAGATGCATGGTGTGAGTACAATTGTCAGAATTTATTTATAACCAATTATTCCAGCAGAATATATTGAAGAATCCAATCTTCCTCCACTGAGTTAAAATACGTTCCAATATTACATTTACAGTTTAGTTCTATTTCTGCGGTTTTGTCTATTCCATTGAACTCTTTATCTAGTCTTTGGTCATTATGAACTATTTGAATTATTGTAGCCTTATAATATGTTTTAATGTAGCAGTGGTATCCTCCTTCATTATTTTTCTTTTACAGTGACCTTTAATTTTCCTACCCATATATACGTCCATATGCAGTTTAATAAACTTTGTTAAGTTTGCAAAACTGTGTTGTTAGACTTCTTATTGGAATTTCATTTGATTTACTAAATAATTTGGGGGTGAATTGACATCTTTACAGTATATATAATGACTTTCCTATCTATGAATATTAGGATTCTGATTTTATTTATATCTTATTATCTCAATAAATATCTACCTGACAAAGATACATTTTTCATCACATTTATCTCAATGTATTTTTTATGTTGCATGGTTGTTGTGAATAGTGTTTTCATTATTGTTGATATGTAGGAATGATATTAATTTTTGTACATTTATTTTGCAACTGGCCATCTAAATAGACATCACATTATTTTACAGTTTAATTTTTTGAGAGAGAGGTAGATAAGAAAATCTTATCTGAAGATAACAATAATTTTGTCTCTTCTCTCCAGTACATCCTTTTTCCAAATAATGATGAATAATAGGAAAGGAAGAGGCATCCCTGCTTTGGCCACTGCAAAGCATCAACAACACTAAAATAAAATAGGCCACTGACTCTCCATTTTGAGTGTGTGTACCCCGTGAACTTTTTAAAAAATTACAAATACTTGGTTCCCATTGAGGACTGTATGAGATCTCATATTTCAAGCATTTCTTGTAATCCTTCTTTTTACCTTTCTTTATTTCTAAATTATATGTTTTTACTTAGGATTTCGCATGTACAAGGTCCTGGGTTCAATCCCAGGTACTTTCTAAAAATATAAAAGCCAAAAATATGATCTGGGATTTTAAAGTCAGATAATAATAATGAAGATGATAATTTATAATACTTAATTTTCCAATAATATTTTGTTTTTTAATGTTTGGTTTAACAATCTTATTTACATTTATATGAATATAATTCTGTTTTCATATCAGGAGCACCCAGTATTGATTTCTATCTTCATGTCCCCACTGGGTTCAGTATTCCTTAGTATACTTTGTTCAGAAAGATTGAGAGGGTAGTCCTTTTTCTGAATTCTTCATATTGGAGAATATAGTCCTGTTGTTTTTTGCACATGAAACTGACTTGCCTGGGTTTAACATTCTTAGTTCACAGCTTTGTCTCCTCAGAACTCTGTCCATTGCGTCACTGTCATTTGGTACATTATACTACAGTGACAATGTCTGAGGATAGCTTCCATGTTGTTTGTTTATATATATTTTCCCTTTAATACTGAAAGTTTATCATAGTCTTTTCTGTTAGGTTTGAAATGTAATTCACTAAGTTCAAGTTGAAGAATGTGTCTCTTTTCTTTTCCCCAGATTCTTAGTAAGCTTTTTACTACAAAATAATTAAGGTTTTCTTCAGATTATTGTCTTCTGTTTTTACAGTCTTTCATTCTATTAGGTTTCTCTTTGTGTGAGATGTAAGTTCATTGCAGGTGTTTTCTTCATTTTTGTTTAACATATATGTTAGTTTTATTTCTCGTTTAAAAATATCTATTTGATCTTTCACTTGCACTCAGGAAATGGCCTAGGTTTGTCTTTCAAAATCATAAGTTGCATTTTCTGTGCTGTCAATTGGGCTCTTTATTGCTTTTAATGAAGATTTTAATTCTGCTGTTTCGTTTTTAGTTTCTTTGTAATCCTAATTCCCCATCTGCTTTGTATTCCTGCTTACTTCTCATCTGGGCTTCTTTGAAATCTTAGTGTTTGTCATCATTCAGTTTTTCTTCTCCTGTTCCTCATGCAGTATGTTTTAGGGATTATTTTTAAGAACATAAAGCAAATACTTTTAGGAATTTCTTCCATTTTCCACAGTAGAACAGTAGATGCTTTTCATGAATGTGCCTTTTCTCCACATCCTGAAAAGATTTCTCCTTTTGTTTTATGCTGCAGTACACTTTAATAGACTCCCTGTTGGATTCTTTTTTATTATTCATCCTTGAACAAGGGAACCTAGAAGACAGTATATTCTTCTGCTCCCCATTCCTGTTCATCGTGGTACTCCAATGATATTTTCCCTGTAGATGTCAAGTCATTTGAAACGCCCACCTTCTTTCAGTGGCTGGCAGACATTTAGCTGAGGTAGTCCATTGCACTGAGGACTGCTAACCTGGTCCTCATCTAAATATAGTGAGAAGTGCATGTACGTGGATAAATTTAAAGTCATCCACCTTTCTTCCTTTTTCTAAAATTATACATGAGAAATGTATTCCCCTCAAGTCCATGGGTCATCTTCCCACCTCTACTTCTACTTCAATTCTTTTTTTTTAAGATTTATTTATTTTTATTTATTTCTCCCCCTGCCCCCATTCCTCCCATTGTCTGCTCTGTGTCCACTCACTGTGTTTTCTTCTGTGTCTGCTTGTATTCTCATTAGGCAACTCCGGGAACTGATCTTGGGACTTTCCGGAGTGGGAGAGAGGAGATTACTCTCTTGCACCACCTCAGTTCCCTGTTCTGCTACATCTTCTTCTTTTCTCTCTTCTGTGTCTCTTGTTATATCATCTTGCTGCACCAGCTCTCCACATTGGCCAGCACTCCCATGAGGGGTGGCTTTCCCGTGCTGGGTGGCATTCCCATGCACAATGGCACTCCTGCGCGGGGCAGCATTCCTGCGTGGGCTGGCATTCCGTGTGGGCCAGCTTGCCCTCACCCAGAGGTATAACCCTGGACCTCTTATATGGTAGATGGGAACCCAGTTAGTTGAGCCACATCTGTTTCCCATCTACTACTATTCTGATATTCCATAATATATGCTTTAGTGCCTGGCCAGCTGCATTTTTGGTCACAGTAGCTCCTGAATGGATAAATGAGTATAGAAAGCAATTCTCTGATGGGGTAGAATGGAAGAGCAAAACCATCCTGGCAACTGTCATGTCCATCTCCAATTGGTGACCTTCTTAAATGTGTGCCACTCAGAGCAAGTAACTAGAAATGCCTTTTCGTATTCCTGCCTTACTCTGTGTTTGGCTCCTGGCCCACAGATCCAGGACTTGCTCATCTGGAAAGTGGTGACCAGTGTTTCTAATTTTCTTTATAATTGAGAAATTTCATTTCCTTGTGTGCTTGCTTGAGTATTTCAGAAGAGATTTGGTACATGGGATAAGACAGGTATTGCCAGCCAGCTGCCATTATATTCCAGTAGTCTAGCTAGTGTGAGCTTAGTAATATAAAATGACCTTATCTTGGAACAGAAATGTTTACTCTAATATATGCAGAACAGTTTCCTGCAAAGGAATTTCCTCATTCCAGGGACATGTTCTATGGCACAAGAAATCAGGAAAAAATTGACCTTAAGGAAAGACTAATGGACCTCAGAGTTCATGAGTTCAAGAGTCTACTTACAACACTGACACAGAAAAGTAGAGGGATAATTCTGAACTTCTAAACTGGGTCCTGCTTAAATGTAATTGTGGAGTGTAGAGAGAGAGCGATAATGAATAGCCATGAGTTCTTTGTGACTGGCAGATATTAGGCCTTCAAAACTATTTGAATTGAGGGCACACTCTAAATAATGACATTAGTCTATAACAGATTTGTCTAATGAACAACAGATTTTCTGCTTTATCCAAATATTCAGGCCTCCAAATCGAAAGAATTTTAATAATAGAAGTTGACATATACATTTGTGTCTCCTACTGAGCCCAGTACAGTTTCATTCACAGAGATGTTCAACAAATGTTGAACAAATATTTAAGTGATCAAATACCTACCAGTGGTATTTATTTGAAAATACTTAATGTTTAGGTCTTTATAAAAACCACAGATTACTTTACCATAATTACCATGCAAGTTTAGTGGAAGCAGGGGCATAATAGAGATATTTTCCCTTAATCAGGAAACAAGAAATAAAATCGAAATTACTTTACTACCTAGGAAGTCATTCCTAAGTTTTAAAGAATCAAGAAATGCAAAAAGAAGGCACTTAAAGCAATATATTTACCACATAGTTTTCTATTTCTGTGTTGTTTCAGACTTCAAAGAAGCTTATTTAAAAAACAACCAAACAGGATCAACTGAGTTTATAATGAATGTGGAAGTGAACCTTTGTGAAATGAATTTTAACTTTCACCTTTTTGTATTTAGAAACTGTGTTAAACAGCTTTCTGTTTCAGATTGGCTTCTTCCTCTATTGTTTGTGGGGCATATAAGAAAGTCAGAAAAGTGTCAAGAATGCTAATCTGAAGAAGATATGTAGTTTAATTTGTTCATTTTACAGATGAAAAGAATGAGACTCAAAATGTACATACTTGTTTGAAATAGAAACAAAATCTAGATCTCTTTATATTTGGCTTGATGATTTCTCCCTACTCTAGGATAATGTCCTAGGTGCAGATGATTGGCTGAAGAAGGAAATTCATATGTTTTTCTGATTTTTAGTGATATTTTAGACTATTTTAAAACATCTACGAAGTCTTAGATTTGGTTAATCTTCCTGAAATGCTTGGTTCCACTAGTAATCATAATTAGTTCAAAAGTAAATATATATATATATGGATGTTTCACTGAGTTAACCATTCACAGGTCAATCTTTAAACCTCACTATACCCTTGGAATAAATTTTTGTAATTTATTTTCCATATTTCTTCAGACCGGTTATTCTGTTATTCTTTTGTTGAATGTGACCTTCTCTTAAAGGAGCAGTAAGAGAGATAGATCAACCTAGATAAATATTTTTTATTTATTTTTCTGCTGCTTTTCGAGGGATGTGGGGAAGTCCTTAGTGCCCTGTTAATTGAGAACTATTTGAAATAAATATTATCCATATCATATGTAGTATAATCCTTTCTTAAAGCAAAGATGAATAATAGAAGTACAGTCATATTTATTCTCCAAGCCAGGAACTCATTGGCAAAGAGAACACATTTATCTTTTGGTTTTGAGCTAAAAATCATCTTTTAGAGTTCAAAGCCTCTTGACCACCTTGAAGGCAGTGTTTTGAGGAAGGTGCACTTGGACATTGACTTAGAGCCTGGACACTGAGATAAGTTATTTTCCCTAAATTAATCATTCCATGTGAAGCACTTCGCACTATGCCAGCACATAGTGAGTGCCTTATAGCTCGTAGCTGTGTGTGGTCGTCCCTGAGGTGGTTCAACATGCATTTCTTGCTGACCACCTCCCAGGCTCATGGCAGGATTGCAATGTCGAGCCCACTGTTAGGTGGGGTGGGACCATCTGATGTGTGTCTCTTCTGGGTCAATGATTTATTTGTTGGTTGAAGACCTTGCAGAGCTCTGTTTTACCTCTGCACAGAAATTGCCAATGTTCTAGATGGCTGCTCTCCCAGCAACCAGGGTCAACAGAGTTCCCTGCACATGGACGGGACACATGTCATAAGCAAGAAATAAACCGTCCTTGTTTTGTTCCATGGAGATCTCTGAGTCACCTGTTATTGTCATAGCAGTAACTTAGCTTATCCTGACTGATATATGATATTTTCAAGATGTCCTTACCTAATCACTGGCTATTCATACAGGAGAGCAATGATTTCCTTTTTGATGGTAGATTCCCTGTTACTCCATTAGTCAGTGTAGTAGGAAGAAGGGGCCTCCCAAACACATCCATATCCTAATCCTGGGAACCTATGAATATTTTGCATTACATCATAAAAGGGACTTTGCAGATGTGATCAAGGTTATGGACCTTAAAATAGGGAGATTATTCTAGATTATCTTGTGGACCCAATCTGACATGAGCAATTGGAGAGATGAGGCCAAAGGGGAGGTCAGAGAGAGTCAAAAGTCATGAAAGGCCCCAGCCACCATTACTGGATTTGACAAAAGGCAGGAAAGATTCTAGCCACCATACTGGCTTTGAAGATGAAGGAGGCCATGAGCAAGGGAAGCAAGTGGTCTCTAGAAGCTAAGAATTCCCCGGGCCAATCATCAGGAATAAAATGCAGCCTCTGGGCCCTATACCCACAAACAAAGAAGTAAATTCTGCCAATTCTAAATAAGCTTGGAAGTGGATTCTCCTGCAGAGTCTCCAGAAAAGCACCATGCCAGCCAACACCCTGATTTCAGCCTTTTGAGACCTGGAGCAGAGAAACTACTTAATCCCACCCAGGCTTCTGGTTTACAGAAACTCTGGGATATTTTATTTTAAGACACTAAATTCATGGTAATTTGTTAAGGCGTCATTAGAAAACTAACACAGCAATGCTTCAATATTTGTTCTTCAATTGTAACAAATGTACCACGTGAATGTAAGATGTTATTAATAGATGAAAACGTGAGAGGAGAAGGGGATGGGGTATATGGGAATCCTCTGTTTTCGATGTAACTTCTCTGTATCTAAAAACTTTAAAAATAAAGTTTAAAAAACAACAACAAATACAGGTATCAGTGAGATGCAATTTCTGCCTCAGTTTCCCTACCTAAGACTAGTCAGTCCCTGACTTCTCTTTAACCAGGTTGGTTTCACCAAATCTCTGCCTGAACTGTCCTGACCCCCACTGTGGTTCCTCCACTTCATGGTATCAAAATTCCTACATGCTTGAACCTGCCCCAGATATGCAAAGAAGGATGTTACATTTAAATTAAGCCATCTGTAGCTCTGTAAGTGCAAACAGTATTCAAGTAAGCAATAGGCAAATTGAGTCCATTCAGAGGATGTGGAAGAGGTGCAGTTCCTTATTGCTTTGTACAAGTCTAAGGTAAACATGCTCAGTGTTCTTGCTTCTTCTTAGCTTCTTGACTAGAGGCAGTGAGTGAATCTAAGAGTCAGAAGACAGGGAAGGAGGTGGGGACCAAGAACAGTCTTTATTCCAAACCAGAACTCTGGCCAACGCTTTACTTCATATGACACACATAGCTGATTTCTTTTCATCTATTAGATGTAAGCTTGAATTTCTGAGTACTCTAATATCAGTCATCCCTTTTCTTTTTGTTGATGCTCAGTACTTTATTTATTTTCTTTTTAGCACTAATGTTAACACCAATAACACTTATATTAGCTAACATGTATTGAATGTCTATTATGTCTTAGACACCATTCTAAAAAGTTTTATATATAATCTCATTTAATCCTCACAATAACCCGCGATACCTGGGATGGGATGTCTTTTTGTATAATATTAAACTTTCCAAGTTTGTGCTTATCCCTCCACTTTTTCTCTCCTCTTCCTTACCTGAATATTTTGAAGGCAAAGATTTTAGAATGGCGCAAGAGGAAAGCTTCCTAAAAGCACAATATGGACACACCCCTCTGTACCTACAGACTCTTGCTTTGTCAGAGGAGAGCAGAGTAGAAAGCATCATCTTCGTCATCACCATCTGTAATTGTGGTGAGGTGGCTGGTCAGTTGGCTGCTCTTTTTGCCCTGAAGATTTCTCTCCCACATGAGTTCCCTCGAGAATTACTACAAGCCTCACAGCTTTTCTGCATCTCCTTCACACAGCAGCTCATCCACAGAGATCCCTTTCCTTGATCTTCTTGCCACAACAGAGTTAGACTGTGTCTTTCAAAAGCAATTTGGACTAGACCCAACCTATGTACCATGGCAGGCTGCCCCCCGTGCATGGCAGCTTCCTGCTGAGCTGCACCAGTGATGGCTCCAGCCTTTGCCGTGATTCTGAAGCACAGGTTTCAACCAGCAGCCTCAAGTCCTACCATCTCCTAAGGTCTCAGTCTCCCCTGGGGCAAGAACCCTGCCATGGTGCAGAGATCCAGCAACCCCAGGGTCCAGGTGCAACTGGACTGGGCCGAGGAGGCCCTGGCTTTCCTTCTACCCTGCCTGGCTTCCATTTTCTCTTCACTCTTGCTTTTCTGGCATTGTCCTCACAATAATTCTTTAGCACCTAAGTTTTGTTTCAGACTCTGACAAACTGATATAGAACTTACTAAGACCAAGACAGACCAAAAAGGAATACTTAAACATATGTGCCATATGTAACTTACATGTGAACATTAACATATTATGTGTAAGTTATTTATATAGGTAGCTTATATGCTATATAAGCATATGACATAAGTAATTTCCAAAGGGATTACTTGATGGCATAAAATGATGTTCCTGTGCCCCGTAAGGATGTAGACTTCACATGTCTTGGAATTCCTCCTCCTAAACTCTGGTGATGTGGAGTCCTATCACCTCTACCTCTTGGAGACACTTTCCATATGTCTTGATCTCGTCCCCAGTCCCATGCAAAACATGCTTTAAATATATATATATATCCCACAAAATATCCGAGATTCCCATATGCCTCCCACCCTTCCCCATATTAACAACTTCTTTTAAACAGTCCCAGGCAATTTTTGGCTTCTTGCCTTCTGTTCTGTGGGAGGGATTCTTTTACAGGTCTTTGGTAGGAGTTTTGATTGACAACAATGGATGACCTCACTTTCAGATAAGGCCCCTGTTTATGGTTACTGTACTTGCTAGAGTTAAATTAGTATTCCCTGCAGTAGGATTTAACAATGCCACTCTTCTTTAAGGAGTTTTCCAGCAGAAAGGTATTTTTGTTTTTCAAATGATCTTCTCTGAATGCTAAGAATCTCAGTTATAACAAGGAAAGAAAGCAACTCTTGAGAAGGAAGAAAGCAACTCTATGATCAGTGTCTAAAAGAATTATGGGCTGAAAAACCTTCTTTCCTCATTCAATTATTAATGTATTCATGCAACAATTATTTACTGTGTCTAACTATTATGTGGGGAATGGATGCTATATATCCTTCTGGCAATAGGGAGCCATTTAAAGTTCAAAAGCAGGGGCAGTACATGATCAGATTTTCTTCTTTCAGAAAATGTACTTGGCAGCTGTATAAGAGATGGAAGGGAGGGCAGTAATATTACATGCAGGAAGGCTAGTATAAAGACTATTGCAAAGGCATAAATGAAAGATGAAGGCTTGAAGGAAAGCTGTGGAAGTAGAGATGATAAAGGAAGAGCAAAGCTATGGAATATCCTACAAGTTGAACTGACAGGACTTGGTGGTCAGTTGGATGTGTGCGTTATTCCTTCCTGCACACTGGATTTCGAGCTGAGCATTCTCATTCCAGATATGTCAGTCCAATAGTTCATTTTCTTGTGATCTACCTTACATCAATTACTGAGGTTAAAAGGGCCCCAAAGCCAAAATGAGGGATCTAGCACTCATTTGGCTGTGTCTTAAAGATCACAACCAGAGGTTTGAACTTTAGAAGAAAATATTGCCGTCAGTAGAGTGAAGTGGAAGAGGTTTGCCCACTGTACAGAAGAGGCCCACATTATGGAGTAGCAAGAGAAACTTCTTTGTCCTTTGTCAAAAGGAAATTTTTACTTTTCCATGGGGCATCCAACCTGCAAGTGATACCTCCTCTTCTATACTCCTGATTTCATTGGACTGCTCCTATTGTACACATCAGATTTAGTACTGAATAATCGTTGTGAGCCTATGTATCTTAAATCCTCTACTATGGTGTAAGTTCATGGAGGTTGAGAACCATGTTGCCTTCATCTTTGAGCCTTCTCTATCATGCTGTGCTGAGCCTCATGCAGAGCAAGTGCTCAGTTTCTGCTGAATAAGTGTGCTTGCTGCCTTCTTGTTTTTATTTCTGATAATCCCTGTGCTTGCAGTGTTGTTCCTACTCCAGTGAATCATCAGAGATCTAATTCAGCATCAGCACCCATAGAAAGCCTTCATTGGCATCCCTGGCCCCACCAAGAGGTTTTCCTCTGGGCTCTCACAGTACCATGGGGTTATCTGTGACAGTGTTTTTATATTGACATTTCAACAAGACCATAAGGTCTTTGAGTGCTGTAATCAGATCATATTCATCTTTTTTCTCCAACACATACACATTGCCTACTTAGTGCATGGTAGGGTTTAGCAAAGGTTGAACTAATTTGAAGAGTCAGAGAAAGTGACCCTGTGATAGATTAGAAAATATAGCCCAAAATTCCACCTATTCCAGTATGTATGCTCCATTCCAGTATTATTTTGCCAATCCTCCCATCAAGAGGTAGAATCTATTTCTTCACCTTCTGAATTTTGGTAGACTTTGTGAAGTCCTTTGGCCAATAAACTGCAGTGGCATTACATATTGTAACATCGAGGCTACTGCTAAAGGCCTCGCAGCAGCTGCGTTCATCCTCTTGAAGAACTGCCCTGAGACCACTATATATGCAAACCGGTCTAGCCTAGTGGAAGAAGAGCAACCACAAGGAGGAAAACTGAGGCATCTCAGCCAACAGCAGCACCAACTGTCGGACATGGAGTGAAGGTCAGTCCAGCTAATGGTCCAGCTGAAAGCAGCCAAAGGAGTGAGCAGCCAGAGACAAACAAAGCAACCAATCTACATAATCATGAAAACTAATAAATTGTTGATTTTAGCCACAGATTCAGGAACGGTTTGTTATGCAGCAAATCTAATTGATACAATTACCTTGAATTTGAAGAGGAGGAGGATGTAGATAAATTGATGGATTAGAACGTCTGAGATGACTGAAATAGTAAAAAGACAACATCACTGACATCACTCTCCTATCGGTTGATATACACAGCTGTGTAAGAAGCACAATGGAACCAGTGGTTTTTGGCAACCACGTTTCCCAGAATGATTGCATGGCTTCAGGTGAGACACATAAAACACGGTGATAATGATTATTCCTGACCAATAGCATACTCTGTGATTAACATAGCATTTTTTAGTTTCAATGGATCTTTACCACAAAGTTTCACAGCTGGTGTGTGGAGGTACCCACCAATAGACTTTTAATGAAAAATGAAAAAATGAAAACTGTGGGAGCCACACCAGTCTCTAGATAAAGAGCACCAGAATAGAAGAATATGCAGTATTTTCAGCTGCCTGATCTGTGTTCAAGCAGGCCCCAGGGAAACAGTTGGTTCTTTACTCTCAGAAGCAATTCAAGTCTTTAAAGCCAATTAACAAACTAATTAGATTAACTGCCTGCAAATGAATGGCAGTCATTTTAATTTGGCAAACATTTATTAGGCACCTACTACATACACATCAGGATTGGTGTTAAGCTTTGGAGGCTGAATGATGAATGAGGGTGGTGATGAATTAGGGGAAAGTAAACTTGTCCTGCTTAGTTACTCTCAGTATATTAGAAATGCACATAAATAGGTCTGTGTTTAATAATATAGCAAAACCTATGTACATTGACATATAAATTCCTTACTTACTTTCCAGAATAATTTTACCTTTTGTCTTATGGCTACACTTAACTCTGGAGCCTAAACATTGAAAAGAGCCAAGCATGATCAATTGAACAAGCAGGTCAAAGATCAGAGGCCACTGGAAATTAAGCTGACTTGAAACTATAGAGTGAGGGAAAGCCAGGCCTCAAAACTGCACCAAATAAAGCCAGCAGTGGGGCATTGGGTGAATTTTGAAAGCAAATTTGACTCATCTCCTCAACCTAAGAACTATTACTTTAAAGGAAAAAAAGAAGAGGATGTATTGTATTTCCTTGTGCTGCTTGGAATGGGACTGAGACCTGGAGTGGTTCCAGAACAAATGAGAGTGCTTGGCCTTCTCACCAGCAAGTCTTCCAGATCTAATCAGTTAGATAACTGTCATGGTCCTGTGTTTGCAGGAACAGTGTGGCTGAAGAATGAAAGGACAACTGACTATCTTGGGCTTGTCCGTCTAGACCTATGAAGAAATTATTCAGATTGGAAAAATTTAACTTTGGAAAATCTCATGAGAGCTGGGGGCTTGATTGCTTTCCTTTCTGTGAAAAGGTTTCGGAGCTGTGTTGTGACAACGGCCTTGGTGGTCAGTGCAGCTTAGTTGAGTTGTCCTGGTGATCTGCTCCCCTCCTGCCCACTATTCAGAGTTGTCTCTCCCAGGAAGCAAAGGGAGACAAGGCTGCTGTGGCCTGAGTGCAGAATTATCTCCTCCCCTCATGGCTTGCCTGCTGCTCTGTGTACCTAGGGATAATGGCGTGGATTTCCACTATGTCAGAGAGGCTAGTCCTCAACACTTCATGGTTCCTTTGTAGCTGTGGCTGATGATTAAGTGGTTTTTGTCTTCTTCTAATTCTTAATTAAGTTACCCTTCTAGGCTGGTGCTTTAGGCCAGCTATGCGCATTGCCTTTCTTCCAAGTGACTGGGCAGATTACTAATTTGAAGGAGGCTGGGCTGGGTGGAGATGGGCACCAAGAATGAGGGAGGGAAGGAAGAAGTAGTATTCATCTCTTTTCTCAGTTCTTCCCATTGCTTTTCAGCACCTCAATCACTGCTTTCACCGAGCTTTTCACAGCTCTCTTCCAGATCACTTTGAGTCTTTAATCTGGAAATACCATCTATTTAACTGTAGGTGCATTTTCTATTCCCATCCTAGTTATTGTCTAGAGAAAGTAAAGAATTGACCAAAAGCATTCCTACTGAGGTGAATTAATTCAGAAAACCAGGGCAGGGAGTACACAGCTGGAGAGAAATTAACTTTCTCCAAGCCCATGTCCTAAATAGGTGATCGCTGTTCTCAAGTTTGCAGCAATATTAGCTGTGGCAGATTGATTGAGTGTCCCGGTTTGAACATGTTCTTGGTCTTGGCCTGCATTCTGGTGGTGTGGACCCATCGTCAATAAGACCTCTTCAAGATTTACTTCCGTTAAGGGGTGGCCCTACTGAATCAGGCTGGGCTTTCATCTGGATTCCTGGAGCCTTTTATAAACTGAATGAAAGTCAGATGGAGAGGAAGCCACCCGAACAGCCAGAAATTAGAAGTCACCAGAATCGGAGGAGAAAAGACAATCGCCATGTGCACTGACATGTGACAGAAAAGCCAAGGAGCCCCCAAGACGGCCTGCCAGCCAGAAGAAACTTATCCCTCCACCCCTGGGGAAGCCAGCCTTCTAGCCTCTGAAACTGTGAGCCAGTAAATTCCTGTTGTTAAACCAGCCCATTGTATGGAATTTATTTTTGCAGCTAGGAAATGAAAATAGTAAAATAGTAGTTAAGGCAATTAATTGCTAAACGAATAAACCCCAAAATAACAGTGGCTTAAGATGATAGCAGTTTATTTCTAGCTCGAATAACCAATCAGTGTACATGTTCCTGTTTGGGGAATTCTCCAGTGGTGGTTCAGGGATCCAAGCCCTTGCCATCTTGTGGCTTTACAATCCTCAAAGTGTTGTTCCTGCAAGGGAGGCTGGGAAATGAGGCAAGCTCTGCTCAGGAAGAAAAAGTGGGTTCAGTGATGGCAGTATTTCTCTGCCAAGGCAGGGGAGCTCTTTTAGAGTAGTAGTCTCCAGGCTTGGTTGATTGAAAAGGGCAGAGATAAAATATAGTATTAATATCTTATACCTTTTACATGCTTTATATATTTGATATAATGGTATATTTTTTTTCTTTTAGAATCATAGAAATATCTATCCTAAATTTGATTAAATAATTCCTCTTTGGGGAATATATTCTAGGGAAATTATCTTAAATAGAAAAATTACTATTTGTACAATAATGTTCATTAGATAATTGTATTAGCAGAGAGGAAACAATACAAATAATCAATATTAAGGGAATGATAGAGTAAATGGCATCAGTTCTCCTTAATTGAATATTATGTAGCCATTCAAAACAAATATTATGAACACTGAGAATAGCATAGAAATTTCTTATGTTTTGATGTTAGATGACAATCAGGGTAGAATTGTATGAACATATTCATTTCTTCCAGAGGTGTTTGTTGAGTGCTTATTAGGTGCAGAGCACATGCTGGGCATGAGGGTTTCAGCAGTGATGGAGGCAAATTGTGCAGGACTTCTTGTAATCGCCCCTGTGTAATGCAGGAAAGATTGATTCTTCTTCTGCCAAGTTTGCTGAAAGCCCCAGGACTCGCTCAGCTACTCTGTCTCCTTGTATGCCCTGACCTCTTCATGGGTTTGAGGTGTTAACCATCTTCATGTTATTTCTCTAAGACTGTATGGAAAGGAAATTACTAAATTTGGATTTAGTGCTAAATTTGGACCCCATATGCAGGGTCCATGGCAAAATGAGAATACAGGCAAAATACTAAGCTTTTCTTAAAACTAAGTAAAAAAAAAAAGGCTTTCTTCTGATATTGTATTTTCTTTTCCTTTTAGCACTGAATTCTCTGTCTTTTATGAAATTATATCGATAGAAGGTGGTATTTTTTAAATACCTCTACTTGGCATATAGGTATATATAAATATTGCCAGCCTCTCCATTCCCATTTAAAAATAAACAAATTACCTAAGCCATGATGCACAAAAGTCCCACCCCACCGAGTCCAGTTGTGAGTGAAAGAGAGAGGAATGCTCGTTCTGAGGTGGTGGAGACACGTATCTTTTCAGAGGAGCACTTGGCCTTGGCTTCTCTCTTTTTTCAGAAATATTTCCATTGCAGGCTTTATTTTGAAGTCTTTGGATTATCTTGGTTTTTACTTAAATTTGGAGACAGTATTTACTAGCCAGTGTGTGGCCTGGTGTTTAAAACCGAGGAAACCAAGTTGCCAAGTGATGAGGCAACTTGCCCCGAGCAATGCAGGTGGCCAGTTGTGCCTCCTTTGGCTGGGTCCAATGGAGGCAGCCCACAGCACAGGAACAAGTCCCTTCTTTTATTTTTTATTTATTTATTTTTTAAAAAGATTTATTTACTTATTTATCCCCCCCCCCCCCCCCCGCTGTCTGTTCTCTGTGTCTATTTGCTGCGTCTTGTTTCTTTGTCCCCTTCTGTTGGCGTCAGCGGCACGGGAAGTGTGGGCGGCGCCACTCCTGGGCAGGCTGCTCTTTCTTTCGCGCTGGGCGGCTCTCCTGACGGGTGCACTCCTTGCGCGTGGGGCTCCCCTACACGGGGGACACCCCTGCATGGCAGGGCACTCCTTGCGCGCATCAGCACTGCGCATGGGCCAGCTCCACATGGGTCAAGGAGGCCCGGGTTTGAACCGCAGATCTCCCATGTGGTAGACGGACGCCCTAACCTCTGGGCCAAGTCCGTTTCCCCAAGTCCCTTCTTTTAGGTTCCTGTGGCTGTTTCCTGTTACAAGGTCCTTTATTTTAATTCCTCTATCTACTCTTACCTCTCATATTTGTCAAATTTTTATTTGACGTGACCATTTTATTTATGTAACCTGCCCTTGCACATTTCTAATTCATCCAGTTTACGTTTCCTCACTAGTTGTGCTATTCTTTGGATGTTAGTTTCTCCCATATACTATGTATTTTAAATGAGGATTTTGACAACCTACATGTGCCATTGGCTGAAACTCTGCAATTATACTCCGGTTTTCTCTCTCTTTCTGTACTACCTTGCCATACCGGCACTATACTCATTAAACACATTTTTACTCAGTACCTGCTCCACACAAGGTTCTATTCTAGGTACTGGAGATACGGTGTTGAACAAGACAGACATATCGCTCCCACCTCAAGGAGTATAGAGCCTCATTGGGTTAGTGGTGTTATTTGGCCATTGCATGTCCTGGACCGATGCTCTAGTGTTACTATCTTTCCTTCCTATTTTCTGCTTCTTTGTGTTTTAGTTTCTGGGAGATTTTCTGCACTTTAGTGTAGTAGCCCTATATACAAACCTCTGCTGAAATCTTCTGGTTTACTCATTCTAGAGAAGAAGACCTTAATTTTCTGCTGGGAGGAGGGAGGGATATTCACTAGCTTGTTTGTATTGAGAAGGGAGATCAAGGATTGACTGCTTCTAAAATAGACTTTTAATCACTCAGCCTATTTTTATACCCAATTTGATTCACAGATTTCCAAGGTACTGGTATTACGATTTGGGGAGGTTTGTTCATTTGACATCAATTATGCTTCAGCCTTTCCCACTGCTGGTTGAGGATTCAGCTTTCTCAGATCTTTTATATCAAATCCTATGCATCTGTCTGCTTTCCAGCTTCCAAAATTGTTTTACCGCCGTCTTCTTTTCTTTTCTCTTTATCCTTGTGAGTTTATACCTTTAAAAGAAATCCTTTACTGTCTTTTTAGTGGGTATTCAGAGATTTATTTGGTCTGCAATCTTTGCAGCATAAAACCCAAGCTAGCTTCTCCTTTTGTAATCTTCTCTAATGTCTTCCCCACCACCCAGCAAAACTGAGCACTCTAGCCTTTGTGTGAGTCACCCTCGACCTTAATCATATTGTCTGGTCTGTATCCCCAACCTAGACAAAATACCCCTTGAGGGCAGGGACTAAGTCTTGGTTCATTCATCCCAGCCCCTGGCACAGTGCCTGCCGTTCAATCATTTATTCTTTTATTAAACATTTATATATTATATGTTGTAGATCTATAAATACAGGGACTGCAAAGATAAATTAGTCAGGCTCATGATATTGAAAGGTTTACCTCAGTATGCTAGGGTGGTGAGTAAAAACAGATAAATACACAATTCAAATAACCTTCCATATATATGTGTGTGTGTGTATACACACATATGCACATACATATTAAAATATATGAAGTCTGCATAGCAAATTATATTCCTTCAAAATATTGGCCCCATTTCCACAAGTATAAGGAACTAAAGTGTGCTATCATTGCCCCATAGTAATATTTACCATACTAGTAAATGTGAAGGAATTTTTTCAGAGTCCCTGAAATGTGTATGTGTGAAATACACAAGTATGTCCTCATTAATACATAGACAACAAGCAGACAGACACAAGGGTGAGGTAAATTTGTCTCACCAAGGCTATTTCTTTTTTACAAAACTGTGTGCTATAGGTAGGAATCATGTCTGGATCATCCTTTTTCCCTACAGTGCCCAGAAAATAGTTTTCTCACAGTGCTCAGTACATGGCAAAGCCTTATAAATGTTGAATAAACGAATGGGTGGATGAATGGATGATGGATGGATAGATGGATTTTAATGTGAACTAATGATCTCAAAATATGGGCAGCTTTATGAGTATTAATGACATGATGTACTGTAGGCACTTGATAAACCCCAAAATAAAATGCATGAATTAATGCATTATTGTTGGGTTTATTTTCCTTGTATTGCACTTCTTTTTAAAAACATTTTTTGAGGTACCTATAAGATCAAGGTAACAATGGGATTTAGTTATCTTAGATCTGGCATGCCAAAGCAGACAACGTTATCTAATAAAATGTATGTATCATTTGTCCTTTTCTATTTCTTTTAGACCTCATGGACATGAAATTGGGAAATGGGCAAAAACTTCATTTAACATTCTTTTTATCTTAAAATGTTAATGTTTAATCAGAAAGAGAGGGCCTTTGGAGGAAAAAAATCATAATTTTATTTATTAACCATTGCTATTTTATTCTTTATATTGTTGTGTTTGAACTTTTTAGTTTAGTTTGTTTCCAAAATTCACCTTGTTAGAAAAAATAAAAGGGAAATCATAAGAATCCCTAGGCAATTTTGAGTGTTTAAACTATAGGTCTGAATTAACTAAATTTAATCCCTGGTAGAGGAAAGGGGGTAAAAAGCTTTATTAATTTTCATGTTCTCAAGTTCTAGAACAGTGGTTCTCAACTGGGAAGGGGGGTGGGTTGTCCTCCAAGGGACATTTGACAATGTTTGGAAAAATATTTGATTATCACTGCTTGGAGCGGGTGGAGGTGGGGTGGTACTACAGGCATCTAGTAGGCTGAGGGTCTCAGGATGTTGCTAAACATCTTACAATGTACAGGACAGCCCCCTATAAAAAAGAATTCTCTGGTCCAAAATACCAATCTTGCCAAGGAGGTTGAAAAACTCAGGTCTAGGTGCTGTAGAAACGACAAATGACTTAAGAGGATTATGAATCACAGAAAAGAAAGAAAGATTTTAAGGAGGAGGTTATACAGAGAGCACCTGACTTAAGGATACTTAAAGAGTTATCCACCCACTTTTCCTTGTGTGACCCTTGCATGAATGAAGAAATGAGGTCAAAGCTAGTTTTGCTTGTTCATTTTTATTAAGAACTGATTTATCTACTAGATCATGCAATATAATAAGGCAAACCAGGAATGCCCTCTTCCTAGAATAAAATTCTAAGTCCTTAAAAGGCGAATATAGGGGGAAAAAAAGAAGAGCCACGTTTCTAATCCAGCCTTTCTGAGGAGTAGAAAAGTCACATTGTTTTGCTTCAGGCATCACATATTTTTCAAGTCTAGAAATGGTCTGATTAAACTTGCCTTTCTAGTTTGAGAAATCTGCTTTGACTTCTAAGAGATAACCTCCTTTCAGAATCACTGCTGGACTTTGTCCAAGAATTTGAGTGAAATTCTTGGATCTGGAATAGGGAGGGAAAAAATGACCAAATTTTACCAAAAATCTAAAGTACTAAATAAAATGATGAGTGGTGGAAGAAGGCCTCAAAGGAACCATCGGATGCATAAAGGAAAGGGGATATTGCTTTAATTGGCTGTTTAATGATTTCATATTTCTCTTTTCTGGCCTTTTTTTTTCCTGGGGAAAAAACCCTTAAAACAGAAAGGTTAATCTAACTATACATTTTAAGCTTTTAAAGGCTCCATTACAAAGCTTATTATGCTAAAAGAAACATACCTGGCGTACTGCAGTTTTCTAAATGTAGCAGCGATGCATGTAATGATTCACTTAAACCATCATGGTCAGAATTCTTTTACATTATTTCTATGTAAATTGGGTGCTTCACAATTACTATAATATGTGTGAAATTCCACTTATTATTTCTTTTAACATAAAAACTTTTATCACTTAACTCACTGGACAGAATATTTGAGCCATTTGCAATCATTAGAGCATTTTTGTTTGGTCAAACCCTTATGGGATTATACTTTGGAAAAGATAGAGTGAATTATATTCATTGCAAGAAAACAGCAATTTTAAATATATAAGGGGCACCAGGAAACTTTTCATTTTAGTGCAAATTCAATATTATATTTTATTTCTTTTTCCAGCAGGGTAAGTCTTTTATCTTTAAGCATGTAATAGGAGTGTGACATATAGTGATAGATCAATCTGACAGATAAATAGATATGTTGGGGACAGAGGGAATATGTGATATACTTGGGATTTAGGGTAATAGCCCTTTACATTAAGATTTCTTCCATGTGATCCTGGTGGAGGTCACAGAATGTTTACTGATTTCTCCCAAGTTCCAATGTGGAACATTTATCTTGACTCTTTCCCCCACCTCAACTCTCCTGCGCTCTCCTGCTACCCTATCCCCAGGATGCACTTTGACAAATCTTGGGAAGCTGTTAAGGCAGCATTCTAGATCCAGCCTGTGAAGTGGGTTTGGAGTGACAAGCTCTCCCATGGACTTATGATTACTCAACTGAACTTTGTTGAACCAGCTGGTCGTTAATGGTCTCTCACTTTGAAGAACATCATTTTATTTTTTCAAATAGATTTGAGGAAGCAACATTCAATTAGAAAAACTAGAGACCATTATTACTTACGGAATTGATTTCTTTTTGTGTTGAGGAGCTCTGTTTATGAATCTGATATTTAAGAAAAATTCTAAGTTACAACTCTACGTGTTTGTAAGCACCTGTTTGCCTCAGTCATTTGCGATGCTGTTGAGCAAGGAAAAATAGCTACTAAACTGAGACTTGCATATATGCATCCTGAATAAGACAAAATATATGTAAGATGGTTTTTAATAAATATTGCTTGAAAAAATTAAATTCAGAACTTGATTAGCATCTAGTTATTTAAGCACACCTACATTATTGGACAAGGTGTGTTTTTCTTATATTGTGTCTTTTAAAAATGAGGCAATTACTAAATAATGTGACATGATATTTATTCCCCAAATTTTATTCTCCAAACTTTAACTTATAAAGGCAAATGGAGAGCTTTCAATGGAAGCATTTATCTATGGAATAAAAATTGTTATTCTTATTCGGACTTTATCTATTGTTTTTTCTTCAGACAGTATGTTTACATGTCTGCAGAAAATTTAAAGGAATATAGTTGTCACTTCGCTATTAATGTAATGGTACTTCACATTTTGCTATTAATATTTTAGACATATATAGGAAATTTGAAATATGCTATATAATATATTAACCCACTGTTAGCCATATTCGTGTATGTATTTGCATGTATGTATGTGTGTGAGAGAGAGAGAGAGAAAGAGAAGGCAAGAGAGGGAGGAAGGCAGAGAAAGAGAAAAGAATGGTAACGTCGCATTTTGTTTTCATTTGGGAGTTTCATGAACTTATTATTGGCATCATGTTAACACTATGACATTAGTAGAAGAACACAAAATGGACTTAGTCGCTAACTTTTTAAAATGAAAGCTGGAGACTGAAATTCAAATTTATTTCCTGTTGAAGTGAATAATAGTAAAGGAAAGCAAGACATGCAGACAAGGCAGGCTGCAGCATTGCCTCTTCTGTGGAGAATAAGCCATTGGCAAACCAAACATTTGCCAAGGCCTGAATGACAAGTCACAAGACATATTGACAATGCGCACTGGTAATTTAGGCAATGGAATTGCTGGTTTTGTAGCCTCATGAATGAAGGATACACACACACACACGCATATACATACAGTGTAATTTGTGCATATCTTGCAAATTACTGGAAGAAGCAACTATCAAGTACTGGATAAAGTTCGGTTGATCTATAGTAGATGGAAAAAAGTGTATAGGAAATTTTGTTCAACAAAACTACAGTGTATCTATTCTCACTTTGTTCTTCACTGTAAATGAGTGCGTTCTAGACTGTATGCAGACTTCTAAATAGATGTAGGTGCTCTAAGAAAATTAAAGAAACAAACCTGAAAGATAGGCATTACCCCCATTGGGTTGACTTATTAGAACAGACCATTTTATAATTTTTAAATTGATAATACATGCATAGCTGAAGCAGGGGAAAACCCAACGCATTTTTCATTCCTTTTTTTTTTTTTCACCCTGCATATTTTCAAAGACCTCCTATAGTTAACATTATAATATAGTTAGTTGCTACAAATAATCTGCGGTGATTATAGGAAAACTGTCAGTGTCTGCTCAAGGTCTGAAAAAGCTGCAGCAAATAGCTTTTCTCTTTGCCATGGAGACTGGGGTCTGTTTTTACGGTTACTCTGGAAACCAGAGCCTTTCTGGTGCTAGTCCTTTTCAGTTACTTTAGCTATTAAACCCTCCGGTTGAGACAAAAGGAAGGAGGTATGCAGACACTTCCTCGTACAGCAAATCTCCCGGCCTAAAAGGAGCAAAACTCAGGATGAAATAAATAAAACCCATGTCTGTTCAGCTTCTTACATTTTTCTCAAGGAAGTGGGATGCTACATTACTGGTATAAGGGAAGCTACCTTTCACTGTTAGAATTTTTAATCAGATTACTGCAGAACTGGCTCTTCTTTCCCTCCCTCCCTCCCAAAAAAGATGAAGCCAGTGTGCGCCCTGCTGTTCCCAGGCACCCAGAATGGATGCAGAAGACAGCAACACTTTAACACCCAAAGTTGTTTCTGGATCCACAGATACAGTGACAACACATTTTAATGTATAAGCAGGGGTTAGTTGATTTGAGAATGCAACAGTTCAGGATCCCTAAAAACAATGTGATTGCTTTATGATGCTAATTCACATTTAGAGAGGCTGTATACATTTCTGTTTGTTTTTGTTTTAAGAAATTGGAACCAAAAAATCATTACTAACTTCATGATTATCTCTAACCTACTAATAAATCAAACAATAACCTCAAAAGAAGGAGAACCCTGTGTTGTCAAATATTTTACTGAGCAGAGAAAGAAGTATGGAGATATAAAGAGACTCTTGAATTATTTGCAAGCTAGAGAGATTTCCTCTTCCTTTTCCTTTTCTTATCCTTTTTCTCCAAATAGGAAGGAGCTTTTTTTAACCATAGGTAATAGTTTGTTACTGCGAGCATTTTCTTCCATCTCACTTTTTGGTTAAAATGTTCTCCTCTCAAGGAAAAGGAATTCTCCCTAGAAGAAACAGCAGACTAAATAGACCACAAATAATATGCTTCACAACAGAACAATCCATTCTGGCTTTAACATGGTCATACAAAGTAATGCTAAACACTGCAGGCCCCATAGTGATAAACTACTTTCAGTAGGCAAAGTATTCAATTATTTTTCATTTGAACTATTAAATGTGTCACCCAAAAATCCCCATGACTGTTTTCCCTCCTTTACTGCCCATTACTAAGGTTTTTATCCTATCAGTAGAGAGTTAAAACTAAAACACATTTGGTTTTAAAAGTAGCAACCAAATTAAAAACAACTGATATTTGTTAACAAGGAGCAATATTAAGGAAAAAGAGAAAGAAACGGTTTCTTTTTGAATCTATGCAGTGACTGCAGTTGATTGGTTTTAGTTGGAAAGGTGTAGTATCACTTGGTAAGCAGGCTAGCCTTTCCTCTTCTCCTTGTCTGCCTTCAGCATAATGAAGAGTTGATACGTGATGTCATTCATGTTAGACCAAAAGCAAATGCGCAGATCTGAGTATGTGCGCTAAGTTCTTGCAAATTAAAAACAGCAATGAAAGAAAGGAAGTTCATGACTAAAAATTACAAAGACCTTCCTCATGGCAGGTAATAGAAGCAGGTCAGTAACTCTACTAGTTGATATGTCTTCTGTATGATCCTTACCCAGACATTATGAAGATTTTCAATTGTTTCAGAAAACAAAGATGGCATCAACACTCCATAGAAAGCAAATATAACTGTTAAAAGTCCAGTTATATTTTCAGTCTAATTCACATTGATTTCTCTCTCAAAAAATATACAACAAATGGATAAAAAGACAACTAAACAAAATAGAATTTATACTTGAATTCAGGGAGTGGCTGTGGTTCAAGCAGTTGATCACCTGCCTCCCACATGGGAGGTCCCAGGTTTGGTTCCCAGTGCCTTCTAATGAAGACAAACAAACAACGAGCAGACAATGAACAAAAATAACAAGCAGACAATGAGTAAAAACAATGAGCAAGACAGCAAGCAAAAACAAATAAGCAGAGAACAGATGTGCCTCAAGCATGGGAGGTCCCAGGTTTGGTTCCTGGTGCCTTCTAAAGAAAAAACAAAACAGACAATGAGCAGACAACTAGCAAAAACCATCAAATAGACAACCGGCAGACAATGAGTGAGCAAAAAATGAGCAAACAGACGACAGAATCATCTTGGGGGGTGATTAAAAAAAAGCAAATGTTAAAAGACAATAAAAAAAGAATTCAGAGCCCAATAATATACCATTAATAATTTACTAACAATCATGAATTTGGCTTTGGTTTTAGAAAAACACAAGTATGAGGGGATTAATAAAGTCCTGCCCAGCCCATGCCCCACCAATTTATATTGTCATTTATCTTCAGGATAACATCATTCTTCATTCATTCAGTTATATTTATTTAGTGTCTACTATATGCTGGGTCCTATTTCTGTTGCTAGGAAGAATTTCATGAGCAAATTAAGGAGCAAAGTCCTTTGAGATTGTTTTGTCTGGTGACCTGACCTTCCTTCTAAATGTATCTTGAAGGAGAAGAGGGGTGGGAAGAAGAGATGGAGTTTCCCTTTTTGATTAACACCCCACTCACTGATGTAGTGAAAATTAGATTGACCTAGGAAGATTATACTTGTTATATATTCCTTTTCTCTTTCAGTTTCCTCTGATTAATCCAGATAGAAAAATCCTATAAACCGTGTACAAACTGCCTTTTTCAGTCGTTCATTAAGTTGTTATATTTATGTAGGTCTCTTTTTTTCCATGATGTCTATGTTGCATTTATCATAGATCACTAGGTGAAGTGTAATTTGGGGCTCATAGCTCATTTTATACATTTTTACCATTATATTCTACCAGACATCCATCTTCTGGATAATTGCTTTGTTTTGGCCTTGGTACTAAAATGGTAACTGAATTTTGGTTGACTATTAGCAAATTAGTATTTTCTGTAGCTTTGTTAAAGTGCATTGTTTCCTTACATGAATTGTTGGCTTCTTCAGAAATACATGTAAAGCCATAATTTGAATTTTTTATTATTATTTGAAAATGGCTATGTAATATGTATGCCTTTTTTGTAATGTCAGACTTAACTCTTAAGAGTTTATATATTAAAGTCTGCCCTCTTTCACAAATTACTATTTAAAAGTGAATTCTTCAGAAAAAGAACTTTACAAACAGTAAATGCCAGATTTCGTTCTGTATTTTTCTGTCAACTTCCAACTTTCCTTTAAGAATAACTGCATAAATGTGTGGGTGGTCAGCAATGCCTAGAACGGTCATGGTTATCCTTATATGCCAAGTTCTAATAAAATCTCACATACTCTAATTCTTTTCTTGGTTATCTCAGTTAAAAGTGATCTTTTCTATCTCATACATATTGCCTGTAAAGCTCATTTGACTGTTATGATTATTGTGTCTTGTAGTATCTTTACTATAGTGGTGCTTAAATATCATTTACATTTTATTGTAATTTCCTTTCTTATAAGTTTATGTGTCATCTCCCAGACTAGGCCATAAGCTCCTGAGGACAAGGCACATGTTTTACATTTATTTTCATTTCTTTTCCTCTTCCATACCACTCCATTCACAGTACATGGTAGACTACCCTGCTCAGAATATTTTCTTTGGTTTAAGTTGAATTATGAAATTATCAGTACTAGCTGCCATGAATGTCTGAATTGAAACTATTTCTGACATTAGAGGACAGGGTGTTGGGACTCTGGCCTACTCTGCCTCTGCCCCCCCCCCCCCCCACCCCGCCCCTGACTCAGCAAGGCAAATCATTTTCTATAAAATTGGTATAATGGTTCTAGTGTGTCAAACCTGTGCAGGATAGGTGACTAATGAAGAGATTAGTAAACAGGCAGACTTGGTAGCATGATGTGCTTAAAGAGACCTAGAAACATAGTGGCCTGAAGTCCTGCAGCACAAGAAACTAGCACAGGCTTGGCTGGTCCGGACGTGCCCTCGTTGGATGTGTGAGTACGTCCCTTTGGGGCTTTGGGGTTGCTGCCTGCTCCACCTCCCTTTATCCACTCCCGTTTTTCTGATATGCTAATACCGATGTTGAGTAAAATGTTCTACTCCCTATGTGTGAGCTGCCCCTTTATTGTATACACCTGCAGAACGTTGGGAACCTAACACCTCTCATTAAAGGCACTGGTTTGTAATGGGCAAAGCAATGGCAGATTTTGACGATCTTTGATTTCGGTTGAATTTTAAAGAATATTACGCTCTTTAGGACAATGGGACTTTTCAGAAAATATAGACACAGTTTATGGAGATTTTTATATTCATCACATCTTTTATAGAGTTCTGTATTTTCTCCTGGTTTTATAACTTGTGCAAATATATCAGAAAATATACAGAAATGAATGAATGAATGTGAAAGCAGCAGATGTGCAGGATTAATCTGTATATTTTTATGCAAAGGACATTTTATGCCAGGCCAGACAATAAACACATCCTTTTCCCTCCTCTGTAGTCTATTATTTGAATAGCGTCCGTACCCAGAAATTGTATGTGCATTAATAGGTTGGTGAATCTAGTGGTTTATTCATTTGTCTGTTTGAGCCATAGACAATTGTTGGGGGGGAAGGGTTGTGGGGGATTGCTATGGATGGTTTTGTAAATACTTTGTTTATGTAAGTTTTATTTACTTGTGGTGAAGTACACAGTTTTCCAAGAGCCTGTTTTAGGTCAGAAATACTAGAAAACATTGATGAGAAATGTCACGGTAAGTTTCAAAAGTCAGTTCTCCAAAGAAACCTTATCCTAGGCAAGTGCAAATACGTGGAATTAAAGAGTTGTTATTTTTCAGTATCTAGAATTCCTGTTGGTGCAGAAAATCTAGGCTTTTGTCCCCAAACCTTTCCTATGTGTCTGACTTTTCACTTCACCAAATGCTTTTGAACTTCTTTCTTCTGAGTTTTGACAGCACACTTCATCCATCAACCAAAAAGAACAAGGCAAAAGAAAACGAAAGAGAAAAAGAAAAAACAAAATGCTCAAACTGACACTGAACATGAGCCTTTCAGTCAGTTTAAGTTGAATATTCTAAGATTTCATCTGTTGTCCCGAACTTTGAGGGGCACAGGCTGTGTCCACACAACGACACCTACACTCGTGTTTGCATCAGCCCACCTAGGAACGTAAGGACTAGGGGGAAGGAGACACGGGAAAACACACCTGCTTTCCAGGCTGCGCATTTGCACTTGACGAGATTAAGCAGATCTGCTGTTCCTTGCCACAATTAAAAATCAAATGAAAAAAAAAAAAAGATGAAGAGGCTAGGTAGGTATTTTAAACAAAGTCCAGATAATGGAGGTATTTCAGTCACAGCTATTTTATTTAGCCGGCAGCCACAGCACTCCACGAACCACTTTGAAAAGGACAAAGAGTTTCCTGCATGTTTACACTTTTTTATTACCGTATAGGATTATGTCTGTTGCACACACAGACGAGGAAGTCATTTTATTTTACACAAATCAGCTACTTAAAGTAAATTGAGATATATAGAATTTACCAATGAAATGAGTGATTTGATGTGAATAAAAGAGGTGGTGTGTTGTAAATCAGTCCTGACAGCCAAATGGGAAAAATTGACAGAGCACTGTAATCACTCCCAACATCCACTGAAGTTATTGATCCAGAACCTCTATAATCCCCTCCACATAACACAAGCAATTTCATATAATACCTGTAATAACAGTGCATTCAAACTCAAGTAGCCATCAGAAGCTTTGTATCTAATGGTGAAGCAGGCCTCTGCTGAGTAAGTGTAACAACTAGAACACAAAAAAGCGCCAATGACTCTTGCCTTTCATAGGTAACAGCCTCTGATAAGAGCTAGTTTAGAAGATAAACAGTTCTTAATGCCAAAGAAAATGAGCTATTAATTGCTGGCTTGCTAAATATGTTGTAAAAGACTGTGAACGGTAGGTGCAAAATGGAGAGAACGTAACTGGATTTGGGGATTGATAAACTTCTTAGGTTATCCATATGCCGCTATCTGATGTTAATTACAACAGAGGGAAGACAGCTGAGAGGCATTTAGCTGCTGGGTCATTACATCCTTCCCAGGTGTTTTTCCCATGAACTGTTCCTCCAGTTTTACAAGCTCCTTCTCTCACTGATGGATTATTCCACAGCCTTATCAAAGCTTTGCCAGCTCCTCATTAATATATAGAGCAAGCTGCACTGTTCTATATATCATTGTCTTCGTCTTGGGGAGGGCTAATCAGTCAGCCATTATCAGTCAGTCAGCAGAAGGCAGGCAATCAGACCTGACAGCAAAGAATCATGGGAGATCAGGGAAGGTTAAATGAGGCTGACAGTTGTGATAATGATGATTATACTATAAATTAAGATATGATGATAAAGGAGAATAAAAGACACAATCTGAAGCAATATTTGGTTTAACATGTCTCTCTTTTTCGTTACTGTTAAATGGCCATAACATTTATCACACCGAACAAGAATGGACATTTAACTACCATGATAAAATGGGACAGCATCAGATTGAAAACCCAACAAGTTGTGATTACTGTGTCAGGCACTTTTCCACTGGTTGAAAAAAAACGGGAGATAGAACATATGTTATAATCATTCATGCATTATTCTGTAGAATGAAAAGAAAATAGATCTATTTTAGAAATGTCTTTCAGCCTCCTAGATGGAAAACCAAAGGAAACAGTTAATATATTCTTCTGCTTCCAAGATCATTTTTATCAATGAAACAATAGGAAGTTAAGTGATAGTTCCTCCCATCATGCCTTCTTCTTGCAAATGTATGTTTATTAGTAGCTGATTCAGAGACTGCGAAAGGAAGCTCTGTGAATGTCTCTTTCCCTGTTGAATTTTGAAATAAAGGCAGCTATAATCAACCAAATGGTTCCCGTGTGTGACTTTTCATAGGATGCATTTATGGGTTTACAATAAAACCAAAGTGAGTCACAATTTACTTTGCTTTGAGAAATTAAGAATTAAAATAACTTATGTAGCTGAAGGGGCTATTAAATTGCTTCTACTAATATATTTATCTGGGTACCGAGGCCATAACCTTTGAAACGTAAAAGAGATTTTCAATGGTGGAAAAAATGAAAACAAAAAAACAGGGGAGGGTCCACATACTCAAATGTTGAATCATGTACTTTCTAACCTCTAAGTTTCCTACACACATAAGCAAATAAAATATCTATTTCATACCATTTATATATGCATTATGCATCTCTACATATGGGCAGTTGACAAAGAATATAGTTTATAAATTCCACAGCCATATATACACATGGAAAGGACTTTGATTTTGTTTTCACTTCTCTAAGTAAGATTTGTTTCAAAACAAAAAATTAGGGATGGAGGAAAAAGAAACTTCTTGATTCCCATTCATCTCCTTTGAAAATTTACCTTTGAGTTGTAAAAAAAATAATTGTATAATTTAAAATAGTTCACGTTCCCCTTTTCTTGTCTTTCAGTTTCAGAAGCTGGAAATCTGGGAGATTAAAAAGTTGAACATTTCAACTATATCTCGTATTGATGGGTGCAAAAGGCTCTCAAATTGGGATTTTTTTTTCTTTGTAACTTATTTTTGTCCATTTAAACCAAGGTTTCTCAACCTCAGCAGTATTGACATTTTGGGCCAAACAGTTATTTTCTGAGGTTTGAGGTGGCCATCCTGTGCATTGTAGGATGTTTAGCAGTATCCCTGGCCTCCATCCTACTACCTGTTAATAACCACCCCATTCCCTGGTCTCACTGTGACACCCCAAAATGTCTCCAGACGTTGTCAAATACCTGTCATACCCTCCTGTGGGGGGAGGGCACAAATCACCTCCAGTTAAGAACTATTGATTTAAACCAATATAGTTAGCATAGAACTAAATGATTGACATTAAGATCTATGGCTCTGTGAAGTCTTCTCAATGATTTTAGTGGTCGCCTTTCCATAGCGACTAAGCTAATAGAAATAAAATTTGTAGCATATAAATAACTTGGAACAACTGCTTCATTGTCTGGTTGTAAATTGACATTGCCTAGTGCACGTTAAAACAATATTGTTAGAAGAATGAAAAATGTACATATTCCTTTATTTAGGTGTGAAAGGAAAGTATGAGGGGCAGTTTATAAACCTGCCAGTCTGTTATGGAAATTCTTAGGTAGGTAACATGTTCTAAAAGGGCTAGATCACTGAAGTTTACCCTTTATAGGGAAAAAAAAAAAAAAAAAAAAAGCAGTGTTAAGAACTCAAAGAATAACCAAGGACATAAGGACATGTTAAAGCATTTGAAACAAAACACATTTATAGTATATGCATTAATATAGTATACAACATACATACTCATATGGCATGTATGTTAAATTGTCATCATGTAGATTTATAGCTACACTTATGCATTTTACGCATAAACAAGCATTCATGGTCAAAGATCATTTTGCTATTTTTGCTTGGAAACCTGTTATTGCTTCAGAATCGAATCTCTACTGTCTTTATGAAGATAGTGGTTTTGTTTGGCCATTTATCCTTCCTACGATCAGGCTTTCATGAGATTTTTATTAAACAAGCAGAGCAGCTCTGCTTCTTGCTCCACTGACTTCCCACGAGCTCATCCCATCAGTTCAAGTGCATGTTGAGGATTCAGACTGATGAGAGGACAGTCCAATAATCCTCTAGATATAAGCTATTTTTAGATGGCATTTTTCTTCCAAGATTCAGGGAATACCTAGTATCTATGGAATGTGAGCTATGCTCTCTTTTGGGGAGGAATTTTGATGAATGTTTGAATGTGGTGCTCAATCTGGGGTGCCAGCCCCTCACCTTGGCCTTCCCCCGGCTTTTGTCGTTCCTTGTCAGAGGAACTGCTTGTGAATAGCAGAATATGGTTTCTAGAGTCCTTACGACAAAGGAACTTACATGATGAAAACAAAAGCAGCCCCCATGTTTCTGGTGAAAGGACTCCTAAATGGAATTTCCTGTGCCTGTGGTATGCCCACTGGCCTGCCTGATAACTATGGCTGCTCAGTGCAGGCCCTAAATCCATTTATGCTCAGATGTGCAGTTTATGATTTGGTGGTAGGTTCTAATTTTGGCACATAAGCTGCAGGCAGGAAAATATCTTATTTCTTAGTTCCATTTTATTAACTTTGTTTTGTTCGCTTGGGCCTAGCACCATATTAGACTTTAAATAATCACAGTTGTACAGGTAGCTCCAGGAGAGTGAATGAGAGGCTTTTTTCAAGGGCCCTGCTCCCTGCAGAAATGATTTGTACCTCTGGCTGATTGTCACTAACAGAAAATGAGAAATAGGAACATTCAATGCAAAGTAATGTGTTCTGTACAATTACTGGATTAATAATTTTATTCCATTACTGTGTGGGGAGAGAGGACATCAGCCTGAAGATCTGCAATTCTAGTATATTTCTAAGCATCCTGTTAAGAGAGTGAGCAAGGGTCAGGAAACTTAATTATGCTATAACTAGATAGAAATTGCCAAGTGATAAAAAGAAACATCCAGACAGATTCAGCAGGAAATTACAGCTTTAATAATATAGCATAATGCCTACTTCTATACAATTATTGGAGAGACCCTGAATGGTTCTGAATAACAGGCTTGGGTTTCCAGTAATGACAAAAAAAATCCCACTGAAAATGACATTTTGCATCTTGCTGTAAATATTTTTTTTCAAAAAAATAAATAACATCATTATTCAATGATCAAAAAATCTTCTATTATTTCAGGCCAGATATTATGACCCCGTTAACATTTTGTAATGATGAAAGAAGTTGGATTATGATGGGAGTAATTTACATTTGCAAATTAAGTTTCTGGCAAGATACTCAATTTTTTTTTTTCTTCTACACCATTTAGTCATTCAGAAAGAAAAACAACAACAACAAACGCACAGAGATTTATTCTGTTGCATCTATTGCATCTGAACTCCAGGGAGGGTTGGTACAAAAGTGATCACATTCTGCTTCTCCGTGAGCTCATGTCCAAGCTGACATGGAAGAGAATATTCCCACCTTTGAGCGGGACTGAAAGATGAGCATTAATATTAATGAACTGGGGTGACTGGCAGTTCTTCCATGTCTTTAGAAATGAGAATGGAAGAACTTCTAAAGATCAAGCTAAGAGAGGTCTAAAATGAAGCAGTTCTGTTTTGCAAACCTGACAAGGTATTTAAATATGAGACTTACCTTTCACAGATATGCCTCACGTGGTTCAAAGACCATCCTTCTGTTGTTCGTGTTTGGTCTTTTTTCCCCCACATTGAGAGAGGGGAAGTCATTTCTTGTGCTCGCCCAGGAGAGCCCAGTGTTTCATTTTGTATTCTGAGGATGCAGATTAATCAGCCGGTCCCTTACCCAGAGATGGCCATTCTGCCCAGAAATCTGCATATCTGCATATTACTGTTCTTCCCTGAATTTAATTTCCTACAGGAGCTGATATTAATCACCCTGTTTAAACAGAGGGGATTTGGGGTCTATACAAATATGACTTTTATTTTTTTTAGAACTTGCAGAATATTTTTCCTCCTTTTTTTTCCCTCCAATTTAAAGGGACAAAGCCATACTGGCATAATCCTAAATAGCTGCTTTTATTGCAGTTGATTTTACTTGACCATTGATTATTTGGATGTCAACAGTGAACTAAGATTCTACTTCTGAGACTTGAGAAAAGAGCTAAATAGATTTAGGAAGAAGAATGGCCCCTGCCTTTTGCCAATGGGGCATTTGACAGAGTTCTGTGAGATGCCCCTCTGTCAATTTCAGGTGAAACCAAGGAAAAATTCCCTGGATGGAACAACAAAATCCTCCAAATAACCCTCACTGCTCTACCCCTGCTTATTATGTGTAGTAGTGAAGTTAAATTCATCAACTGTCTGTACCTCTGCCAGGATTATTTGGCTGATTTTATTCTGGCTGCCTAAAGCACAATGGAGGTCCAGGCAGAAACAGGAGACAGACGGAACAACGTGCTTAGAAAAATATGCCGGTGTGTCCTATGAGTCTGTGCCAGCTGGAAAAGTGGACCGTGCATCAGTTACTGACTAGATACACTGCTGTTATTAAAACGGAAACTGCCATCCAGCGTTTTGTTTAGACTCATTCGCTTCCCTCTCCTGACCACGAAGGTTAATTTGGATTGGCGTTTCTTCCACAGAGCCACGTGGAATGGCCCTGGGACAGGCATGAGCGAGGGGCAGGGGCAAGGCGGAAGGCACTGTGGAGGTCTTGATGCAACCCCGTCCCTAATGCAAACCAAAACGTCCAGGAGCACATCTCAGCCTAAAGAGAAATCAAGCCGGTTCTATGTGTTGGCACGCACAGAGGTCAAAACCAGCTCCTGTTTCCCAACGTGTTTGCTTCCATGATTGCCAATGTGCCACTGAACAATGAAGCTTTTAAGGCAGAGGGAATTCCCTGGGAGCAGGCGTTGTCCTTTATTTTCAGCTGAATCAAGCAGTAGGTTTAGAAAGACACCAAGAGTTTTTATGGCTCTAAGGGAATATGGCAATGGGCGATCCCTGGGAGGAAAAAAGCCCTCTTTTCTTGCTCATCTAAAATTATTAATCACTTCTCACATTTGATGTTTTCTCCTTGAATTTGTTTATGCCACGAAATCCAAAAGCAGGAGCTAGTTTGGGAGTAGCCACCATCCATTAAATGGTTGGCCCACGAGTGAGCAGCTCAGCCAATCGGTCATCGAAAGCCCTGCCGTGGTCATGAAGAGATTACTGGTATGCCGTGGTCATGAAGAGATTACTGGCATCGGCATACTTCTTCCGAGCACCTAGGCTGCTGTATTTTCTTTGCCCATTGTAAATCACAAGGGTATAACCCCAGGCAAATAGCAGCTTAGATTGTTTATCTGTCTGAGCTAATAGCATTTTATTTGAAGTCTTAAAAGTCCCAAGTGGCTTAAAAGGGCACTATTACATGACTTCACATTTTATTGCAAAATGACTAGGTCCAGCTTCATTTGCTTTGCTTTGAAGTCTTAATGCTACTTGGCTGTCAGGTCCATGTCTTTTCCAATTTAAACTTTAAGTAGGAGCCCCTTGAAACCAGACCGTTTCTCCTGGAAGGAATGAAGAGCATTTAATAACTTGTAAAAATATTGTTTTCAAGATAGTAATGTGGTTGTCACCCGTGCAATACATCTTACTAGTTGGTTTATTGCCAACATGTCTAAAAAAGAGAATAACAAGTTAAATTACCTTTTTCTAATTAAGGGAGTGTACCTGACTGAATATTCATGGATGCTTATTTTCTGTTAAATTCTTTAAAAGAAGAAAAAACCTCCGTTATCCAGCCTCCCCTACCCTGACTTATATGCACACCCAGCAAAAATGTTGAAAACGTGCACAATCCTTGCAGTAATCGATGAATTTATTCTCAGAAAAAAATAAATGCTCCCAAATGCCGACAGATCTGGCATTCAGAGCTTTAACACATAGCACCTTTGTAGACCCTCAAGACAAAATAAAATCAAGAGAGATTGGTGAAGTACCAGAAAAAGGTTATATTGACTTTACCGTTGGTACGGTTAACCTAAATACAATAACCCATCAGGTGGCAAGGAAGCTAAAAACAATGAGGGCTAGCCTGCCCCATCTTCTCTAAAGTTCCTAAATCATTGTATGAGGTTATAGGTAGAAAACTTCAGTATTGATGGAGCAGAAGTGATAAAAAAAACAACAACACAAAACTTAAATGTATGCTCATTTCAGATTGGGTTATGGAGTAAAAATTTAACTGGCAGGATTTTAGAAAGCTAAGGATCATGTGTGTGTGTGGCTTTAGGATTTTAAAAAATGCATGCAATCTCTTGGATGACCATTTTCAGAGAAACTACCTAGAAACTTCAGCTGGATTCCTGATAAGAACGTCCATGGAGGAATACTTCTCTAAGTATTTTAGGTACCCAGGAACTTTCTGGATTTGCCTTCCTACTGTCTCCTAGGTGACTTGTGCTCCTGGTGTTGTGTAAAGTGGCAGCCCAGTCTGAAACATTATAGTGCCAAAGAAAATGAACTCCAAAGTCTCATTGCTGAGATCTCTTTATTGCTACTTTAAATGGCATATGCCGGTGAAATTTGAGTGGGTGTGGAGCTGTGGTATTTGGAACCAAGCCCAAGCTCTTGGGGCAGCACAGGGTCGGGGGCTTTTCAGATCTTTGATATCCTGGTGATGGCCATCCACTGCAGTGCTAACATTCTCTGGTCAGTTCTGCTGATCAACCAAGTATTGAACAAACAAAATTTTCCTGACGCTGTGTCAGTTGGAAGGATACAACCATGAAGGAAGATACTCCCTGCCCCTGAGCTGCTCCCAGCCAGGAGACAGAGAATGACTTCTATGAAATTGTTTGCCATCATGATCTTGAAGTGCCAGGTTCAGAGACAGTTTTTGGTCACATCAGCACATAATTTTAATTCTGCACCACTGGTTTCCACAACTAAATATAATTGACATTTACTGTGCCTCTTCTCTGTACAAGACTTCTCATGAGCGATCTTATATAATCCTCATAGTAAACTCTACATTCCTATTATTATTCCTATTCTCATTTCACTGAAAAAGAAACAATATCAGGTGGTTTAAATGATTTCCTTAATTTGCTGAAAGTGGCAGAGTGTGGATTCAAATCCAGGTCTACAACATTAGAGTCCTTGTTTTGTACCATTGCCTCTAGTCTTTGAGAACTTCCATTTGGTGTTTTACTTCTCCCTTTTATTTTGTAATTGAAACTTACAGAAGAGAGGGAAAAGTGAGATCCTCAGGAGTAATCTCAGAGGAAACTTGGTTGGCACCCTTTAGAATTTTACACGTAACTGACCCCCTTACCTGAATGCAGCCTTTAAACCTTCTGCCTCCCAGCCTCTTCATTTTTTTGAGGGAAAAATAAAAATTGTTCCTCCCCTCACAGTGAGGATGAATAAGAGCAAAATTCTTTGAAAATAATTGCTCTAGCATGTGCAAAACAGACATAAAAATTCTAGTGAGATGAGGGTATTATTCCCTGTTAGGAAACCAAGGGTAGCATAATAAAGAGATGGAGACACACAGAGCTGTTCTTTATCCCCTCCCCCTTTTTTGCCATGCAATTCACAAATTATTTTATCCAGAAGTCAAGAGAGTGCCCAATCTACAGATACTGGTGTAGGGGAGATATATGTCAGAAGGAAGGTAATTGATGGTAAATTTCAAATATTAAATGCTATCTGGTTATTACCCAGCATATTAGCTATGTAAGTAGCTTAACAATTACAGCTGTGATTGACTAGGTGGGAACCAAAATCCTAAACATCAACTGCCAGAAGGGATAATTATAACACATTAGCACCTGCTTAGACAAGATTGACAACTCCAGTCTAACATCTGCTTAATATCACTTTCATACTTTTCACGTATTTCTTTTCCTTTTGAAAGGAATAACATGAGATTTCTTGAAGGAAATCTTTCTTAACTTAACATCTATGTTATTCATTCACATTATTACGGTTGCTTGTTGTCTTTGGTCATGGTTTCCTGCTGACACGTTTACAATTAAACGAAGAGCATTGAAATGGGCTTTTGGGGACTAGGCAGGCACAGTTGTGGTACATTTATAACAAAACATACCTGTCAACCAGACTCATTGAAAGAAATCCCAAAACGTAGTATCTGGTTTCTTGGTTGGCTTGATAAGAATACACACACACACACGTATTTTAAAATCAGGCTGGAATTGGAAAGAATGATCCCACCATTTAAACCAACAGTAGCAGAGCTGGTATTCTCATGAAGACAGGCCCTCCCGGGGGTCAGGATGCATGCTAAGGCAAGGAGAGCATAGAAAATCCCTTCCACGCAAAAATATTTCAGAAGCATGTTGCAAAAAGAGCTCTGTTGTTTTCTGGTTTAGTTTAGCTACATCTCTATGGAACTAAAGATATAGAGTTCTTTCCTATATATTATAATGGAAGATAGGAACCCATTTTAGTGACTTAATTACTATCTAGGCAGTTATTCATTTTTTAATGAAATTTGGTTTGTTATTTAATAATCTCACTTCTTTCTTTAGGATCTGAGCCTAGAGCAAATTATTTCTGTCTGATAATACCATAATCAATTGGCTAACTCTTTTGATTTGGGAAAGTCCACATGTAATTTTTAGTGACGACTAGAAAATGAAACATGCCTGAAGTAGACTTTTTTCAGAGGTACATATATTTATTCATTAACTTTTAAATTATCTACCAATTCATCTGTTCATCCTCTTATTCACTTATATATTCTTTCACTTTACAAATATTTATTGAGAGTCTATTATATGTCAGAATCTATATATAGCTAAAATTACAATGAATGAGACAGGGGAAATGGACTTTGGCCCAGTGGATAGGGCGTCCGTCTACCACATGGGAGGTCCGCGCTTCAAACCCGGGGCCTCCTTGACCCGTGTGGAGCTGGCCCATGCGCAGTGCTGATGCGCACAAGGAGTGCCCTGCCATGCAGGGGTGTCCCCCGCGTAGGGGAGCCCCACGCGCAAGGAGTGCACCCGTAAGGAGAGCTGCCCAGCCGAAGGAAAGTGCAGCCTGCCCAGGAATGGCACTGTCCACACCTTCCGTGCAGCTGACGGCAACAGAAGCGGACAAAGAAACAAGACGCAGCAAAAAGACACAGAAAACAGACAACCGGGAGAGGGGAGGGGAATTAAATAAATAAATAATTTTAAAAATCTTTAAAAAAAAAGAATGAGACATGAAATCTGATTTCTAATAGCTTACATCTGAAAAAGGACAGACATATCAATAAACCTATTTGCATAGAATGCTTAGCAAAGTTATTTGAATTAGTTTGCATAGATCGGGGAGGGCCTCACAGGGGAGAAGACTATTAACTGGATCTTGAAGTATAAAGAGAATTTTTTTTCCAGGTGTTTAGAAATCAGTGGGATAGGCATCCATATTCCAAACAGAAGGAATAACATAAACCAAGACACAGAAGTTCAGTTAAATCGCCTTGTGTACTCAGGGAACTCCAAGTAGATCAATATGATTTTCAGGAAGGGCCTTGAGATTTGAGGATGAAGATATGGACAGGAGATGGACGCAGGTAACGTGATGTCTGCGGTATTCAGAATTTTCCTCCTGGTGATGAGGGCAGAAAGTGGTGAAATTTTTGTTTTACAGATTTCACTGTGGTTAGAATGTGGAGCTCTGAATAACAAAAGTAAGGTTTGGGGAGGTAAAACTTGTGGATAGGGAGTGGATGTAGCCCAGTGGTTGAGCGCCTGCTTCCTAGGTACAAGGTCCCTGGTTCAATCCTGGTACCTCTTCAAAAAACAACAACAACAACAACAACTAGTGGATAAAGACAGGTTAAGAAACTTGTAAAAATCTAGATGAGAGGTCACAGAAGCTAAATCAAGGCTTGAATGGAGTTGCTGTAAAGAAGGGGAAGTATGGGAAGGAAGTTCCGAAAGCTGACTCCATAGGACTTAGGGAGAAATTGGAAGCAGGGAATGTGTGGTATGCAAGAGGGAAAGATTCTGGAATTGTTTCCAGGTTTCTGGTTTCAGCCACTGAATGAAAAGGAGTGGTTGACAGGATAAACAATATAAAAAATGATTTGAGAGAAAGGAAAGAGAATGTAGTTTTGGGCAGGTTGAGTTCATTAGGTTCTGTTTCTTTTTGTTGTTGTTGAGGGTTGGTTTTTTTTTTTTTAATATATATTAATATATCAATGATTAATTCTTGTTCTCAATGGAAAAATTAAATTTGAAAACTTAAAAATAAATGGTTCATTGTCAAAGACAAAGAAACAGGCCACTTGTTTCTTAGCAATAGAGATAAGAGGAAAACCAGGTGGATCATTAAACTTTTGGACATAAGAATGCAGAACACAGAAAAGAGGTGACAACCAAAACCAGATGATATCTAAAATAAATTTTCTGCACCTGAGGACAATGGGCATGACTTCCACTTTCATAATATTTTACCAGATACATAATATAAAACTTGGAGCAAAATCTTGGTTTCAGCACACACTTATTTTATTTTTTTTTAAAGATTTATTTCTCTCCCCCCCCCCCCCGGTTGTCTGTTCTCTGTGTCCATTTGCTGCGTGTTCTTGTCCGCTTCTGTTGTTGTCAGTGGCGCAGGAATCTGTGTCTCTTTCTTGTTGCATCATCTTGCTGTGTCAGCTCTCCGTGTGTGCAGCGCCACTCCTGGGCAGGCTGAATTTTCTTTTGCGCTGAGCAGCTCTCCCTACGGGGCGCACCCCCTACGCGTGGAGCTCCCCCACGCGGGGGACACCCCTGCATGGCAGGGCACTCCTTGTGCACATCAGCACCACGCATGGGCCAGCTCCACATGGGTCAAGGAGGCCCGGGGTTTGAACCGCGGACCTCCCATGTGGTAGACGGACGCCCTAACCACTGGGCCAAGTCTGCTTCCCAGCACACACTTATTGAATGAGTGTTGCTGAGTCTCTTGGTAACATAAATATTCAGCATTATCCCATCCTTAACAACATAGGTACTCTTCTTCGTCACATCACTGTAGGACATATGACACTACAACATAGGACAGCATTCAGTAATGACTGTGATTCCCATTTGTTTGATCATCTTTTCAACCGATATTTACTGAGCAACCTATTATATGCCAGGCTGTGGGAGTTCAACAGTTAGGGAAACAGAACTTACAGCCTCATAGGGGAGACAAACAATAAATAGTAAATAAGTAAACGATATAACATGTTAGAAGGTGATAAGTGCTATGAAAATAAAATAGAGCCCAATCAGTGTTATGGGCTGAATTGCATGCCCCCAAAAGACATGGTCAAGTCCTAATCCCTGTTTCTTTGAGTATGACCTTATTTGGAAATAGCATCTTTGAAAATGTGATTAGTTAAAATGAGACCCAACTGGACTAGAACAGTCCCTAATCCACATGACTGGTGTCTGTGTATGAGGGAAGTTTGGGTGCAGAGAGGCACAGAGGAGAATATCATGTGACAATGGAGGGAGAGATCGGAGTGTGGCAAGCTGAGGAACTCCAAGGATTGCTGGCAGGACCCCCAAAGCTAGGAAGAGGCAAAGAAGGATTCTCCCCTTCAGGTTTTAGAGTGCACATGGCCATGACAGCATCTCCATTTCAGACTAACAGCCTCTAGAACAGAGACACCAAATTTCTACTGTTTCAAGCTGCCAAATTCAGGGTACTTTATTACAGCACCTTTAGGAAACGAATACAGTAAAGACAGGGATACTTCAGGGAGTTTGCAATTTTATACTGGGTGGTCCAAAGATGATGTTTGACCAAAGACTTGAAGAAGCTGAGTGAGTTAACCAAGAGGATTTCCATTACCTGGAATGCCTTCTCTCATTATTTATCCACCATTCATTCCACAAAGACCTAATAAGCTTCTTTTCTGACATGCTTTTTTAACAAATCAATTTTACTGACACGTAATAATAAAGCATAAATCCATCCAAAGTGTACAATCAATGGTATTTCATATAACGACATATTTATGCATTTATCACTTCAATCTTTCTTAGAACACTTTCATTACTCAAATAATAATAAACAAAACCAAACAGAACTCATCAACTCTCAATCTTTCTTTGCTTCCCCTGCCACACATAGCTGCTATTCTTTTTCTTTCTCTCCAGTATATTTGTATTTATATTTTGTAAAAACAGTGTTATATATGCAATATCACCCATATTTACATGGGTTTTACATGAGATTTTTTCTATCATATACGGGCCCATATTACAGTTTTTAGCTTTCCTTCTAGTAATATACCTGACCTTAGACTTTCCCTTTCAACCACTGTCATGCCCATAAAATAAAACTGTTAAGTTACAAACGCCAGTTCCATTCATTCATCAGTTGATGGACACCTTGGATTGTTTCCTACTTTTGGTCATCGTGAATAATGCTGCTCTGAACATCGGTGTGCAGATGTCTGTTTGTGTCTCTGCTCTCAGTTCTTCTGGGTATATACCTAGTAATGGTATTGCTGGGTCACATGGCAAGTCTATATTCAACTTTGTTAGGAACTGCCAGTCCTCCACAGTGGCTGTACCATTCTACAGTCCCCCCAACAGTGAATAAGCATTCCTGTTGCTCCATATCCTCTCCAACATTCACAGTTTTCTGACTTTTTAATTGTGGTCAGTCTAATAGGTGTGAAATGATGTCTCATTGTAGTTTTGATTTGCATTTTCCTAATCACTGGTGAAGCTGACCATTTTTTTCATGCGTTTCTTCACCATTTGTATTTCTTTTTTGGGCAATTGTCTTTTCAAGTCTTTTGCCCATTTTTCAACAGGTAGTTTGTGTTTTTATTGTTGAGCTGTATGATCTCTTTGTATATCATGGATATTGAACCCTTATCAGATTGCCAAATATTTTCTCCCATTGTGTCAGCTGGCTTTTTACCCTTTTGACAAAGACCTTTGAGGTGCAAAAGTGTTAATTTTTTTTTTTTTAAAGATTTATTTATTTATTTAATTTCCCCCCCTCCCCTGGTTGTCTGTTCTTGGTGTCTATTTGCTGCATCTTGTTTCTTTGTCCGCTTCTGTTGTCGTCAGCAGCATGGGAAGTGTGGGCGGCGCCATTCCTGGGCAGGCTGCTCTTTCTTTTCACGCTGGGCGGCTTTCCTCACGGGCGCACTCCTTGCGCGTGGGGGCTCCCCCACGCAGGGGACACCCTTGCGTGGCACGGCACTCCTTGCGCACATCAGCACTGCGCATGGCCAGCTCCACACGGGTCGAGGAGGCCCGGGGTTTGAACCGCGGACCTCCCATATGGTAGACGGACGCCCTAACCACTGGGCCAAAGTCCGTTTTCCCAAAAGTGTTAAATTTTGAGGAGGTCCCATTTATCTATTTTTGCTTTTGTTGCTCCTGCTTTGAGTATAAGGGTTAATAAACTACCACCTACCACAAGATCCTGAAGATGTTCTTCTACATTTTCTTCTAGGAGTTTTATGTTCGTTGCTTATATATTAAGGTCTTTGATCCATTTTGAGTTAATTTTTGTAAGGTATGAAATAGGGGTTTTCTTTCTTTCTTTTGGCTATGGATATCCAGTTCTCCCAGCACCATTTCTTGAAAAGACTGGTCTGGCCCAGTTGGGATGGCTTGACCACCTTGTCAAAATCACTTGATTGTAGATGTGAGGGTTCATTTTAATGATGAACGAAAGAGAGGGTTTATCCATCATGAAAGTTACAGTCTGACGGAGGAGATAAATAATCTAAGAATTACTTATTTTGATCAGGACTGTGAAAGGAAAAATCCTGGATGCTATAAGAATATAATGGGAGAAATGGACTTTAGATAGGGTAGGCAGGAACTATCATTCTTTCTGAGATGTGAAGGAAGAGCAAGTGGTAGTTAGCCACCAAAGAGTAGATGTGTGGTCTCTCTAGACATATAGGGCTAGGAAGAATGAATTTAGCTACTACAAAAAACACATAGTCAAACCCTACCTATCTTTGATGCCCACCTTAAAAGTCCCTCCTTGTCTACGATGGATTAGGGTGGGAGCAGTAGAGGTGGAGAGAATTGGATTACTTCAGGATGCACTTTTACATTACTATGTGAAATAATTCTTTGCATGTTGAATATTTGAGGTAAAATGTGAAGGTTTTTCTAGAGAACAGAGACAACAAGTTATTTGGACAGCTCAGGAGAATTGAACTTGTGTGACTTAAGAACAGGAAGGTCAGTGTCTTAGCACACCAGAGCTATCAAAAATACCACACCATGATTGGCTTAAACAATAGGAAGTTATTGTCTCGTGGTTTTGAGGCTAGATAGCTTGCTTCCTCCCCAGGTTGGTTTTTAATGCTCGCTAGCAGGCAGTCGTCACGGTTCCTTGGCTTGAGTCCCTGCCCCTCATCACAAGGCAATGTCCTCTCCTTCCTGGCCTCAGTAACTTCCTGCTTATCTTTATAAGGCCTTCAGTAATTTGGATTAAGACTCACCCTCTTTAGGTTCAGCCATGCCTTTACTAAAAGAAACATATTCAAGATACCCTTTTTATAATGCTTTTACACTCTCAGGAAGGCAGGTTAAGATTAAGAAAATGAGGGCCCAACAGTGGGCTCGTGATACTAATGGTTACACTTTTGAGCCTATACACCTGCAATAAGAACAAGGCCTAGAGTAGCATTGTGCCTGGGGGTTTCCTCCTGACAGCCTGCATGTTACTCAAATGTGGCCACTCTCCGACAGCCAAACTCAGCGTGTAGATGCGATGCATTCCCCCCAGCGTGGGACATGACACCCGGGGATGAGCCTCCCTGGCACCGAGGGATCACTACCACATACCAGCTGAAGAAGCAACTAGAAAATGACCTTGAATTAAAGATTCAATGCAGAACAGCAGAATATACCTGTCTACATATAATAACATGACTTCGGGAAGCTGTTTGACCTAATGTAAGGGGGAAATGGAAAGGAGAAATGAGATTATAAGGCTGTGAGTCTCTAAAAAAGAGTCTGGAGGTTGTCAGAAGGAATACCCCTATGTACAACTGAACAGAGTCTAAGAGACAGATAAGGTAGATACAACCCCAGGTATTGGTTCTTTTGAGGGATAAAGAGACCCACGGGTTCTATGGTCATGGCAGAAGGGGTTCACTGCCATGACAGATAGCCCTTCTTTGGAGCTGGTGTTTCTGCGTGATGGAATTGGACTCAGAGGGGATCTCTTTTCACAAGACTTGCATGCTACTTTATTGGAATTGTAGTCGGTGCTGGGTTTAAGATATATGTAGGGGATTTGAATCTCTGGACTGATAATATGACACCCAGGCCCAGAGCCTCAACAGACTTCAGCTCCTACACTTTGATTTATTGGACTTACTCCACTCAGCTAACATGGAGTTGAAGAAGGTCAACCACCACAACATGGAGCCTAGAGTGTCTACAACTGGAAGCGGGAGGAGTGCATCCAGTACCCATATGGAATCTAAGCCCTCACTTGACATAGATGTGCAATGGACACAACCGATCCAATGTCCACAGAGAAAATGTGGAATGGGTGTGGGAACGGTAGCCATGGTGGCTGCTGGGTGTGGGGAACGGGAGGAAGAGATGAGATGTGGAGGCGTTTTCGGGACATGGAGTTGTCCTGGATAGTGCTTCACAGACAATTACGGGACATTATAGATCCCCCCAGGGCCCACTGGATGGAACGTGAGAGAGTCTGGGCTATGATGTGGACCATTGACTATGGGGTGCAGTGATGCTCAGAGATGAACTTACCAGGTGCAATGGATGTGTCATGATGATGGGAGAGAGTGTTGCTGTGGGGGGAGTGGGGGGCGGGGGCGGTGGGGTTGAATGGGACCTCATATTTTTCATAATGTAATTTTTAAAAATAATAATAAATAATTAAAAAAAAAAGATTAAGAAAATGTCTAAATTGGGGTACGTAAAGTCTACCGTAGTGGGGGACTTGAATAGGGGCTAAAAGTGGTCAAGTGGTCAGATTAAATGAGTTGAATAAATGCAAACTAACTTAATGCTTCAGCTGTCATCTGGATGACCAGTGTGTCATGTGTTCAGGGACATGGGAGATGGAAGACAAGTGAACCATTTTCACAGTGCAATGCAATATGGTCCCAAACCCTTGGTCAGAGTTATCCTACTTTCCCCCAAAGTGATCTGACTGGATTAGAGGAAGAGATGATTTTCAGGTTTATTTTTTGTGTGTGAATTTTCATTTTTGTGGCAGACACACTAGTTGGTAATGACCCCTCCAACCACAAACCAATGTGCCCTCCCTCTGTTTGCTTTGAAGCACTTTATTAAAGAACTTGATTGTTGTGCCCAGGCGTAAATTACCTAATGTCTTTAAACCTCACCTTGGGGTGGGGACTACTTTTGTCATCTGTACAATAGGAATTTAAATATATACCTTGTAGGATTGTGAAGATTAATTGAGATAAGTAAGTACGTTAAAACAGAAACAGTGCCTAAAGCATGATAGGTACTCCCTCCCCCACAATGGCAATTTATAATTATTGTTGTATCATTTCCTAAATAGATTATAAATATCTTACAGGACAAAGGCCTGTTTTTTATACATTTTTATATCTCCCAAGCACTAAGAACAGCATCATCCTACAAGAAATGCTAAATTAATATTCGGTGTATTTGAATTATCCTTACCTATAAAAGGTACACATGTGAAAAGAGAACTCATAGTAAAATTTTAGAGCTGTGATGATTAGCAAATCTTGACTGGAACTACCCTTATAACCATATAACCTTGTAACTGGAAGTTTTCTCAAACACAATCATAACCTTTTGTAGGTAGAAGGAGCCTTGGAAATTATCTGGTACAACAGTTAGTGAGTTTCCAAATGGAGATTCTTAATATGATGCAAAAGTATCTTTTTTGCTTCTGTTTAAAATATTTCAACTGGTGGAACCTGCAACATCACCAACAAAAAGTAAGCATTTATACTGCTCAAGGCAGGGCCGCTTCTGCAGTCTCGACAGTGTGGAGACAGCAGCTGGCCAAGAAGTCCACGACAGCATGACAGAAGACTGACCAGAGGGTGGAGAAAGAGAATTAGGGGCGTCTGCAGCTGCTGGCCTCGGACCCTCTCTCTGCAGTTCATTGTCATCTTCAGGGACCATCAGGAGGTGTCCCTCAGCAGCCTGGGCCTCATCTCTCTCTCTCCTGCCTTACTGGCATTCAAACCAGTATATCCAAAGGCCACTGGTTGTGAGACGATTGGATTAATGAGTGTTAGGGCTGTCTGGGCCACTTCTAACCTACACAGGTGCATTTGTGTAATGGGACAAAGGCTCTCCTTCCTCTGTTTGGGCACAACCCATTCTGTGCCCAGGAACAGCACCTTGTGCAGTGACCAGCCCATTGACCCATGCCGTCAAACTTGGCATCCTCAGTATTTGGGATTCTCTTGACCTAAAGCCATTCGGATTGGCTCACCATGATACAACCCACGTGGGGTTTTTGGGACACACCTGTGAAAAAGGAAGATGTGGTTTCTGTGCCTTTGGCATTTACCATATAAGAGGGTAAGACAATCACTGAAAAAGTAAATACAAATGTGGCAGGAGTTGCACAAGGGAAGAGAGAGTGTCTATGGATGCACACAGTTGATTAGATTAGAAACTTCTAACTTGAAAAAGTGGTATTTGAGCTGAGTCACAAGAGATAAGAATAAGCAAGGTAGACTATTCATTTCCCTCACAAATTTAGCTTCCAAAATCTGGATTTGAAAAAAATCATAAATCAAATGAATAATATTAATGGTATTGAATAAGCTTATATCGATATCCAGGTCTTGTAATTACGATTAAACTTTGATAAGAAAATGGACTGTATTTATAAGTTCAAAAATAAAATACATGTAAAAATAAATCCTTCTGTGCTATTTGCTCTGTTCTTGAAATGATGCCATTTTATTGAAGAACAAACCTGGTGAGTAATTAACGAAAAAGATTTAGAATACAGATGCTAATAATAATTTTCACATTAATAAGGCAAAGCAAAATAAGTGCTTGAAGTTTTTAGGGCATAACTGTGCCACCATAAAGATTACCTAAGAATTTAGTTTCTCATATCACATACTATATCTATATATATATAAAGAATGTGATGCATTTTGATTGGTGGATCAGGGGATTGTCACGTTAATTCTCCAAGAATTGCACTGGGGCACCTTTGCTCACACACATGGGGCCAGTCAGAATGACTTTAGGATGGGATCACTTCCCTAGTTGTCTTCTCAAGAAATGTCCCTATGTAAAATAGTGTGTACAAGCAGGAGAATCACATCCATCAGCCATGTGGGATCTAAGCCCCCTCTAGATTTAGAGGTGGAGTGGACATTGCCATGCCAGGGTCCACAGAATGGAGGAATAAAATATGGATTCAAGTGAACTTACTGGTATTCTACTAAAGAACTATTGTGACTAGCAATGGAAGAAATTGTATCATTTATGTGGAGAAAGAGGCCACAGTAGTTGCTGAGGGCAGGGAGAGGGAAGAAGAGATGTGATATGGGGGCATTTTCGGGACTTGGAGTTGTCCTAAATGACATTGCAGGGACATATGCTGAACATTATATATCCTGCCATAACCCACTGAATGGACTGGGGGAGAGTGTGAACTACAATGTAAACTATAATCCGTGCAGTGCAGCAGTGCTCCAAAATGTATTCACCAAATGCAATGAATGTGCCACAATAAAAAAAAATAATAATAATAATAAAAATAAAATAGTGTGTGACTCACACTTGGTTGTTTATACAGCAGACGACATAGAAATCTAAGTGGTTGAGAAAAGTAGACGAAATCACACTTAATGAAAGAAAACAAGAATCCTCTCTTAAATATGAGACAGCTATTAGGCATTCAAGTGAGAAATTAGATTTATATTATATGAATTGTACAAATTCTGGATTGTCATAGGAAAGATGGCCTCCTTAGTAGGGGTCACATGGTTCTGTTTTCTGAGTTACGCATATCCAGACAGCAGCGTGTTATGAATTGCATCGTGCTCATTCTCACATTTGTATTTCAAATACTCTTTAAATATTGCTCTACTAGTTTGAATGTGTGGTTTGCAGGTATGCAGTAAGTTGTATCACAGTAATTAACAAAATGGTAAAAGTGGTAATAAATATGAAAATCAGAATTGCTATGGCAAAAATAAAAAGTGCGGTGAGCTAGGGATCTCGATAAAGCAGGCATTATCAAGACTGTGACCAGTGGCGGCTGTTCATGATGGGCACGATCCTTTCCCGGTTGTCTATTTCTGTACACATCTAAATGCTGTTATTTTAGGAACACCAGTTTTCACATTGGGAGGAAAGAATGCAAGGAAATCAATACTGCATCTAATTGTCTGCTGCAGTTTTCTTGCATGTATCCAGAGTACACTTTGGCAACTGCTCTCTTCTAGCAGAGCTCCACTTGAGTCCAGTTTTTCCAAGGAAGGAAGCCCCTCTTACCATCGTTTCCCTCATGCAGATCACCACACGCACACCCAATATCTGCTGCCTGGCAGAGGGCAAGAGCAGGCCTGCGAAAGGTGGGCTGCTGTCTGCGGGATATTTCAGAAATGTAAATCTTGCTAGAAATAAACATGGCTTCCAGGATTAAAACAGATGGAAATTATTGTATCAGTGTCTACTGCATTTGGAGTGCTCCTGCCAAACAAATGATTTGTTAATAGTAATAGTTTTAATAAGCATATCTTTCAACAAAAGCTTCACAGTAATCTGTCTCTTGAAATAGCATACTGATTCACAAACTAGTTATTGAAACTTCATAAATTTTTGTGAAATTGATGTAAAAAGGGTTTATCCTTATGCTTAATATTACATTCATTTTCTTGCCAGTTATTAGCTTAGAGAAGTCCCTGAACCAAGTAGTATTGACAGCTACAAAAAAAAAAAAACCCTTACTACTACTATAAAGAAACCAATTCATCAATATTTGGGGAATTACTAATAATTAGTCATTTCTACTAAAATTTATAAATTTAAAACTTATATGTTATATTTTGATATTACAACTGTACATTATATTGGTATAGCTATAATTATATAATTTAATAGGCATGTCTAATATATATGATGCACAATATATAAAATGTCTAATTATCTAATACTTGTATAATACAATTATATAATACACAATATCAGTATAATACAAATACACAGTATAAATTAAAATATGCATTGCATATTATAAATTAAATGTATATACATATAAAAATTTCAATATGTGTATGTATGTCAGAGAACTGTAATTTGAGAATATATTATTCCTTAAGTCTTGAAATGGCAAATAATGGTTACAATATATAGTACCTGTTCTGGAAGTGAACTAATTCTCAGCTTGCAAGATTGGTATGACAAATAGCATACAACGGATTGGCTTAAACAACGAGCATTTATTGTCTCAATGTTTCAGATGCTAGAAGTTCAAAATCAAGGCATCAGCAAGGCTGAGCTCTCTCCTGGAGCTTGTAGCATTCTTGTGATGCCTTCCTGAAAACCGTGGGTTTTCTTGGCTTGCATCCATCCTCCCATTGCATGGCTGGTGCTTGCTCGCTCTCTTTCTTTCTCCCTCCTTTTATCTTTTCTTCCAGTTTCCACTGACTTCCATCTTCTGGCTGTGTGAGCTTCTCTGACTACCTCCGGATTTCTTCTGCTTACATAGGTCTCCAGTAACGTGCATTAAAACCTACTGTCATTCCTTTGGGCCACACCTTAACTAAAAATAGCATCTTCAAATAGGTTCACTTCCACAGGAACACAGATTAAGGACACATTTTGTTGGAGTACGTAATTCAAACTACTATAGGTAGTGTGTGACAAAAAGATTTAGGTGAAATACTATAGTTGACTAGTAATACTCTCCTAGCATGAGACCCGTTATGTTTAGCACCTAGAGGAGTCAACTTGTCAGAAAGCCTTTATTTATTTCTCAGACATGCATTGTCATTCAGCAGACGTCTTTTGGTCACATATCATACTGACCTAGATGGTAGGTATAGCAAGGTGAGTGAGAAAGGGTACCTGATGATGAGCTGAAATAGTCTATAATGTGGAGGGCTATACTGGGGAAAGAAGCAAAGGACACATAGGATTGGGAGAAAGAAATGTATTAATTTCTTGAGGAAATGACATTTCAACTGGTCTTTAAAGGATGAGGAACATCTGGATAGAAGCAGCATGATGGACAGTATAGCATGAAAAGAATGGGTCAGTCCCATGGAGATAGCCCAGAGGAGCAAGCCCTGGAGAGACGGGGATAGATGGGCTATATCTAGATATGTTTTTTTGGGCTAGACAATGTTAAAGAGTTTTTGTAGGTAGTAGAATATTAGGCATGTAGGAGTTCTCTCATTTTTTAGGCAGAGTAAAGTTTTATTGTGGAGTGAAAGATGTGTTAGAGGAAAGAAATATTGGCAGGGAGAAAACCAGTTAGAAGTCCTTCAAAAAAGTCTTGAAACTAAGAAAGTTACCTAAAGCAGGATGCTAGAGATTTTAGAGGTCAGAAAAGAGGGGATGGATTGAGAAACATTGGAAAAATAGACTCTGCAGGACTTGCTGCCCCATTGGGAATTGAAAGTAGAAGGTGCTGAAGATGCTTAAGATTCAAATCTGAGGGCCTGAGAAGGTGGTGAAGCCATTTAACCAAAGATGAGGGTGAATCCAAACCATGTGAACTTTCAAGCCTTGGGTTTTATCTGGTTATCAATGTCTAACAGGCAGAAAAATGAGGATATTGCCCAATGAAGGGGTTAAGCCTCACATGGTTATCTGCATAGAGATGACAGTTATTTGCATGGGGGTAGTGACTGAAATACCAAATTAGTCATAGGAAAACGTTGACAGTAGAGATGTTATAGTAGAGGACCATGGGAAAAAATATATAAGTAGATTCTTCCCAAAGAATCTTCCTCACTTGAAAGTGAAAATTATGTCCCATCTGTGTGACTGCCACAAATTCCCTGTCTCTGCTCTCTGGGTTTGGGGTATCGTTTTCCTCACCCCTCCAACCTCTGGGACCGTAGATTCTGACTCTCAGCCTCCCTGCTACCCATCTTTCCCAGGAGCAGTTCAAGATAAACTGTATCATCTAGGAAGAAGGACAGAAGGAAAGCCCTCTGAGGAATTGTGCCTATGCCTCTCCAGAGGTCTCCCACCACGGCCCACCTCAACACTTACAGACTTTGCCCCAATCTCATCATCGCTCCCTTAACCTGACATCCTACTACATTCAATTTCCTAATTTACCTCATTTCTTGTTCTGCCTCAGCATCTGAGGGGAACTGTACAGGGCTTTTCCCTGAGAAGTAGATGTTCTAAGCCTTCTATGTGTCCCAGAGTCTGCCATTTATGGTCTGTTTATGATCTTATTTTCCATGGTGGTAACTGGAAATTTTGAGTGAACATTAGAAGGAGGTTAGAAAGGATCTTGTTATTCTTTCTTCATAAGTTGGGTGCCACCTTTATTACTATCCTTGTAGAAATACTTTTGCACACTTAAAGAAAGACCGTTCCACAGTACAATGGATAGGAAAGACCAGTAGACTAGAATTTAAGAAAACCTGTCCTCCAGTTTCCCTCCCCAGTCCAGCAACCTCTGGCAACCACTGGTCTGTTTTCTAAGCTATAGTTTTGCTTTTTTAAGAATGTCATATGAATACGATCTTATAGCATTGTAACTTTTCGCAACTAGCTTCTTTTACTTAGCAAAGTGAATTTAAGATTCATCTATTTGTAGAATAAATCAGCAGCTTGCTCTTTTTTATTGTCAAGTTGTATACAGGTACCACAGTTCGCTTATCTATTAATCTGTTGGACATAGTGGTTGCTTCCAGGTTTTGTTAATTATGAATAAAGCTATTATAAACATTCACATAAAGATTTTTTGTGTGAAAACTTAGGTTTTCAATTCACTTTGGTAAATCGTATGTTTACATTTAACTTCAAAGACACTAGCAAACAAATGGAAAGTGGCTGTACACTTTCCCACCAGCATTGAGTGAAAGTTTCTGTTTATTCTTGCTACCATTTCATATTGCTTATTTTACATTTTATTTATTTTTATTTTAGCCATTCTATTTGGTGTGCAGTAGTCTGAATAAGCATTTACCCAATGACTAATGATGCTGAGAGTCTTTTCATAAGCTTCTTTGCCATCCATGTATATACTTTGATGAAGTATCTGAGCAGATCTTTTGTCCATTTTTTTAAATTGGGTTGTTTGTTTTCTTATTATTGAGATTGTATCCTGGATAAAAGTGCTTCATTTATTTATATCCTCCTTGATTTCTTTCATCAGTGCTTTGTTGTTTACCGCATAGATATCCTGAACATATTTTGTTAGATTTATACCTAACACTTCATTTTGGGTACTATTTTAAATTATATAAATTTATTTATATATATATATATATTTATTTATTTATTTAAAATTTTTGTATGAAGTATTGCCGAACTCATTTCTTTGTTCTGAAAACTTTTTTTGCAGATTTAAAAACAATTTCTACATATACAATCATGTCATCTGTAAATAGTAATAATTTTATTTCTTCCTTTCCAATCTTTTATTTCTCTTTCTTGTCTATTACACTGGTGAGATTTCCAGTGGGACATTCTACAGGATTGGTGAGAGTTAACATCCTTGATTTGTTCCCAGTCTTAGGAGGAATGAATTCAGTATGATGTTAGGTGTAGGTTATTGAGGATGCCCTTTATTAGGTCACTTATATTCCTCCTTTGCTGAGAGTTTATATCATGAACGGATGTTGAATTTTGTTGAATGATTTTTCTGCATCTATTGAGATTCGTATGTCTTTTCATATTTGGTCTATTAATGTGGTTAATTATATGGATTGATTTTTCAAATGTTGAACTAGCTTTGCATTCCTGGAATGAACCCTAAATAGTTTTGATGTATTTTTTCCTTTGTACATTGCTGGATTCTATTTGTTAACCTTTTTCTACCTGTTGTTATTTCATTTTTCCTCCTTTTATGCCTTTTCTTATGTTAAGCAGGCAATTTTTATGAATCCATTTAATCTTCTCTTAGAAGTAATTATTCATACCTCATTTTAAAAAGTTAGAAGTGTACACCTAACTTCTAACCTCTGGTTAGAAGTGTACATTGGTGTCTACTTTTAAATAATATACCCATTTTTCTGTAGTCTTTGGGATCTTAAAACAAAATATTCCCAATTCCTCCCTCCCATCCTTTGTGCTATTTTGTCACATTCTTTACTTTTACATATACTATAATCATACAATACATTGCTTTTTCTTTGATCAGGTGTCAGCAATCTTTTTCAGTAAAGGTACAGATAATAAATACTTTAAGCTTTGCAGCTCCTATAGTCTCTGTTGCAAATACTTAATTATGCCATTTTAGCATGAAAAGAGCCATGGGTTATATGTAGATGAATGGCATGACTTTTTAAATTTACAGAAACAAGTGGTGGGCAAGTTTTGACTAATTGACCACAGTTTTCCCACTCATAATTTAGGCAGTTATATTTTAGAAAAAGTAAAAATAAGAAAAATAAATTTAGTTTTCCCTTCATTTATTGTTTTTAATGTGCTTCATTTCTTTGTACAGTTTCAAGTTTCAGTCTAATATTGTATTCTTTTTTGCCTGAAGAACTCTCTTTGAATGTATTTTTTTGTAGTACAGATCTACTAATAATGAATTTTCAGGTTTTTTGTTTGTTTTTGTCTTCTCTGAATGTCTACATTTTTATTTCATTTTTAAAAGTTATTTTGCTGGGTATAGAAATTCTAGGGCAACAGCTTTACTTTTTACACTTTGAAGTTGTCACTCTATTGTCTCCTGGCTTGCATAAGTTCTAACAAGAAGATTGTTGTAATTTTTACCTTTGTTCCTTTGTATGTAATATTTCTTCTTGTTTGCCTTCAAGATTTCCTCTTTATTTTTGTTTTTACACTTTGTGATATACCAAAGTACACTTTTGTTGTTGTTTTTATACTTATCATGCTTGGTGTTCTTTGAGCTATTAAATCTGTGGTTCAGTATCTCTCATTAATTTTTGAAAATTCTTGGCCATTATTTCTTAAAATATTTCTTCTGCCCCATCTTCTTTTCTTTTCCTTTTGGGATTTTAGCTATGCCTATTTTGAACACCCAATATAGCACAGCTCTTAGATGTTCTTTGTCCTCCCCTGTCCATACACACACACCTCTTTTTTGTCTTTGAATTTAAATTTGGGTAATTTCTATTGCCATCCTCAAATTTACCGACACTTTCACGTAGAGTAACATCTATTTGATTCTGAGTTTTAGTTCTTCCTTTTG